>NC_134313.1:170352680-170665496 GCF_964195595.1 Calonectris borealis | reverse complement strand
TCCCGGCCTGGGACAGCCTGCGGGAGGGGTGGAAAACGGCTACGGGAGGCAGCAGCGGAAGGCATGCTCCGTCTCTCCTTCCTCCTCACCACCTGAAATCCAGCTAGAATAAGCGTTTGCCTTTCAAATCTCCCTCACACGAGTCTCGCTGGCCACCAGCTGGTGTCTAGAGTAAGAGATCAGACACGAGACTCCTGTCTTGCACCCGTTGTGATTGTCCCACCCCAGCATTGCCTGCAGCTTCGATTACCCCGTAACATAGGTACAACGAGTAATGATGTAGTGGGGAAATGACCGTGTTGGGGGGTTGGACCGAGAGGACAGTGTGGCTGGAGACAAGGGCTCGGGGCGCAGGACCCAGGAGGGCTGATCCTGGCTCTTGGCTCCTTCTGTGGTCTCGGGAAGTCACTTAACCTCTCTGCCTCAGTTTCCCCATCTGCAAGGTGGGGATGATACTACTTACCTCACCAGGCTGTTGTAAGGAGTGAGCAGTGTGTAAAGTGTTCTCTAAATGTGACGTATTATTATTATTATTATTATTTTGTGTCATAGGATTATTCCGTGGCAGCACCGTCTCCTCTGTGGCGGTGGGTGCACCGTGCTGCCCGAGGAGGGTGCAGCCCCTGGGCTGCTGGGGCGAGTGACACCGCTGTACCTGTGCTGTAGTGGGGTGGTGCTGAGGGGAGGGAGGCGAGGTTAGTGCATGGGTGTAAGGCCTGAGACAACAGCTCTGTGGGTGGGGGGCTGGGGCAGAGCCCCTCCTGCCTTGGGGTGAACTCATACCGGTTTGCTTCTGCCTTTCTGTCTCGCCCTCCTGCGAGGGGCTGTAAGACTGTCGTCTCCTTAGCAACATTTCCTGATTTGATGTTGTGATTCTTACTATTGTAAAGGGTTGAAATAAAGCTTCTAGATGTTCCTCCTCAGCTTGGGTGTGAGTTTGTGGGGGGTTGGGAAGGCCGGGTGGGGGGTGTTGGCACAGTCAGGGGACACCTGGTGGCCTACTGGTGGCAGAGGAAGGCATGAAGAAGGGGGTGAAGCAATTTTGTTGTCTCCAGTGACTTCAAGCACTGGAAAATTGCCCTGGCTTTGCTTCTCCAGCTTGGGCTCAGAGGGGAGGGGGAGTTGCTGGGCTCACACCAGGCACCAGCCTGCCACCTCGCCATGGCCAACGTGAGCCCTTGGTGCCGGCGTGCGGAGCAGCACGGCCGGTACAGCCAGCGGGCAGAGCCACGGGCACACACAGAGTTTGTGTTGGCACCGGCCCTTCTGCCCATCCCACCCCGCTCCTCTTCCAGCAGTGGCCAAGCCCAGCTCCAGGGGAAGCGCAGGGTCCTGTACACGGCTGTGAGTAAAGGGGGGCCCTGAGGGGCCACCGCTGCCTTGCAGCAGGTGCCCCCTTGCTTGCTCTTAAACAAAGAAGGGTTTTCTACCTTGGCTCAGGCTTAGCGCAGAGGATGGATGTGGCCCGAGATCCGAAACAGCCCTGCCCTGGACAGGGCTTTGACCCACGGAGGGAGGGGAGGCTTCCCCAGGGAGGCTTCGCCCAAGACCCTGTGCCCAGAGCGGCAGCAGCCGGCTCCCCCCCTGCTTCCCCAGCCCAGCTGTGGAAATCCCCGGCCTCTGGCAGCTGCGGCTCCTGGGTGCCCCTGTGCCCTGATGGCTGCTGCGAGATGTCCGTGACCCCCCCAAGACCCTTCTGGTCGCATCTGGCTCACAAAGGCTTCAACAGAAGCAGGCTGGGTCCTTTCTACAGAGCTACCAGCACTGCGCCTTCACCACAGCCCGCTGCCGCTGCACCCCCTCACGCCAGACCCCAGGCGCCCTCGGCTGCTTTCCCCTCTGCAGGAGCGCGGAGGCGTGCGGGGCAGCACAGCCACGACGCTCCCGGGTCTCACACAACGTGGCAGGGGTACCCCCGCACCTCTCCCAGCAGAGGAGGAGCAGCCGTCGCTGCGCTTCCCCCTCCCAGGAACAGCAGCAAGGACACAAGCAGCTTCAGACTTTACTCAGCTATTGGAAAAAAAAGAAATAAATAGAAAAAAAGAATGAAGAGGACAGAGGCAGTTACTACTCTATCCCTTTTTATTGTCTTTAATCTATGTTGTAAAAAGATCCAGTATCACATAACAGCCACTGAAGTATCCCAATATCACACTAGTTCTGAACCATTTAGACAATAGCTTAGTCTTTTTTTTTTTCTTTTTTTCTTTTTTTTTTTTTTTTTTTTTTAAACCTGCTGGAAGGGAAAACCATACTGCCCATTATACAGGCCAAAAGAAACAAACACTGGTCAAATAATAGTGACAACCTCAAGCAAGTGAAATGAAGATGAAAAGTTTCGAGTGAACACAGGCTGCAGGACTCCGAGGGCCCCGCAGAGCGGAGCCAGAAATGCCTCCAGCCCCGGCTCCCGCTGCTGGAGTTGGCCACAAGCCCCCACAGCCCCCTCGCCCTTGTGCTTTTTGCCCCCAGCCGCTGGAGCCGCGGGGCTCCTGCACACCCCGCTACAGTACATCAGTTCAGATGGCAGAGGCCACAGCTCCGTTAATTAAAGCCCATGACGAGTAAATTAAATCTTAGTAGAGAACAACTGGGAGAACCAAACGGTGGCCCCCCAGGAAGGCAGCTCCCATCCCGAGCGCGGGGCAGACGCTGCCGGGGCAGGAACCCCTTTGCCATCGTTCCCATGCGCAGAAACAGCCTCGGCCTCGCACCCGCGCTCAGCTGAGGGGTTTCTGCCACTTCCATCACCCAGCGGAGCACGGCAGAGCGCACCCCGGCTGCTGCGGTCAAACCTCGCATTGGTTTCAGATACAAAGAGCATAAGAAATGGTGAATAAAAACAAATGATCCCAGGCCCTGCGACTGCCTTTTGCTCAGCTGCTGGGGAAAGCAGCAGCCGCCCGTCCCTCCAGCACCATTCGCAGCCCCACAACGCTTCCACCCCGTCAGGGCACGACCCTTTATACGCCCCACCGCCTGCAAACCGAGTGTGAAGTACTTGTTCCTCTCCCCACTGTCCAGCCCGAGGGCTCACATGCGTTACAAACGTTAATGAAGCCTCACAACAGCCCTGTGAGGTAGGTCGCCGTCTTCATTTGACAGGGAATCCAAGGCAAAGCTGGGATTAAACTCCAGATTTCTCATTTAATGTGTGCCTGTCACAATCCTCTTTCCACAGAAATATGGTCCCTGTTCATAGAAAACAAAGAATTTTGTGCCTATGCTCCTGGCTTCCCGCAGGAGAAAGCGCTCACAGGCAGACTGGCATCTATAATCACGCCCTGTGTTGCACAAATTACAGGGATCCGGACTCCTTGACGTAGGGAGAACAAGAAATAATAATAAAAAAATAATAACAACGCAAGAGGACAAAAAGTACAGGCAGATTAGGAACGACAAGTCACAGCTCACACTCATAACGGCACGACTGCGCTCGTGCTGTGGGGTGGCAGGGCCCTGCTGTGAGGCTCGGAGATCCCGCGTGGAATGTCACGTGCGTCCGGCGCCTTCAGGGCTTCCTCCCCTCCGACGTCCTCAGGGCAGCCGGCGCGGGGAGAGCGAAGACGACAACGATCACCACCCTGCACCGGAGCTGCTGGATCCACGCTCTGCCCGGCCCCGGCCCCCGGAGCAGGCACAGCCGCACGCCCAGACATCCGTCCTCCTCTGGAGCCGGCAGTAGCTCTCGCGCCAGAGCTGCTCCAGCCCGGCCCCGTGGGGATGGGGCAGAGGACGGCCCGCAGCAGCTGCGTCCTGGCTTTCCAGTTCAGGGACTGACGCTGTTAAGAGCGGAGGAGGTGGGTGTCCACGAAGCTCGCGTCAGGGTCCATCGGCACTTCCAGTCCATTCCAGGCGGTACTGCGCTGGTTCTTCCTACGCGGTGACCATGCACGGAGCCGACAGCAGGAGATTCAGACAACATTAATCTTCTAGGATGGAGAGAGATGACTTCACAAGGGATAAATAGAACTTTATTTAAATAAACATTTGTGAACATCTTTATACAAATTACAAGTCCCCACACAATCCTCCAGCTCTGCCTAAGCGCCAAAGCTGCCAGGAGGGCCTTTGAGCAGATCCACCAGGATGTCGAGCAGCTGGCTGTGCTGGTGGTGCAGGTCCCCAGGGATGGCTGCCATCTCATAGCACAGGCACGTCTCCACCATCTTGGAGAGCGACACACGGAAATCACGCAGGAGGCGGATGGTGTAGGAGTCTCCCTCCAGCACCAGGAGATCACTGTCTGTCAGGGAGACTGTTGCTCGCCAGCCATCATCTTAGCGGGAAGAAGAGAGGAGTGAGAAGCAGGAGTGGTGCTGACCTGTTCCAGCCCACGCTGGCCGCTCGGCCCTCTCCCCCACCGTCACCAGGAGCAGCGCGGGTCCTTCCCACACACTTTTTAGCCCAGAGTCCGGGGACTCAACTGGGCCAAACAGTTCCCCCAGAAGCCAGGCAGCACTCTGACCTATCACACTGGGATCCTCCCACTGTTTCCCACAGGAGGTGACTGACTGCACAGCCCGTCTGAGCTCGAGGGCTGGAGACCAACCGCAGCACTGCCAAAAACCCACGGGCTAAAGCAACACATGCACGGGGAGAAGGGCTCACTCCTCCCCGCACACCAGCTCAACTCCTCATTCCCCGAGGATGAGCCCCCAGGCACAAGCCTGCTTGCTCAGCCTGCCTGTGGCTTGGTTTCCTTCTCTCCCCGGAGAGCTACAGCTGAGAACAGCTCACAAATCATCGCCTTTGTGGCCCCACTACAGCAACAGCCAGTCCAAAGCAAGAGGCTTAGAAAGCAGGGGAAGATAGTTGGCCGAGGGAAGCAGCAGAGCTGCTCCTAGTAGGGATCAGACGGTGCCTGGGGCGGCAGGAGGAGCCTGCAGCGGCACAAGAGGACGTGCAGGTGGAGGCGTCAGCCCCGCCGCTGCGGCAGCACTCACCTCGGACATGGATATCCGTGTCAGTCATCAGCAGCACGGCCAGCGGGTGGACCTGGGAGGAGTCCCGCACAAACACCCCACCGTTGGACTTCACCGCCATGAAGTATGTTAGCCAGCGGCTGTACAGCTTGGATGCCTCCCTGCACAGGGGAACAGCTTCGTCAACCGCAGGCAGAGACGTGTTGTACTCCGGTAGTGGCACATGTGTCAGAGGCAGTGCCGGGGTCCTCAGCACAGCCAGCTGGTGCTGTGAAGTGCAGGGTGTGGGGTCCCCGCCCTCCCACGGTCACAGACGTACACAGGTCACCCACCTGTTGATTGTTGACTTGTGGAGCAGAACGGTGCCAGCCTTTGTCCGATACGCGTAGCTGTTGGGTTTGAACTTTCCTTGACGGGTCACTTTGCCTTGTCTCACCTGAAACGAGAAGAGCATCTCAAAGGCCTGCACAACCAGCAGGCACTGCCCACAAGCAGCCAGCCTGGCCTTCCCCAACAACGGTCTCTCCCACGTGTGTGTAGGGGCAAGTATGTTCCTCCACTTCCAGGAGCTCCGCTGTGTTAGCGGAGTACGGACGTGGGGTGACCAGATCTGGCGGTCACCGAACGCCATGCAGGGGCAGCGAACAGGAGGAGGAAGACGCCACCTCAATGGCTCCCAGACCAAGCCACAAGAAGCCAAGCACAGACCTGTGCAGGCTGGGGGCCGACTCCTCACAAGGAGGGATCCAGGGAGAGCGCTGGAGCAGCACGCAGAAGCACAAGCGGGCAGCCTGCCTAGGACACACGCTCCCAAGAGAGCACAAGCGTCTCTGGCACCTCGACACTTCCCTGTGCTACCCGCAGCGACCAGCAAGCCCAGGAGAGTGATGGCAGAGCAGGGAGCCAGTACCTGGATGAGGTTGGGGTAGAGCCCCGCCATGAGGACTCCCTTGACCAGTTCTTCCTCTTCACTGTACTGGTTACATACGGACGAGGGCATGGTACAGTCAGATGGGGACGACACCAGGAAGGCTTCGTAGAGGTTCTCAGAGAACTGCTTGACAAGGCCTGAAGAGAGAAGACAGCCCCAGGGCATGAGATTCACCCTCTCCTTCGCCCCACTGCAGGGGGGCGAAATGAAATACCCTCAGCAGGGCAGCACCAGCCCTGTGTGCTGGTGGAGGAGGCTCAGCCTCGGCGCTAGGACAGGAGACCTGTCCTGCCTGTGGCCTCCCCGGCACACAGGGCTACGTCTGCACTCACGAGTGCCAAAGCCAGAACCTGCGCCCAGTCCAGCAGTCACCTGCCCAGTCTACCCCATTCCTGCACCATGTTCTTCAGCCTTGTCAGAGGACAGAGGGGAGAAGCAGGCCTCTGGGACTCACCATTGATGAAGCGAAGGCTGGGGCCGTAGAGGTAATAGTCCTGCAGGTAGTTATCCCTGGCACGACTGTCTCTGCGTCTCAGCACCTCCTCCCAGCCCGCCACAGCTCTGACAAACGCGAGGTGATCGCTCCCACTCTCCCGACTCAGAACAGCCTTGGCCTGGGAGACAGACACACGTGTCAGCCAAGCGGCAGCCCCTTCCCTACCTGCTCCCTACCTTCCTCTAGGAGCGGCTCCTCACCTTGTCCACCTCTGCACGGTTTTGCAGGCTGCTGCTGAAGGGGTCCCGGGTGAGGCAGGAAACGATGACGAGCAGAGGGTGAAGGCAACGGTAGATGGACGCCAAGACGATGGCTTTTGCCAGCCGAGGATCTGTGGAGATCTGGGCAAGGCGTTTGCCCAAAGTGGTGAGGGCTTCTCGCTGGTCCAGCACACCTGCAACAGAGCCGCCCGCGAGGGCGCATCCATTAGCATCGAGTGGGGCCAAAGTGGTGGCCAGTGGCTTTGGGGAGGTGCCAGGAGAACCTGCCTACTGGGCTTGGAAGATGTGGTGTAACCTCCAGAAGAGGAACACAGCACAGGTGCCTGCAGTAAGTGCCCAGAACCTCCCAGGTCTAACTGACCCGAGGCCAAAGAAAAGGCTGTAACATCCAGATGACAATCCACAAGACCCCAGCTATGAACTCCAGATCCCAGCTTTTCTTCTTTTTGTGCCCTCCCCCCCTTTCTTTTTTTAAACATTGAGAAGTTCTCCCCAGTTCTTGAGCAAAGCAGTGTGGGGAATAAAACAGCACCACGACGTGTGAGGTTTGGAAAGTCCCTATCAGCTGCCATCCCTATCTAGGGTCAATCCTGCCCAGTCTGTCCCACAGGATCCTGTGCCAGCTCCCACTTCCCATGTTTAGACAGCAAACATGTTTCCATCACACCCACACCAGGACACAGCATTAGCTCACCAATCTCCTGCAGCAAGATCACTGCTTCATCCACAGCTTTGATGTCAGGGCTGTCCAGAGCCTTGGAGAGAAATTCAACTGCCTGCAACACAGCGAGGGGAAGGGAAAAGAAAAAAAAAGGGCACGTTTCCCACACAGAAATGTGGGAGAGCCCTGGGGAGCCCACTGCCCTGCCCCAGGGCCCCAGACTGCAATCCAGTTCCCTCTTTTGCCGACAGGGATATGAGCTCAGCCCTCTCCACTCTTGCAGTCTTTTAGACATACTCTGTAATCTAAGTAACCTATACATTTCCTGGTCTTAACTTCCCTAGAAATTAAAAGTTAGTTAAAAGAACTAAAGTCATCAGCATCTTGGGTTTTTCCTACTCATGTCTGCGGTCAAATCACGTCTCTGGAACTGGCACCAGGCAGGCCGCATCCTGCTGGTTCAGTCGGCTGCAGTCTTGCGGGCATGTACTGTGCTTACTGTTTTCTCCGGCATGTGGATCTTGGCCTGAACCACCAGGTTCTCCAGTGGGGTGCGTAGGATCTCTGGAACCTGGTAAGTTGGCATCTTGTCCAGGCGGCTGCGAGGGAAGAGGTGATAGGCAAATCCCGACTGACAGCGGCCAGCACGCCCTCGCCTCTGCACCACATTTGACTTGGACACCCACACCGTTTCCAGGCAGGACACCTAGAAGAAGGATTAGGCATGAATGCTCTCACGGCTCTCTGTCCTGTTTAAACGCAGCCTTCCACCCAGTCCACTGACCTCGGAAACTCCTCACGACTGATCAACCATCCCGCTAAAGGACAAGGGAAGCCTTTCCCGCTCTCCTGCACCTTGCAATGCCGGTCTCCAGCAAGCAGCAGCAGGAAGGCCTGAGCCGCTCAGTGCATGGGCGAGACCCTGATGCCATCTGCTGGACACCTGCCTCGGCCCCACACCACCGCGCTCCCCAGGGCTTGTCAGGCTGCTCTGCTGGGAGCTGCCAGCGAAGCCTGGTGCCCGCCTCCCCCAGGCCAGTCCTGCTGCGCGCTAGCACGGGCAGGGTCTGCACTGTGAGACGAACTGGATTAAAACTGGGCAGATATAAAAAGGTTGTTTTTAAACTAGAACTGTTCCAAGGTGCGAATCGCCACCCGGCCCTATAAGATGTTCTAGCACAGGGAGGGGAAGGGGCAGCAGCGTACAGCCAGAATCCCTTCTTCCAAGAGCAACAGTGGCGCAGCTGCCTTCACGTTGTTACGAAAGTGTACGCACAAGAGCCTTTGCAGGGCCCAACGCCGCCAGAAACGTGGCCTGAGAGCAGTGTAAACCGTCCCGCTTAAAGCTGACTAACAAGCTAAGGCATTGAGGTCAAGATAGCTTCAAACAAGAGCAGTTTATGGTGAAATCATAGAAAAAGGCAGAAAGCAAATGGAAAAGCTACCGATGTTAGACGGTGTAACAGAGAGATGGGAAGGGAGCAGGATTTGCCTTAGATCTCTTTGAAGACACCAGACTTTTGCCTGTTCAGCAGGAGTTGATGGGGAGCCTGGCAGGGAGCCTGGTGAAGGCAAACACTCTGTGAATGACGAGTCAAACACTCTGTCCCCAAACAGGGTCACAGTGCCAGTGCCTCAAGGGCCAAATGGGAAGCAGCTCTATCGTCCAATTAATGGCATCTCAAATGTTGCTCTGAAAACATCCATTAGCTCCATTATGTCCCAAATGCATTTAGAGGCGAGAAAGCATCAGTACCTTGGTCTTTAGATCGTAGCGTTCCTCCTTGTGCGTGCCACTGTCCACCACGTGGACAATGTCATTGATGGTGATGGAGGTCTCAGCGATGTTGGTGGCCAGGACGATCTTCCTGACGCCAGGTGGAGGCCGCTGGAAGATGTTCTGCTGGTCCATCATGGGGATGTTGGAGTGCACTAGGAGATAAAAACCAGTCAGTCCTGCCCTGCTGAGCTGCTTTGCAGTACAAGGCCAGGGTGGGCAGATTTTCTCAGCCCTCTTGTACCATCACCTCCCGCTTCCAGAAATGGGGGACAGGGATGGGAACACCACTTGTAATAGTGATGGTCATTGTCAGCAGTTTCCTGCCCGCCAGACCCCAGGAAAAATCTTCCACACATCATTAGGGAAGGCCTCATTTCAGTTGCTTCAACATCAGCAGGAGCTCTGATCACCTCCCATCCCAGACAGGCTAATGGCACCACCAGAACACCCCTGGGCCCCAAGCAGAAGTCCCACTCCCTCCCACAGTCCAGTTCTGCAGCTCCCCCTTTTCAAAAGACCTACAGGGCAGGGGAATGGGATATCCTCATTGTCATTTGGTTTCACTTGGTCAAAAATGGTTATCAGCAAGGGCCCGTAACTCTTCTATATCACATATTTGCCCTATTACAGATCAGTGATGCGGAGAAATTCCCAGCAACTGCACAGAACAGCAGGGGAGCATAAGAACATGCAGTTTTCACAAAACACCACCTGTGTTTATTAGCAACTGAGCTGCTGAAAGTTCTGCTCCTGGCTGGTCTTATTTGACACTGAATAGGGAGGACTGTTAAAAAACAAACAAAAAAAACCCCAAACAAACCAACCGCAAAAATCTTACAGCCTTGCAGAGTAATACTGGCTTTTGTTACAAATTTCCCTCCTGGGATAGAGAACGTTAAATTCACTGATGAAAGCTGAGCTACAGAGTACACCTCCATCCCTCAAAACAGGTCTTGAAGATCTTTTCTGTGCAGGCTCAGTGTGCAGCTACAGCAATGCAGAATTTAGCAGCTTCCTCCTTGCCCAATTCTGAATTGCTGGAGGCAAACAGGAAGCCAGTTTCTTTGATCACATACAGGTTTGGATGGCCTCTGCTAGGAGGAGTTATTTGTGCTTAACATGCACAATTACACAAGAGGTACGTACATCAGAGCATACAAGCTTGCTCTGTATCAGAGTGCAACAGCTGAAGGGGCTCATCAAGTCAACTGGCCTATCCATTCTCCTGAATCCCGGGGAGAAAAGGTCTGGCGCTGCCATCTCACCTGGCAAGACGAGGTACCGGCTGTTCTGAGATCCGAGCATCTCTAGCAGGCGCTGCTGCACTCCTTTGATTTCCTGCCAACCAGGGAGGAAGCAGAGGATCCCACCTGAAATAGAGCAAGAGTTAAGAACAAGCGACCTAGAAATCCAAGCATTTTTCCCCAGATGGAGACACAGAAACCGCTTCTGCTGCACAGAACGGATACCGGTTATTTCCCCAAGTCCACAGCAACCTTTAGCCCAAGAAACCCAAAGAAAAGCAGGGCCCTGGTCTGTGATGCCCCCTGCCAGCTGACTGCTAAGGAAACCTGCGTAATACTTATCGTGAATAAATGACAGATACAGCCATTATGGGAAGTCAGACCCAGGGGAACGTTTGTCCAGACTCCATACCTGCTATGCTGTATCTACTTCTGTGAGCTCGTTAGGGCAAGGTTTTAAAGCCAGAAAGAAACCAGACTACCTGTAGTTTGAGAGTGAATACCTTCTACTAGCTTTGAAACACTTAAAACTCTTAGAAGTCATCTGAGAGTCCTGCATTCTTCACCAAAACATTACCTCCCAGGCAAAGATATTTAACAGGGATGGGTCTCCAATACAGAAAAATAACGAAATTGTGCAGCACAAGGTTGCACAATTTGCTGGAGCATAGTCAAGGCTTGCCCTTCACCCCAGGAACAGCTGCGTCTCAGGACACTAAGACTGAGACACTGAGGACTCAGACGTTGTCTTAGCCAAAGACTCAGAATTAGTTCATGCTACACTGCTCTAGACCATGCAGGTTAACAGGAATTCAAGGTGGCCCTGCAGAAGTCAGCTCAGCATCATGTTTTCTCTGTAAAGGGTCTGGGCTCTGCAGGGTTCACTTTTTTCCCCCTCCAGAAAAAGGAAAGAGCAAGGGGGCAAGGCAGAACCTACCTGGTTCTCCGTGGGCATCAATCTGGAGTACGAGGTCGGTGATCAGATCAAGATCAAGGACACATTCATCATCTGATTGCTGGATAAAACAGGAGGACACATGGAGATAAATGAGCGGCAATCTAGCAGACAGCAGAAAGGCACACAGCCTCCCAGAGCATCTTCTGGAGAGAGCAAATGCCTGTACTTGGATGGCCTGCCCAGGACTAGGAGCCAGGAACCTCAGGAGCCTGGTTTTGGCTCCATCTGGAACCTGCTCTGGTCACAACTGCTGCCAGTTTCCTCTGCTGTGCAGTGAGAATACACAGTCCCTTTCCCGTTCTCCAGACTTGGAAGCTAACTGAGATTTGTGTACCTCTACTGAACAGCACCTAACAAGTAACAAAAATTAACATGAAATTTTTGGGGACAAAACTGTGCCATACGCACCTGGGACTTCAAATCCACCAGGCACAGAGCAGCAGCTTTTGTGCCTCTCAGTAATTTGGAACATACCTATCAGGCCAGCTTAAAAGGCGCAGGTAAAAATCCCAGCCACATCAGAAACGGGAAGATTGCCCTGCAGGCAATGGGACATCCTCAGCAAGTTTGCTGATGATACAAAACTGGGAGAAGTGGCTGATACACCAGATGGTTGCTCAGCCATAGGGAGGGACCTCTACAGGCTGGAGAAATGGGCTGACAGCTTCTCATCCAGCAGGCTGGACTAGAAGATGTCTAGAGGTCCCGGCCAACCTCAATGATTCTGTGACTCCATGACCCACAACTGAAGTAAGACTACCCACAGCAAAGAGCACATGTCTGCAGGGTGTTTTCCAGAGGAACAGTAAGACTAGTTGCAAAAAGCAGCCATCGGGGAATTCAGCCTGTTCCAAGGCCTGACCACTCTTTCAGTAAAGAAATTTCTCCTAATGTCCAAAGCTGAGGTGACATTGCGTTGCCGGCTGAGGCGGTTCCTCCCTCGGGGCCTCAGCCCGGCTGGTGGGAGCGGAGGGCGGGTGGGTGCGTGTTTCCGGGCTCCTTCAGTCAGGATGGTGAGCACTTAGGTAAGACTGCTGTAAGCCATAACCATCCTAGTCTTGGACCAGGCTTGCAGAGTATGCAAACATTCAAGTCTGCATCTATGCATGTACATACACAAGTATAATAAGCTGTTAGCTTACTCAAACATAAACAAACTTCACGTTAAAGAGGGACAAAAGTAACTTAGACCCAATCTGAAGTCATCTTTATCCACAATTTAATCAAAATACTCTGGGATTCTACTAAGCTAACTTTACCTCACGAGGGTTGATGTGGAATTAAAACTAAGCAAACGCTGTCCAACAACCGCAGGAAAGAGGGACCAGTTCCAGGCCCAAACTCTCCCC
The DNA here is from genome assembly GCF_964195595.1 of Calonectris borealis. Taxonomy (NCBI): domain Eukaryota; kingdom Metazoa; phylum Chordata; class Aves; order Procellariiformes; family Procellariidae; genus Calonectris; species Calonectris borealis. The sequence goes on along the minus strand of NC_134313.1, from coordinate 170,652,931 downwards.
TGCTGATACGCCAGAAGTCAGTGCCTCATCCAAGGGAAACAGCTTAACCACCACGCTGCATACCCACCTTGATCTCGTAGTGCCGGTGTCGGTGCCGGCCCAGCTTGGCCAAGATCTCCTCCAGATAGTACTCCTTCACTGGGTACATGAAACCCGGCACCTTGACCACAGGGCAATCCCCAAAGTAATGCGAGAAACGCTGATTGTCTCCCGTGGCGCTCATTAAGACTAGGCGCAGGTCAGGGTTGAGCTTCTGGATGCCTTTCAGCAGGATGAGCAGGAAATCAGTGTTGACGTCTCGCTCATGGACCTCATCGACCACGACGTGGCTGACACCCTCCAGGCTGGGGTTCCCCTGCAGCTTCCGCAGCAGGATGCCCACAGTGCAGAAGAGCAGGGCTCCTCCCCTGGCGGGTGGCTTGCTCTCCAGTCGCACCTGGTAGCCCACATTCTTCCTCATGTTGGGACCCAACTCTTGTGCCACGCGCTGGGCGACCGAGATGGCGCTGATCCTCCTTGGCTGGGTGATCACTACGTTGCAGCGGGCGCCACGTCCCTCCAGGATGTAGTGTTCCAGCAGGAGCTGAGGGATCCTTGTGGTTTTCCCACAGCCTGTGTCTCCTGCTATTACCACTACAGGGTTCTGCTCAATGGCTGATAAGATGGTGTCCTTGTGAGGATCTACTGGCAGTGGGTGGCTCTCCTGCCATGAGGATCCTCTCCTTTTCCAGAGGGCCAGGAGATTCTGGCTAAGGCGCACTTCCTCTGCTTCCAACATGGGTATATACGTCTTCCCCGTGATTGCATCACTTATCGCACCAGATTCCTTGCTCAGGTTCATCATGTCATCGGCAATCCGGGGCCTGGATTCCCTGATGTCCACTGGATACTGGGAGAGACAGAGAAAGTTGCAGGGACAAAAAGATTAGTACCAGTCCTGAGAAGGACAGAAAGAAACAAGTGCCCGGAACAGACTCAGCCAGATTGGCTTTGCAGTGACCATTAAGGTTTGCCGTGACCATGAAGCTCTGCCAAAGTCTCTTCAGATTTTAGGTAACTCAGCCACTTATATTCTGAATTGAGGTTATTTAAAGTGAGAATTAACTTGGGCAGCTCCCTGCATTTTCCTCATTGCGTCCCCTATTTTAAGAGAGGTATTAGCGCTGATGTCTGAACTGACAGGCACAAAACAGTAACTTAAGCTTCCCAAGTCAGCGGCTACGCTGCATGCATGTGATGCAACGGCCCCTCAAAGACAACTTTTGGAAACTATCAAGTTACACCACCACCCTTCTCTCCCGCAGGAAGCCCGGACCCGTAACTTGCACAAAACATAAGAGTTTGGCTAAGCCAGAAATATTCTATCTTGGCAAAAGAAAAAACAGAAGTCCCATATCCCACAGGAAGAACTAGAAGGAGCAACAATAGGTCAGGAATTGTCCAGAACACAAATCAAAGCATTGGCCCAGCTGTTTGCAGGATGAAAAGTTCAGCTACAGATCAGTACTTTTGGATTCAGCGTCGCAAAGCCATCCCTCCCAGGCATAGTGTGACAGCTCATGTTCGTGTAAGCCTCATGGGAGGCAGACCAAGTTCCTTCAAGATGCTGCTGTTTTTCTAACTTTTCTAGCCCTTGGTTCAGTCACTTACAGCAGGTCATTCAAAAGCGGCTGCTGTCTTAAGCACAGTCTTGGCTTTCTAGGATGTTCACTACTGCTCTGCTTACTTTACAGTATCTGTAAGATACTGTAAAGATCACCCGAGATCTTTACTGTTCAGGCCCAAGAGTACTGCATCAGTGCTGCACCAGTGACTTGCCAACTTCCAAACAAGGGCATTATTTTCAATGACTCCAATAAACTACAGACATTTGTACCTGAGCTATGCTCAACCTCATCTTACCTTAGCACCAACTCCTGCTTTGACAGTGAATGCTCCTAAGGAGCCCTGTCTCGGCACTGCTTCAGCTCCCACCAGTGTCTGTTCACCACTGGTCCACCAGGAAGAGGGATCTCCTGGGTGAAAGCACCACCAGGTGCCTGGGGACCTGCACCCACCACTGATGTACAATACCGTGAGAGACACTCCCACGGGAAATGTGCAAGTACGGCACCTGGTCCTTGTAAAGCTACAAGGCACAATCAGAGTTTAATGGAACCAACACCTGGACGAGGCAGCATTCATAAGCCTACAAAGGAGGCTATAAGCAAGCCAAAACGGCACTCTAACATCCCAAAAGCCAAATAATGCGGGCAAATGTCACAGATGGATACAGAGAAGGCCCACTGCCCGGGAAGGGTCTCCCTTCCCCAAAGGTCAGCAGAGACTGATCAGTTTTTGTGGCAAACTATCAAGCCATGAATTCCCTCAACATTTTGACATGAAGCTCTCAACCCACATGCAATTCCTGAAGTTAAATGGGATCAGCCAAAGGTGGTTCTCAGACAGCTGAGCAAGCCTTACATGATTCAGATAGTTCTCAATCTTGCGCAGGGTAGCTTCAGGGACTTTGATGTGGCAGGGTTTCCTCTGGTTCTCACCAAGCTCCCGGAGTGAAGTCATGTTGTACATAGCATGGCTGAGGGGGTTGTTGTTCTTGTCCACCAAGCCAAGGCTCTGCAAAGGAAGAGGCAAACAACACTATCAGACACAAGACTGCTGCATACGAAGTGCTGGTATACAGAACACATGGGTCCTACAGGTTCGGATGGGCTAACTCTTACCCCAAATCTCAAATCCATCACTTCCTGCTTTTGCCATAGCAACAAACAAGACACGATCCCATCTCAACTCTGGTGAAATGGACACACCAGAGTCAACTGCTACCTGCCCCCAACACGACGCTCACAAGAAGGTCTTGAACAGACCCATCAAAGAAACAGCAGTGACAATTATATCTAACAAAACCCTCTTGCAAGGGCTATTAACTCTCTTGCTACGGTTCTAGTATGTTGTGATAATTTGTAAGTCCTACACTATTTCTTGGACTTCCCCTCTGCTGACTCTAAAGTCTGCAGCAAAACTATTGCAGCAATGTGTCTGGATTAGCCCACCCACAAGAATGAGAAGATATCTGTCTTAGCAGACAGCAGCAAGGTGGCCAAGAGAACAAACTAACACTTCCCTACACATCGTTTTATGGAGGGCTGAAAACAAGCACAAGAGCCTTCAAGGAGTCATCACAGATGAGACACTAGAGGGGTACAAGAGCAGTTTGGACTGAATCCTAAGGTTCAGAAATACATGTTTATTAAGCATGAAGTCAAAGATCAGAAAGTTTCAGGCATCACCCCATTAGGCTCAAATACAGTCACAGACACTGTAGACATGGGATGTAGGAGCCCTGTGCACTTACCTTAAGCTTCTGACAGGCCAGTGCCGCTGCTTTGTTTTCTGCCTCCACCTTGCGACGGCCCTTGGCAGCAAAAGTCATCGGACAGGGCCAGCGGAGCGTGAGCTTGCAGATCTTGGTCTTGGTGCCTACTGTGCGGAACTGCATGTATTCCTAAAAGGCACGTAAACAACATCAGAACTGGGGGAGATGTTACGAGCCTACATAACTAGGCAGGCATTTTCAAAGACACCCCAATATTTCTAAGCAGATCTTAAATTGTTGGGGGGTTTTTTGTTTGGTTGGGTTTTTTTTGTTTGGGTGTTCTGTTTTCTTAACAGTGCACTAGAACAGGTTCACCGCACTGAATTCCGCCCCCCCAGCTCACAAGGCACTGGCTAAGCAGAAGTGAGAGCAGACAGCTGTGTGAAGAACGTCATTGAGAGCCTACGGGGTGGAGCACAGCTACTGTTTGCTGAGCACATGAGGTCTGGAAAGGAGGTGGGTGACACATACCAAGGAGGAGGATCACCGGATACTGGCAAGAATCAAGTTGTGGAAAGATTCCGTCAGCACAGAAATTACACTTTGCTCCAAGTAACACAAACTTGTGTTTGTTGCAGATATATGGGGAAATGCAAACTTATCACCTTAGAAAATATTCTCCTTCATTCAGACAGCAGCTCCTCTATTGCCCTGGCCTCAAGTAACAACATTCCTCATGCTTCTATTAAGACGTTTCCCCAATTCTCACCACAAAGTCTTTCCCTTGCTCTTCAGGCTGATTTTTCTAGGCCTAGTTTTAACTTCCCTTCTCTCCCCAGTTCTCAGCTGCCCAAAAAAAGCATCCAAAATGATTCCAGTTGGAAGTCTTTGAGCTTCATCCCTCGCAGGGGTCAAACAGCACCTTACCTTGACTGTGGAGGAAGAGGTTGCAATCTGAATCACTTGGGCCAGGAGATTTTTGGGAAGTGGGAACTGCGTCAGGGCACGGATGGCAGTGTTGTCGTCTGTCATTTCAATGGAACTCCCTCCTCGGCTAGATGGAAGATGAGAACAGTTTGATATACAAATATCCACTCTGTGCTCAGACCCACCTCGCTTTAGGTCTGCTACTGAGGTCTGAAACTGAGTAGTTAAAGGCACAGATAATTTTGGTCATCTGAAAAGTCAAGCTGTATCTTGCTACTAAAATCTGTCAGTCACAGAACAATCACCCAGCCCAGTAAAGCCAGCTACTAAAAGCATTAAACCTTTACACTAGCACTGCAAACCAGATAGCATCAACAGATTTTAACAGATTTAATAAATAAATCTGAATCCAAAGAGCATCCCTAAAAAAAATCACCACCAGGTCCTTACGGATCTTACTCCTGTTGACTATTAAAAATCCAAGATTTGTGCTCATAAAATATGAAGTCAAGTAAGCAACTATTGTGATGAAAAGAAGCAGATTTAATACTGCCCTCAAAACCAGGGTAGTCAAAAAAGGTCTAAGTGCACATGCACAATTTCTGGGAATGGAAATCTCTTTAGGCACAGAAGAATAAGAAAGGCAGGTAACAAGTAGGCAGCAGCCGATCCAAAGGGCAAGACTCCAGAGAAGACGCCTGTGCATTCCCTTGTGACGGTAGCCAGGTACAAGACCAGGCTGCCCCACTGTTGCTCGCACAGAGAATGGTACAGTAGCCAGTGTTTGGCCACACCAGCAACGTGGGAAGCTGCAGCTCAACTGTGAAGAAATGCAGGGATGCATCACCTACAAAGAAAAGTCTCTCTTCTTCACTGCCCTGGATTAGCAGCTATCAGGGCAGACATACCTTGCATCTCTGCCTGGGGTTCGAGCATCCTGATGTGCCATAGGTAGATAATCAGAAACATCGATTGCTTCTTCTTCCAGCTCTCCTTCCTCCAGTTCCCCCTCCTCTAGCTCCCCTTCCTCCAGCTCTTCTCTCCTCATTGCTTTAGGCATTCTGCCTTGTTCCATGGGCTGGATGGAATCGTCCGGCTCCATCCGTCGCCAGCAGGTTGACAAGTCGGCGAGAGAAGGTCCGGACTTGGAGCGCCACTTGCCCTCCGAGCACCACCTCTCATCGGGACAGCCAAGCTGGTCAGCAAGAAGCCGGTACTTTGCAGCATCAAAGAGCTCATTTCTGGGCCCCAGCAAACCCCAGCCCTGCAAGAGAAAAATGCGTTGTTAGCTGCAGTGAAGAGACAGATACGAGTAACTGCAGGAAACCAAAACACATCTGGTAAAGGAGAGAAATGCAGGAGCAATTTCTTCATATCCTACAGAAAAGGAGAGAAAGAAAAGAGACTTTCAGAAACATAAAGCTTTCCTCCTGCCTTTATTTCTTAAGAAAGGGAATCGTTCACTAACCTTACTTTCCAGAGCACAATTGCTTAGCATCACATAGCTTGTTAGAAAGGGTGGGCCAGGATTTATTGGTGTTTTACAAAGTATTAGCTATATTTAGCATTCTGAAGTTTTGAAACCCACCTCAGAGCATGAAATGCATCTTTTTGGAAAGGCTAGTCTAAACAAGTATAATCTGGGATAACACAAGATGAGGATTCAGGGAATGGTTCACCTCCTTTCTTTCCACAGGAACAGTTATTTGTATAAGCAGTAGTAAGGCCTCCCTAACCCAGCAGTTTTTGAAACAGAAGAGTTCCTAATTACTGCTGGCCTACCACCTACGTTTAGGACTGAATCTTACATGAAGCTCCAGACATACCTAGAGTGCAACACACGCCATGTCTTACTGGACTGCTGCGATAAATTAAAAGTTATATCTTTAGGCCTCTCAGTGGCCCCATATTAGACAAGGCAGTATTATTTTGTGCTGTGGAGTGCCTAAGGCAGCAAGAATTCACTTTGCTAGCTGCTGTACTCAAAATCGCTATATTCAGACACTCTCTGCACCAATTAGATGCTACTACTTTTCTTGAACTGATGACTATTTATTTAAAGCAGCATTTGTAGCTATTTCTATTGCTATGATTGCACAAGGCCTCCCATCATGAGGGACTTCTGTTGGGTTATAGGTTTAGCTGGCAAAGCACCAGAGTTACAGCTTTGCATGCTGATCTATGGCTTCAGGGTGTTGGGTTTTTTGGGGTTTTTTAAAGTTCTAAACTAAAGTACAGTTTAGCCATTTCCAAAATTTGGGGAAAAATATATTATAAATGTAGGTAGGAATCTTTTTTCTTTGAAAACTTCCAGGCTCTCAAAGTAAGTAGGACACAATGCTTTCTTTGCATGCTGACTAGTGAGGATAAACAAGAATATATTTCCACTGAACATTAACTGAATGAGCACCAACCATGCTTCAGGTGGAATGAAGTCAGCCAGTGAAACAATTTTTGCTAATCACAGGAGTAAAGAAACTAGTCTAAGCACAGAGGCCAGCTGAAGAAACAGCTAGTTTTAATGCTGCAATTCTTAACTTCTGAAGGCTTAATTTAAAAACTAAGTAGTTATTTCTTAATGTAGCTTTCTTGATCTACAAGCAAATCAAAAAGCTCTCTTACTGTCAGAACACCTGCAGTGTCTTTTCTAGGATCCTTAGAAGGAAGGTATCATTGTTTCTACTCCATAGATGAACGGGAAACTCCAAAAGCAAACTCACTTGCTCAAGGTTACAGACAGTCAGTGGCAGAGGTGAAGACGAAACTGCATCTTATTCTCGGAGAGCTGCTATGTAACACCGTATCTTAAACAGTGACCTTTATAACTTCACTATACTTGTTTGATACTGACTGTGCACACGTATCAACCATTTCCAGCCATAAGTGAGTGGCAGAGCAGCGTAACTTTAAAAGACTAATCGTAAAACATAAAATATAATTGACACACTATGGCTTACATGAAGAGGAAACGAGCCTCTGAAAGTACTAGGCTTGCAAATACACACAGGTAGACTGACAGAAGTGTGAGTTAGTGAACAGTAACAGCAAATATACTGGAGGGAAGCTCTACATCTCGCCATAGATGCTGAGACTAAGATAAAAGCTGATTAAGGTCTAGGACATAAAGAACAAAGACCAGAACTCAAAGAATTTAGCGAGCTCATGCCTGGTTGAAGTGGGCTTTTAAGCTCAAATGGATTCAGACAGCTCAAGACTTCACCCTCTACCCTTGATTAACAGATAGGCCAACTAAGAAAGTGAACAGGCAAAGAGAGAGATAAAAGTCAGAAATCATATCACCAAAATGGATGACTCCTGCACACTCAAAGGCTTGTTTCTTCAAGCTAAGGAGAAGCATAAGCTCACCTTGAAGAGCTGACATGCTGCAGCTGCTGCCTGCCTCTCAGCATCAATCTTCTTGGTCCCATAGCCTTCCACTTCCACATTCTTAGGCCACTTTATATGCAGAGTGACTTTCTGAAAAGCAAAGATAACCAGTGAGACAGCACAGAACAATCTCTCTTCTCCACCAGGAGCACAGCTACTTCAAACATCTCTGAACTCCAGGCAAATGAAAATCCCAAACTCACTCCTTGCTCGATCCCTTCATGGGAAGCTCCATTCCAGTAACTTAGAAAGAAAAGCCTGAAAAAGGGATACAAGGTACCCGCAGCCACATAGAAGCGGCATGGCTGAGCCAGGCCCAGAAGCCAGGCTGACTTCCAGCACAGTGCCACGTACTCTGGGCCGGAGCTTCACAGGCTGCAGTGTGTCAGCTGAGAGGAATCAAACGCCAAGAGCTCATTACAAGAACAATTCAGTTTCAGAGTAACTGTTCCTATGTACACTGCAGCATACCAGATCAGGCCTGAGAAGCAACATGCACTCTCTGACACATTTCCAGTTGCAACGGGAAGCAAATCTTCCTAACTGCTTCCTTGCTGGAATTTTAATTAGCAGCATATTTCATCAGTTACACAGGCAGCTACCGTACTCATTGGGCACATGAAAACCCAGCCTTGTGCTGCCCAACACAAGCTATTAAGAGAAGTAACAGTACCACCAGAGCTCCTCTTATACCAGTACAGTGGATGAGAGCAGCTGAAAAACCTGCAAAGGCAAAGAATGCTGAAAGCTGAACCCTGCCCTTTTTAAAACATTGCTCCAAATCAAGAACTCGTTCTACTCCTGGCCCTGCAGCTGAGTTTCTGCAAGGCTCAAAGGAGGGAAATGCCTAAGGAATTCTCTCCTGTTTCTGCAGCAAAGATGAAAGGTGGCATTTAGGTCCGCTGGGAAAACCCCACCTATAAGGCTAGAGAAAAGGCTCCTGACTTTTAAACAGCCTACATCTGGCTGGCTGCCTGCCTGCCATCTGAATCTCATCTTACTGTAGGAAATTGCTACGTATTTTGCCTAGGGGCTCTGCATGAAAAGGCACAGACCTGCTGAGAAAAAAGTTGTCTTATGAAGGCCAAGTTACTTGGCTCTCACGAAAAAACCTTGCCCACTTCCAACCGAGACTTCTCCAGTTTGTCTCACCTGTCCTTCTGTCCCCAAACACTTTCTAGGTTGGTGTTTTGTTTTTTGATATCCAACCCTCATTTTCTCCAACAGCTCCTCTAATTGGTTTTGGGGGTTTTTTGGTGTTTGTTTGTTTTTTTTGTTTTGTTTTCGTGTTTTTTTTCAATCTGAAGTTACACTCAATGTTAATCTATTTAAATGCTAGCAAGAATGTGAACTGATTACACAAACTAAAACGATGAGGCATTGGTTATGGCATTCCAAAATTTAAGTCAGGAAACTGCACTACTGCTCGAGGAAAAGCAAGAAACACAAAAACACAAATAATAAGGGAACTCTAACGTAACCATTAGTAATGCATTGCCTAAAATGCAGGGATGCTTAAAAAGGATGTGGCAATAAAAAACTGTCTGGGAAATTTTAGACAACGTTATTGGAAAATGTTCATCCATCAGAACTGAATCTTTTCCTGGAATGTACGTTACAGTTAAACTTCAGCTGGAAAGGGCTTTCTGCTCTAGAAAGAGAGCTGGTATGATAAAAGGAGGCAAAGCCTTGAACACAGAGCACCCATCAGTTCAGAACTTCTGCTCAGTTTATAGCACAGATTTGGATCTAGGCCTCTCGCATCCCAGTCAGTGCTCAAACTACTTGGCAAACTGTTTGCTTGAAATTCCTCTGCTTCATTTAACAAAAAAAGAGTCTGTATTTCATTTTGCCCTTAAGTAGTATTAGAAGCCTCCCTCCATCACAAACAAATTCTTCTCTTCTGGTTGCAACTGAACATTTTAGGCTTAGGCATTTGTTCTATTAGAATCTACAAGAAAACCTAGGCCTACTAAGGTCTAAAATATAGCATTTAAATTTTAATTTTCTAAAGTAGTGGGGTACATAGCCCAATACATTTGAGCACAGACTATGTGTCTTTCTGCTGAGAAAAGCAGGTTACAGCACGCTACTTAAAAGAAAAAATCCATCCTTCCACACACAAAAGGAGAGGGACAAGACCTACATTTATATACCTATTAAAGTATGTGAAAAGAAAGAGAAACAGGAAGAAGTGAGAATATTTCTTTTTTGAAAGACTATCACACAACTTTCACGTGGAATTAAAACACTTGTATAATTTTCTCTATCAAAGAGTTACATCCAGGATTAGCAGTATTCTTGGCTCACTGCCCACTCTATGCGCAACATACCTATCCCCAGCACAACAGGATTACCTTTTTTCTTGGCCCATTAGTATGGATGTACACCAGCTTGTCCCTTGCATGAGAAATGCCCAGGGCTCGTCCAATCACGCTGTTGAGCAAGTTTTTAGGCTGTGGAAATTCCTTTAATAAGTCTCTGGAATCTGAAAAAAAAAAAACAACGGAGGAACTAAATGTCTTGTAATTCTTGTGCAGTCCTGTTCAAAGACATGTTATAACACCTGCTTCACTGCAGCTCTGTGAGCATTAATGTCTCTAAGGTTACAGATAGAAAAGCAAGCCGAGGTATTAAGTGGTTCACCTACAATGTCTCCAGGCATCAGCAAAGTGGTACACAGGAATACAAAGTCTCCCGAGTTTCAAATGCAAGATGACACTGCAAATCCAAAATGGTCAACAATACTGTATGTCCCTGTCATGGTTTAACCCCAGCGGGCAACTGAGCACCACACAGCCGCTCGCTCACTCTGCCCCCCTCCCCCCACAGCAGGATGGGGGGAAGAGAATTGTAAGGGTAAAAGAGAGAAAACTCATGGGTTGAGATAAGAACAGTTTAATAACTGAAATAAAATAATAATACACAAAAATTGTAATGAAAAGGAAAATAACAAAAACAGAGAAATAAAAACCGAGAAAGACAAGTGATGCACCACCAACCGACCGATGCCCAGCCAGCCCCCGAGCAGCTGCCCCCAGCCAACCTTCCCCCAGCTTTATATGCCGAGCATGACGCCCTATGGTACGGAATATCCCTTTGGTCAGTTGGGGTCAGCTGCCCCGGCCGTGTCCCCTCCCAACTCCTTGTGCACCCCCAGCCTCCTCGCTGGTGGGGTGGGTCGAGGAGCAGAAAAGGCCTTGACTCTGTGTAAGCACTGCTCAGCAGGAACTAAAACATCCCTGTGTTATCAACGCTGTTTCCAGCACAAATCCGAAACACAGCCCCATACTAGCTACTACGAAGAAAATTAACTCTACCCCAGCCAAAACCAGCACAATCCCATACGTCTCCTGAAATGCACAGATTGCTTCCCCCTCTTTTAAAAGTATGAATATCCTCTAGTTAGAACTGTAGCACTGACAGTCTAACTCCGTGATTCAGTGACACCAACAATCACGTAACAGTTTGGAAAGACTCTTTTTCCCCAAAAATACGGTATCAACAGAGAAAACAACAGACTACATACACCCGTTGAATCTGAATACAAATATCCTAGCACAGAATTCAAAGCCCAGATTAACGCTTGGAGTTGATGCTTTTTCCTCACCACGGAGGCAAAAGCAGCTTGCTTTGTCATGCTTCGATATTGAAAACAAACTGAGCAATAACTATTTTGAACAGACTTTGGTATTTGCCCCCCCCCCCCCCCCCCCCCCGAACCATGCATATCACCTCAGGGTTAAATCAACGGTCTCGACAACACACCAGTTACACATTAGATCCAGCAGCCATTGGTAGTAACGCGAAATAACGCCTGGGGACTTCTCCCTGAATTTACTGAGATGGCTTGGTTAGAGGCTGGGAATATGGTTTTGTACTAAATTGCTCAGAGAACCCCCTGGAAAGAAGTTTGCCTACAGAGCCTTTGGAGATAAACCAGCCCAAGCAGGAAGCCGAGAAGCAGGGCCTGAGGCGGCAGGGATTGATGGCAGGTAGGGCTGGCTAGCTGAGCACAGGTCCCCTGCCCCGACAGGTGAGAAATGCTGCTCAGGGTACAGCACTTGCAGGAAGGGGATATTAATGATCAGTTCAAATCACTCATTTAAAAAAATAACAATGATAAAAATCACACTGCCTCCAGACAGAGCAATGTCATGCCCACCTCATGTTCCCCCAGCCTCCTTCCTGATGCCAACACCAGCAGTTTTAGCTGGCGAGGAAGCTGCTCTAACTCACCTCTCGCATGCATCACGGTTGTATCCGGCACTGTAGGGGAGAGCAGCAGCCCATGCAAGATCAGATTAAGTTTAATGTGATAACAATTCTGGACGCTATGCAACAGGCAGCTCTAACAGCTCACTGTTGCGGTGAGGGGTAGGTGCCACTCCTCCCAGGCTCTAACACTACCACTGCTCCAGCTCTGGCTGGAGCAAACAAACACAAACATACAGGAAGATGATTTGCAGCCCTAATCTGACAGAAAGCTAAACCAGAAAAGTAGAGTACACTGGTTGTTGCTCGGCTTGGACGTAAATCAGTCAACTGCATAGTCCTGCAGGTACCCAAAATCAGTGCAAGGGAATAGGAGAGAGGAACGGGATCTCCCATTCTGGCAGCAGCAAGCACGGATAAGCCACTGATCCTATGTTCACTCGACATCACAAACACACCTTCCCCAGGCAGTCACAACTTCATTAATCTTCCTGCAGACCATCAATGGGCTTGGGCACTACTTTTTAGAAGGCTTCTAATTCTCTACAGTTATTCAGGGGAAGTTTCAGTAATGAATCAGAAGTCGGCAACACACGATCATCGGTACTGCCAGAATCTGGAATTTCAGCTTGAGCTACCAAAACCGAGGAGAAATGACCCAACAGTTGTGCTTATTAGAGCGTCACCAAGATCTGCCACCACATTTTGCTGAAAACTCTGATTGCAGGGTTGCTAAAATGAAGATACACAGTAACTAGTTCCAGAGAAGCAAGCAAGTATTTAAGAGAAAGGCTCTGTCATACAGGCATGTGGAAGAGACATTCTCCAAGAAGCTGCTCAGCAAGGGAAAACTGATGTTATGAGGATGTATTATGAGGGCTCACCTGAAAGCTGACCAGGAGTTTTAGGGAAGGCAAAAGAGTTTTGTTGTACCACTGCAGGCCCAACACTTGTCAGTCTGTGGATACTTGGGTAAGGGAGAGCAAAAAACCACGTTGGTGATCATATCACCTTCTCAGCAAAAGAAACAGCATGCTCATCCAGAGTTCAGAAAAAAAAAATTATTAGTGACACTTAGTTTTGCAACTTCTTCCTCCAAACCGTAGAACCAGCTGAATCTCAGAGAAACCGCTTTCAGAAGCCAAACGGACCAGATACAGAAGGAATTTGGATTCCTTAACATGTACAGGGAGACACTGAAATACAACCTCCGTGGCCTGCGATAAGGATGTCAAGAGCTGGGTATCGTCTGAAGACAGGTCGCATTGTAATTTGACAATTGCCTAATTCTGACTGGCAGATGGAACTGGCTCGGTGTTACTTTTCAACCTGGTTTGTAGAGGACAAGCTGGTATTGAGAGGGCAGCGTCAAAATGAACAGATCAGAACTGCTGCCTGCTCAATCTCCTTCAACTATACCAATGTGGAAAAGACCATGCAACACACAACGGGCTTTCTGCCACTCTCATATGCATGATGGTCAGCCACAGTATCTTCCATTATAAAGAATAATAAAAAAGTCCACAGGCTGCTATTTCTCACACATACTTGGGCAAAACTCTTGGACAATTACAGGGGAATATGCGGGAAGTACTCTGACTTAGGAACACTAGTTGTCCATGAATTACCTTCTATGTGTTGGCCAGGAGAGCATGAAAATGGTCTCAGCCTAATGAAGAACTACAAGCCAATTTTCTGTAATTATACAGCAAACGTGACATTTCTACTTAATCATACAGTAAGCACCACTACATTCAGCCTTTGACCTGTTCAAGAAAACCGGAAAAATGACTAAGATTTTGGCACTCTGCAGTTCCATTCCATTCCACATCGCTAGGACGCATGGAGGGAGGAGTAGTAACACAATTCCCAAATGCACTATTAAATTCACTTAATAAATGAGAAATTAAAAAAAAAAAACCCACCCTCTAGCACCAGCCTGTATGATTTGGCCTCTAGCTGCTTCCCCTTTCAAAAACAATACCCTGAGAAATTTTGTGATAAGTAACAGGCAGAGGTAAGAAGTACATTCTTCTCAAATGCCCCCCAAAAAATGCAATTACCTAATGACGGAGCCAATTTCTCACATTCTGAGGTGACTCCTCAGTCAGGACTAAATATTTAATCCATTCTATAGCAAAGAAGAATAGGATCTCTAAATAACAAAGCCTAGTTCTGGCTTGCAGATCAGACTCCGAACTACCAACCGAGACACAATGTATTCTTCACAGCTGACAATGCCATATTCAGCAGTACCCTCTGACGTATCAACAGCGACTCTAAGGCTTGATGGATTACCCTCAGCCCATTCTTACCCCGAATTTGAGAGCTGAAAGGATCTTATCTTGCATGAAGCCATGCCTCACTCCTAGTTTTTAAAGAAACAATCCGAAATTGCAGAACTGGATTTGCAGAACGTTTCCTTCCCTGCCAGATTGGATTCCTTGGCATCTTCCTCCAAAGAGTGTCTTAGTTCTCTCACTGCTGAGAACGGGTATTTGGGTAGGAGTCATATTTGCAGTAGTCACAGCCCTGGGGAGGCAAGGAGTATAACCTAATACTCCCACAAAAAATAGAGTTATTTTCATACCCGATTCCTATCGAGCCAGGACCACATATGATGTCCGAGCTCTGAGATCACGAAGGAATATTAAAAGCCTGTTTTGGATAGCAGACAATTCAGGGTGGGGTTATCAAAGAAGCCAATTAACTAATTTAAGTTCCTCAAAGACAGTGAGTGCTTTAGTTTAACTTGATTGTGACAGTCAATGATAATTCCAAGCAACGCTGAAAGAAAAAGGAGAAACAAAGCTCCTAGCTGTAGTGGCTAAGCCTTCTATTAACCCCAACAAATCTGACAAGTAAAGACACTGTCAGGTACAACAAGAGCACAAATAAAATGGCCCATAGTCTTGTTCAAGGAAGACAGAGGAGCGTTAGATCGATTTCAACAGTTTCTATCTTCCCTCAAATTCTCTTCCCTGGAGAAGCAACAAACGAGCATCCCTGGAGAAGCAACAAATGAGCAGCAAGGACAAACTATTAAATACAACACTCATCAAGATGTAAGCCCCCGCAGTAATAAATTCAAGTCAGTGAAGAACGCTCCTAACGCATCAAAAATTCACAGGGAAGAAGAAAGCCCTGTGGCTCCATAATATCCATTTCATAAGGAATCAGCCTAGACATGTTTTACTGGGGAGAGATGGAGGGAGACAGAGAAGGTTCCACCTGGCAGTTTAGTTTGGAGTACACCAAAACAATATTACTTTTTGGTGCTTTTGGGGTTTTTTTTAAACCATCATCTAGCGACCCTGACCAAGGCTGCTTTCAAGTACACACAGTAATAAAAAACACATGCAAGAACAAACTTAAAAATTGGTAAAACTGATAAGGCTTCTTCAAAAGCAAGTGAGATCACCAGAGAACGAGAATGACCGATGGCCAACCTCTATCCCTGGAGGCACTCAGAACTCAGCTGGACACAGCCCTCATCAACTCGCTCCAGTCTGACCCTGCTCGGAGAAGGGGATCAGGCCACACGGCATCCAGAGCTTCAGTCCAACCTAAATTCTTCTGTGACACTATGAAATGGCAAATTTAATTAGTCTCAGAGAAAGATTCTTTCTTAGAGCAAAACAGAGGTCAAGATCATGTAAGTCTCAGTAAAGAGCGAGAAGTGCCACAGACCTGACTGAGTAGGCAGAGATGCTCTCTTCTTCACAGATTCTACTCCAAAATCCCACCATCTAGGCCAATGAAGCGAAGCCTTAGATATTAACACCAATATAACACTGCCATTTTTTAAGCTGGCCTCAGATCAGAGCTGCTTTTTCCGTATTTGTATCCAAGGCTAGTTACAAAAGCAGTCAAATGAGGATAGCTAACAAGACACCAGTTTACAAGTTGAAGGCTTAGAACTTGCCCTCATAGTTTTTTAAAAAAACTTTTATGATCTCTACGTGTTCAAGTAGCAGCTGTACAGGTAGAGCAGACTTACGACAAGACCCTGAGGACTTTTTATTTGCTCATGTCAAATGAATCTTCCAGTATCGCCAAACTCTCACCAGAAGAGCCTCGCATGGTCAATCCACCACACAAATCGGAAGGACGAGGCCCACCCCAGCAAGCTCTCCCCACGTGGCCCTCGCATGGCTGCCGGGCATCCCCCACTGTCTGGAGCCGCGTCCCCACTGGCACCCCTGAGCTCTGGGTGACAGGGACAGTCCACGACATGGAACTGTGCTGGTGAGCAGGCACGCCAGGAAAGCGAACCAAAGCCCAACGATAAAGTACTCAAGTACTCTCTGAAAATGCTGTTAGAAAAAGTGCTGAAGAATGAAGTACTAAAGAGAGAAGGAAAAAAAATTGGTTTACTACTTTTCTCAGGCAACACCTGAACCAGCTCATTAAACAATAATTTGGGGTGGTTTAGCATTTACTTTAGAAGTAAGTTAATTTGCTCTGTTGAACAGCTTGAATGTAACAATCAAAGACCATCTGACTCTGAACTACAAGATAAAGCTCAGCAAGGCTTCTGAAAGGAAAATGAAACTAAAACCCAAAGAATTCAGAAACTACAGAGAGAAGGTAATACTAATAAAAAAAAAGGGCTGGAGGGTGGGAAGGAAGCACCAAAAAAAAAAAAAAAAAAAAGAAAGAAGTAGTTTCTATGTAATACTAAACCAAATTTCCAAAGCGGAAGATTACAGCCTAAGAAACAAAACTCAGACTAAACCAGTGATTTTAAAAGGGAAAATGTAGTAGTTCAAGTCACAGCCTGGAAGCAGTAACCTCCGGCACAAAACTACTCGTATCTTTCTGAACTAGAAGCATTCTTCATGCTTCGTAATCTAACAAAAAGCAATTGTCAAAATGTGACATCAAAACACACTTTCAAATATTCTTTTAAAAAAGTAACGATTCCTTCTGAACAGCAGGAAGGCATCTACCCTTCAAATGCCTGAACCCCACGCCCTCTCACACACAACTCTGTTGTAGGCTGAAAGACTGACATCCAAAAGAGAAAAGAAATCTCCCAAGCTTTAGACAGAGACATCACCCCTGGCCAGATTTACGGACACCGCAAATACCAGGATCTACGTTAACGAGAGCTGTCCATATCTCGATTAGCGTTTCATTCAGCTCAGGCAGCGAGACCACCTGGTGGAAGGCCAGACCGAAGCCCTTTGTACACGAAACGCAGATAAAGCGACGCTCCGAACCGCCCGCAGCCTGCTCCCGCAGCGCGCTCCAGCTCCGACCTAACGGAACTTGCTGCACGGCGACGGCAGAGCAGTTTTCCTGGCGGATGCTCGATGGGCGTGCTCAATCCATCAGGATTTCTAGCGAAAGATCCATTTATGATTCTTCTCCCGCGTCAGGTCACGGTGGGCGATCAGAAGCGGCAAGGACTTTTGCCCGGGGCTCGCTCGGCCCGCCTTCAAACCGGCGACCTTGAGCCGAAGGGCTCCGCACCCCCTCTCCGTTTTCTGGAGAAACCCAACTCTCCCGGTCCGCACGCCGCCAACAAAGAGCTCCGCACACCCGCGCAGCGCGGCGGGGGCTACCACAAAGGCCTCGGCCCCGGCTGCCCGCCGGCGGCTGCCGGAGCTCCCCGCACCGGCCGCCGGCCCCCCCCGCCCCCCAAGGCGCACCGACCGCCACCGGCCCGTTACCTGCGGCGGCGGCAGCGGCGCAGCCGTGCGTGCAGACACCGCCGCAGCTCGCAGGCTCCTCTCCCTTGCCGCGCATCCCGGCGAGGAGCCCCTTCCCCGGGGCAGGGTCGCTCAAGGCCGCGCCGCTCTCCCGCGATGGCCGCCCGCCCGCGACGCGGCCCCGGTCGCCCCTCCCAGCCGGCGGTGGAGGGGGAGCTGCGGGCGGCCCGATGCGGCCTAGCCCAGCCGCCCGGAGCGAGAGGAGGCCGGCGGGCGGCGCGGCCCGGCTGCAGGCGCGGGGGGAGGGACGTGCGGCGCGTTCACGCTCCCTCCTCCCAGCACCGAGCAGCGGGGCTCGCTCCTCCCTTCCGCTGCGTGCGGGGCCGGCGCGGCGCGGCTTCCCCGGCCGCCGGGCCGCGCACACCGGGGGCGCCGCCGGTTCCTCCCCCCGCCCCGCCTCGCCGCCGGCTCACCCTTCACCATGGCGGCGTCCTCCTCCTCGGCGCCCGGCTCTTCCTCCTGCCTCGCCTCCTCGGGGCTCTCGGGCGCCGGCAGCCGGGTGCAGAGCCCGCGCGCCCCCGGCGCCGCCCGGTAGCAGCGGCAGAGGCGCAGCGGCCCGGCCGAGCCGCAGGCCGCCGCCGCCTGCAGCAGCAGTCCCAGCGCCGCCATCTTGAGGTTGTCCGGCGCCGGCTTCAGGCAGGGCGCGGACAGAGACGCGGCCGGGCGCCCCGGCGGGAAGGCACCGTCCGCGCCGCAGCGCCCCCTGGCGGGCGGGAGGACCTGGCGCAGGGACCCCCTGAACCGTAACCGGGAGGACGCTGAGCCCACGCGTGGCAGATCCCCGCGCAGCGTCCCCGCCACGCCACGCGGGGCCAGCCTGCAGACAGCCAAGGAGGGGAAAAGGAAACGAAAAAGAACCTGCTTTCGTGTCCCTGCCGAGGCAGAGAGCGGCAGAAGTTTACCGGGCTCCTGCCTGCGAGGTGCCAGCCGCCGTGCGCAGGACTCGCGGCGCCCGCTGAAGCGCTAAACCAGCAGAAAGAC
The DNA here is from genome assembly GCF_964195595.1 of Calonectris borealis. Lineage (NCBI taxonomy): Eukaryota > Metazoa > Chordata > Aves > Procellariiformes > Procellariidae > Calonectris > Calonectris borealis. The sequence continues at coordinate 170,634,388 of NC_134313.1, read as the reverse complement.
ATTTTCTTCCTCTTTTAAAACATCAACTTGCATCACTGAGCTCTACCAGCCCTGCCTGGAGTCGTTTGTCCTCCCGACACGTGCGCATCAAACAGAAACAACGCAGCAAGTCAAAGCGTGTGCTCGTACACCGACAGTGCATCCCGCGATACGGACACGGGTCGTCTCAAAGGGTTTTGTGAATATTTTGTAGGTGTCACAAACCCCCCCAAAAAATAGGATGTCTTCACACGCTCAAGGAAACGTTACCACACAGAGATGAGTCACTTGCTCCAAGATCTGAGCAACCTGGTGATGATACTGCAAACACAATCCGCGGGCCAGTCCTCCAACTATGGATTTTATTTTAGAATCGTTACTAACCTTCTCTAAGTAGAGGAAAAAACACACATGCAATTTTTACTATGCTTTCAACAGCGTTTGGCTGCCCTCGGTTTCACTCCTGCACACATTTCTTGCAATCCTTGCACATTTACAGGCAAAGCGATCTTTCTGATTGTTTTAATACAAGTGACTGCAAGAACGATTCAGAAGGGGAAATTCAGAAACCGCCCTGGAACCTGAAAGCCGTTTGGGGTTTCTTCTCTCCAGCTATGCACACACCCCACCCGCACCCTAACACACACACCTGCAGACTAAGTAATTCATGTTCGAGCGTATGTTACTAAAAATAAAGTCCGCTTGCAGCCCATTGTTTACTAACATTTGAGATAAACACTAACGAGGCAGCACTTTCCCTTCTTACGCATTTCTCCCTACTTTCCCTTCTTACACTTTCTCCCTAAGTCGACTCCCCTGTTACTTGGTTCTACACGAATTATTTTGTATCTGAGGCATAAAATTCTCAATGCGGTAGTGCTGGTTGAAATTCAAACACTACAGGATTTTTTTTTTTTAAGTCTGAATTATTTTTCTAAGCAATTAATGTATACAAATTTTATTATCTCTGGCTGCAACATACACCTGGGACTACCATTAATTTGTGTGTTTCTTTAAACCAGGGTATCATTTTTATGTCAAACACCTTATTACTCAGTGACTATTTTGTGGATTTTACGTGGATGGTTGTTTAAGCATCACGATGAAAAAAAGGGGGTGGTGGGTTTTTTTGTTTGTTTTTAAATCAGAAAGGGAAATCTTCAATAAGCCACGAAAGGATTAACTAACATAATTGTACACCTAAGTTTTACAAAGCCTGTATTCCACAAGAGGTTCAAGAAGTGGAGAGTTACCAAACATAACCCTGTATAAAAAAAAACACTTTTGGAAAAGCATACATGAACACTCAAAAAAAAAAAAAATCTTACTACACCAAATTGCCTTTTCCTATATGCACACTTTTTAGAACCTCTGTGAATTAGCTAGTGATTTGTCTGTGTAGTTATTTTGTACTAAAAAAACCAAAAGCTAACAAAAAAACCCAGATCTTGAAGCAGCAACAGAAGATACAAAAAAGACCTTTTTTTTTTTTTTGAAAGACATGAAAGTTATTCTGGCACTCCAATTATAAAGGCTTAGATTACAAATTTTAAGAGCATTGGTCCACTAAAAAGGAAAACAGTCATGCTAGCCAAGTCACTCAATTTAAGGAAATGAATTATACGTAAATCTTTTGATAGCACGTTGCACGAACTCTTACTTTCAGAAATAAACTTCAGTTGGTTTGGAAACAAAAGCTTCAAGGAGGACTAGAAAGAAAGGGTGGCTGGAAATAGTATGTAAACATTAACACATCCTTCTGGGAAGAGGAATCTGCTGTGAAACTACTTAACTTGATATAGTTGCTGGTTTATTTAGCATTTTCTAGATAAGGCAATAAGCTGTCTAGCAGTGAAGAAAAAAAAAAATAACAACAGCTAGTCAGCTGTTTCAAGTTGTGAACATCAGAGAAGAAACACAAAAGGTAACAAGAGCCCTAAGGAGATGAAAACCATGGCTGGAGACCACAATGATTAAAAGCAAAACAAACAAAAGAAAACAGATAAATAAAGTACATGTCTAGGGAAAATCTTGGAAACACACAGTCAGTGGGAAGGAGAAATCTGGGAGAAGATGCTGAAAGACAGTGTGCTGCTGCACGGAAAGTTAGACATGAGTAGGGCTAGTGGTTTGTCACCGTAAATGATATAAAAATTATCTTATGAGCACAGAAAAAATAGTTAAGACTCAATTTATTAAAAAATTCCAGAAGTCACAGATTCCACATATTGAATCCAAAGATCTTTATTCTGCAGAGATGAGCGTTAAACAGCATATAAATAATCACTTAAAGCAATCTTCCCAGGCTTTGCCAGTTCAGGCTCACTTCGATGAGTTGTGGTTAATTCATCTTCTCTAGCCAAGCCCTTGCAGAGGCAGCAGCGCCATGCAGAAGCTCGTTAACACGCCACCTTATGTTAAAGACTTCCTTTTCCCCCCGAGCGCAAGTGTTACAGCACCCAGAGTCCCAGTCTGGCCATGACAAACCACTAGCCCTCACAGGAAAAGTTCCTTCTCTCTGTCTCAGACTCCAACCCAGCTCACACTATTTGACAGATGAGAGGGTTTTTATTCCCAGCTAAAATTACTTTGTACATAATTAACGCTCTGGACTTATAAAACATTCTGGGAATTTTTGTTTTAAATACGGAACCCACAATATTGGTGACTCACTAGCATGGCAGCGTTACAAGAATGGCTGGCACACTGTTGTGTTCCCCAAGCGCTAAAGCAGAAGCATGACTTCCCTGAGACAGGAGGTAGAGATCCGTCACTGGTTCAGCCATATCTGGAATATTTTATTCCATTCTATGCACCTTCTTTTAAGACCAAGTAATGGAGTTCAGGAAAGAACAAAGGAAAACAAAAAACAGCCAGTGACTGGAGGGATTTCTTAAGAAAAAATATGATCTAAAGAAAGAGGTTGGCAAAGCAATGACAGGGAAAAAAAGGACACGATAACAGTTGATGGATATTTAAAGTATGCGAACACCAAGGAGAAAGCACTTACTGAATTGGTACAAAAGGATGCAGGTATGTTTAGGAGGGTAAAATTAAAAGGCAAAAAAAGCCTTTACTTTAAGCTGAATAGCAAACAAGTCTACATTGTCATCTATAGGATAACACAACAGGTCTTCTCCCCTTCCAAATTCTGTTGTTTCCCTGAAATACTCGCTTGTACTTACTGTAACCAAGCTTACCTGCAACACTTAACTCATGCGCTACACTCACCAAGACAGAATGGAGTTACACTGGTTACAACAACCATCCTCGCTTTACACTTAAAGTGCGAATTTTGCACGCTGGGCTCCCCTCAGAGATAAAGTGTCTCTCAAACATAAAAATTGGCATCCTAATGACTAGCTATCGCTAGTTCTGGTACAGTCATCTCAACTTCCTTTTTTGTCCCTAATGCATTGAGAAGGAAGTCTGACAAAGACATCTGTAGGACAAACCTCTCATTTATTCAGCATAGAGGAGAAGAGTACTGTTTCTTACAAATTAATTTTCTTCATCAATCTGCTATAGTATTAAATATCTGAATTAAAAAAAAAGAGTTGAATTGAAGGTTGTCTCAGGTCCTTACCTTTAAGGGAATTCAGCGAGAACATCTCCATCACAGTGAAAAGGGTTGATTCCTAGGAAAGCAAAAGGTAGCAAAAAGAAATAGGAAGTTAGAATTAATATTTCCTTTGAGATGTTTCAAGTGCTTAGCACTTCTGAAACTAGTTGTCTTTAGCCCAAGACAAAGCTGATAGTCCTCAACAAATTTCACCTTGGTGAATTGTATTCAGCCTGTTTCATCTGAATCGCGCGTGTACTGTTTGCTCTCCTGTTATACCTGGCTGCTCTACACCCAAAGGGAGGAAGTGTCTTCTCAACCAGTGGTTTGTAGGTTTCGGAAGCGCTTTGCTTCTGTGATGATATTGATTTGGGGATATTTTTGAAAACCTTTTTAAGCCAGAATGCCACAGGTAGGTAGACCACTGCCATTATTCCCCCTTTTTAAAGCAAAACAAGGGAAGAAAGAGACGTGTACTTTTGATAATGTTCTTTGCTGAAATGACGTCAAACTTCCTATTTTAATTTCTTATTAAAATAGCTTTCACTCAAATAAGAAAAAAAAAACAACCATCAACTTTGTTTTGGGGTGCTTTATCTGTCATGCCGAATACTAAATACATTTTAGGCATTCTTGATAACAGAGTAACAAGGATTTTCTAACAAACTTGGATCAGATCAGTGAGGGTCCTCATTTACACAAAGCTAACATTAACTATCCATATTAATGGCTATTCCCACACAATTAATATCCTACAATTATTATTCTTTCAAATTACTCACTTTTGCTTTCAGTGAAACTAATGACAAAATTACTGTTTACTTCAGCAACAGCAAACAAGGCCTAAAATAACACCGCTTTCAGGACAGAACTATACGGACACGACACCTTGTTCAGCAAGTCACCTCCCTACGGGCACATGAAAACAACCCTGCTGTTGCTGACAAGTCTACACTTTGTCTTTTTCAATGACTAAATAAATAAAAACACAGTCATTTGACTTGTTTAAAAATGAAAAACCATACATGCTGTAGTAATTATCAAGACTGGCAGAGGAAAACATCCTTGGTATAACTAACTCACTGCACTGAACAAAGTTAGAAAACTCTTTTGTGGTAGTCGAGCAAGATTCTTAAGGCTGAAGCATTCAACCGTGGAGCTAAGTCACGGGAGGAATGCAAATTGAAAGTGCAAAGAGCGGACCACATAGCCGTCTTGTGCCCCCTTCACGTCGGGATCATCTCAGTCAAGGCACAAACCATCTTAAAGCCAACAACAGTATTTCTGATAAATTGTATGAGTCCAATATTACTCCGACACGAAAGAGCAAGTCCTTGAACACTCTGAAGTCATTGGAGAGAGACAACCAGGAGTATGACAGGGAATGTTGCCATATATTCTTAAATCTAAGTCACAGAGGTATCGGCCGCATCTTCCTCACAAATTTTTAAGCATGACAGAAGCTCTTTGCTTGCAGACAGGCTCAGTGTATTCCAGAGAATGTCGTCTACAACAACTTTCTGGGGCAATGTACCATTCAGGCAGATAAATTGCAAGGCTTACCTACAGAGCACAAATTAGTGGAAAAGAGAAGAAAGAACATCTCACCTACACTGGGATGGGCAGAAGGGCACTTCCAAAAATAAATGCAAGACAAAGTTGAAGAAAATGCTTTTTTTCTGCTCAAGACCAAGAAAAAAAAAAAATTGAAAACCCTACATGGATGATCTTACAAGATTAACAACCAAGAGCCCCATTGACAAGCAAGAGTCTAACAAAGTTGTTATTTATAATCGCGCCTGTAGATCCCAAGTTGAGATGGAGACTCGCCTACTGTTGGCGACCAACAGCAGCCCTGAGCCTAAAAGAGCTGAAGTCAGAGTGGGTGGGAGCGGGGACAGGACAGGGAAGAGAATAAAGGCGTAGAGAGATGAAACAATCCAGGTGAGGTCCATGAACAGAATCCAGCTCTTGCTGATCCCCTGAGGAGGGATCCCTTTTAAATGGCATGGAAGAATTCGAGTACTTGAAGCTTGAGCATCCCGTAGGAACATGGTCAAAGCAGAGAGAGGAGAGCTTGGCCAGATAAACTTAGGTTTAAGGTACAGGTCATTAAAAGATCAGCCCCTGCAGCACCATCACTGGATTACTCAGGACCAGATCTGGTAGGTGTGAACACAGAGGATCCTGAACTGGGATCAGTTTCAGCACAGCCAGCAGCTGGGTGGAAAGCCCAGGTTTTTGTTGCTGAAGATCGTGATAGCAAAAAAAAAAAGGTGTCCAACTACGGCAGCTGCTTCACCGTTCACTGAAATGAACATCATTGAAAGGGGGACACACTGGAAGATTCAAAATATACTTTGTCAGGCTCTGATGACAGGAGAGAGATGTGGGGCCTCGTAGGACACTGGATTTACGCAGAAGGGACTCTTACGCAGATGACACAGGACTCTTACGGACAAGGCAATGGTATATTTGGAATGAGAATCAACCGTGCACGATGATGCCATCCAACTGCAGAGCGCCTGATGCCTCACACCTGGCAAAGTGCTAGAATCCCAGATGGCAAAAGAGACGCTAGAAGTTTGTTAGCAATAATGCCCCTACTGCAAAGACAAAGAGTGAAACCAGTGAATGTGGCACTGGAAACTGTTAGATAAAATCCCAAAGGCCTGGGAATTGGGTCTCTGTTGGGTTTCCTTGATCCACTTGAAAATAGCTACACGCACGTATGGGGAGAAACCACATTCCCAAGAAGAAAGTACATCAAGATGCAGTGAATATCACAGAATTTCTGATTTTTGTCTACTGTGATATTCCAGCTGTGTATGAAGAGGTATAGCCCCAAGTGCTTTGAGTGAGAACAAAGGAGAAATTGTGTTCTCTTACATATCATTCACCCTCAAGGATCACCTACACTGCAGTCCATGCAAAGTGAAAGTTTGACTTTCAGCTATTTGGGCCAAAGAAGGGGTGGATCTGTGCAAGAAACCTTTCTTCACCAATCCTAATTCTGCAGGATTCCGGTTGCTGAACTCTGACAGGCTGGAAGGGGGGACAATAAAGCACTAGAGGTAGGACTGGGCATTGGATGCTCTTGGGCACCCACCGCTCACGAGACCAAGCGTTGTGGACTGAACGGGCAACCCAGCGTCACGGTTCCAATGACCACGGGGAAAAAAATGGTGCCGCTAGTGACAACAGAGTGAGTTACAGGAAGGCAAGGGAGAGACTAAACTAAGAAAAGGGCTGCGAGCCATGCCGGAGAACAGCTCTGTAACAGGAGCGAAGGCTTCCCCACGGCACGGATCAGAAAACCAGGGGAGAGCCCAGCTCCCCAGGCCGTCTCCGGGTCGCCCCGGAGCGGGGCTCAGCTCCCCCTCCAGCCCGGGCTCTCCCCTCCGGCCACTCGCCCAAAACCCGAGGGGAGAGGCGCCCCGGAGCTCGGACGGCCGGCTCCGCGCCCCCGCCGCCCGCGCTCCCCGGCCCCCCGCGGCTGCACCGGGGCAGCGGCGGGCAGCAGCCCGCGCCCCCGCCCCGCACACGCCCGGTGCCCCATCCGCGGGGCATCCCCGCCCGCCCCGCCCGGCCGCACAGGCCCAGGCCCCCGCACGGCCCCTTCCCGCGGGCCGGGGCTCCCCTCAGGCCGAGGCTCCCGCCCCCCTGGGCGGGCACCGCGCCTGGGCTTGGCCGCCGCCCCCCCTCGGCCCCGGGGCTCCGCGCCGCTCGGCCCCGCCGCCGCCCCCCCGGCCCATCGCCTCAGCCCCGCGCGGCGCGGCCCCGCCGGTCCCCCCGCCGCCGCCACCCGCCCGGCTCCGTCTCGGAGCCATCCTTCCCCCTCCTTCCCCGTCCCCCCGCCGCCCTTCCTCAGGCCGCGGCCCCCCCCGGGCCTCGACCGCGGGTTCCGCGCCGCGGTCCCGCCGCGCACCGCGCGGCCCGAGCCCCCCCGGGCGGAGCGGCGCCGGTCCCGCTCCCCGACACCTACCTCCTCACAACCAACTCTCTGGCGCCGGTCCGCCGCCGCTCGGACTACAACTCCCAAGAGCCCCCGCGATCCGCTTCCGGGGCGCCGCCCGCTCCCGGCGCGGTTTCTTCCGCCCCCTCCCACGGATGTGAAACCTCCCGCTCGCTTGTCCCCCCGCCCCCCCACTCCACCGGCGAGAGGCACGAGTGTGCGAGGCCACGCGTGGGCGCGGGGCGGGGCCTCTCCCCATGGCAACGGCTGGCGCCAACGGGCGGCGCGGCCTGCGGGGGCCCGCGGTGCGGCCCGGGCCCGGCCCCGGCCCCGCGGTGAGGCCTGGCCCCGACCCCGGCCCCGGCCTCGGCCCCGGCCCCGCGGTAGGTCCCGGCCGCTGCCGCCGCCTCTGCGCCCCCCGCCGACCTCAGGGCCGCGGCCGTTTGTGGCGCCTCCGCCTCCTCCGCCTCAGCGCGGGGCCGGCGGCGCGCGGCGCTGAGGAGACCGGCTGGGGCCTGGCTCCCCGCCGCTGGGCCGGGCCGGGGCGGGGAGAGGCCGGCTCCCGCTCGGCTTCCCGGAGCTCGAGGCTTGCGGGGAGACACGGGTCGCCGTGTGAGTTTCGCCCTCCCTAGCGAGAGAGCGGCTGCCGTGCCCGGGCGGGCGCTGCCGCTTGGGCCCGGGGCCCAACGCTTGGCCCCGCCGGGTCCGAAGGGCAGGGCGGGCTGCCCCGGGCCGGGGCTGGGTTCCGGGGCTGGGTTCCCCGGCTGGCTGCAGGGCCTGGGGGTGCGATGCCATTCCTGCGGGGCTGCGGAGCCGGGAGGAGAGCTGCCTGAGCAGGGGCCGCCGGCACTGATGAACCTGTTCTGGACTGAAGCTCAGGCTCAGTCTTCGGGTGAGGCCTGTGCTGGTAGCGGGAAAACGTGGAGCTCTCCAGCCTCAGGAACGCTGCGCCCCGGGTAATGTTGCCTGACTCAGGGGAAGCCATGCGCATCATTAATATATCAACATATTAAGCAGCCACCAGCCTTAACAACCGTGTTAATATTTAACCGACTTGCTGTATGTATCTATAGGTAGAAACTTGCTCCTGATCTTAAATATTCACTTACTGGTTAGAGTTGGATCTGCTGAATATACACAATGCAGGTGCCCGCTTCGGGCTGAAACTGGACTGGGCTAGTTCCTCCTTCGTTGCAGCACAAGGCTCATCGCTGCTTCTCACTGGAGTAATCCTAATGCGAGCAAAAAGAAGCAGCGTTTGTCCCCTGCGTTATTAAGGCCCTGGTTTGCAGTAATCGCCTAATTAAATGCTTGTGTGTAGTTCCAGGCACTGCCCGAAGATACTGAGTGGCAACCTGTAAACCACATGGAGGTCTTGTGGCGTTTCCTCGCTTTTCACTGCCGTCAGAAGCCAGTACAGCAGGAGAGTGCAAGGACTTTTACGCTCGGGTTCTCAACAGCCACAAGCCAAAATGTGTCTGCTTTCTACAAAACGCTGGAGTTGCGTGGGTGCAACGGTGAGCTTCATTAATGGTTAGCAGAAAACATGCAATGAGGGTCGCTTAATTTATGAGGGAAAAATAGTTGTAGCCTGGGTGTGACGATTTGCCATCGCATTGCTGATTCTCTGGCAACGTGAACTCGTACAGCAATGCAAACATGGGAAAGGGTAGACTTAAAATTATGGAAAATTTGAAAGTCTTAAGTTCTGTGTGGTAATTTAACACTAAACTCAATGTGGTTTTGATAGAGGTTTTAGCAATTACTACCTAACAGCTTATTTGCATGCAGAGTTCTTCACTTGTTTTTCTGGCCTTTTCTATTCACTGTGATTTTTCGTATCATCCACATATTTATAAAATAAACCTTTCAGAGTATCAATCCCAAGAAAAGCTTTGTTCTGGTGAGATTGAAATCACATTTGAAAACATTCTTACTACTTAAAAACTTTCTTCACCGAGAAGTGTTGAGATGCCCAGGATGATTTAAGCTTACTGAATTTCTCTGTTTCTTACTGTGGTGTGCAGGCCACGGCTATCTTCATGTCAGTTGTACAAAGGACACGAGCCAAAACATGATGGAAAGGAACTCATCTCGGGGTAAGAGTGTGCCAAACTGGAACTTCCCTAAGATTTATCTGCTTGCTCGCAGAACCCAAAGTCTAGGTAAGACAGACTGAAGAACGCATGTGGGATGGGAGGAAGTGGCAAAGAATATAGAAAATCTGCATCTGAAGCAGATGCTTAGGGGTCTCCAGCTACCGCACCTTTATTCAGAAGATGGAGCGTGAAGTCCAGTTATTTCTGTAGACTCTGAAGGCCGAAAGGTTAATGGGTAGTCTTCATCCCCCTGTAGTGGTTACAGATAAGAACAAGGACAATGAAAGAAAGTGTTAAGATAAGGGGAGTAACTTATGCCATTATTACTGGCTTAGCTTAAAAAGCCTGCATAATCATTCAAAAGTCAGCTGTTAAGTAACAAGTAAAGCAGTTTGTTTCTGGGGGCTTAGAATGGAAAATTGCTGTAATACAATGACTTTGTAGAGAACATGTCAAGCCATCTAAAGCATGATCATTTAATTATAGTTCTCTATTTGCTTCCTACAATATTTTTACTAGTATTACTTTGTAGTCTCTTTTCCAAGTAACCTAAGAGATGCTGCAAAGGCTGTTTTTAGTAAGATCTAAATACAGTTTATCACTCCTTGTACCTGTAAAATGAAGATAAAAACTACAGACAGTATTTTGAGTTTTCTTTTTTTGTTCCCAAGCTTTGTTTATCTAATAATCTATTTCTGTTCTGAAAAAAAAAATCTTAAAAATACCATGTCCAGCAGAACTAACAGAAAACAGTCTCCTGTCGATTGCCCTCTAGTTAACCAAATTGCTGTACAACCATTGCAGCTCCTCTCTGTATTCCTGCCCTATCTGCCTTAGATCTTCACCTAGACACCTAAAAATCCATGTATTTTCCCAGCCGTGTCCCCTAAACTGCCCCTCCTCCATTAACCCCTCTTCTGTCCATGTCCCTTCACTGTCGGCTGTACAACAGACAGCAAGCAGCGCAAAAGCCATGAAAATCACTCTGTGGCCGTTGTGTCCAGACTGCTTGAGCCCACACCACCGCATGTGGGAAGGGGGCTGATTTTACTCGTCATTTCCACTGGAGAACTTGGTATCTCTGCTTTTTTTAAATGCCTCTGTTGAGTTTATTTGAAACTAGTTAGCAGGTTTAAAAGTTACCAGAGAAGGGGCCGGGTGGTCAGCACCATCTGAGGGACAGCGTTGCTTTAGTCAAAAAAAGACATCCCCATTGCCCATCCTTAAATGAGAATAGAGACGTATCAGGTTGATATGTCTCTTTCCCAAGTGAAATTCCTAAGAAATCATGAAAATTATTGTATTTAAAAAAAAAAACCCACAAAAAAAAAGATTCTGGTTTTTGAGACTGTTCAGTTTTCAGTGCGTGCAAGCAATGAAGCCTGGTTGTAATTTTGGTAGAACATCCTTCTTAATTTCATTTTAATTTACTGTCTTTTATTACAATCCAGACACTGTAGCTCTCATTCAATGAATGAAATGAGTAGCTGATACTCTTTTTAGACCTTTTAAGATCTAACACCTCTACAATCCGGTTATGTTAGACTATCTTGCAGGCTTGCTCATACCGTTCTGCATGTGGTCATACTTGGCTATTTTTTTTTTCTTGTTGCAGTTCTAAAGACAAAGGGCCTAATAGAACGTTAACGTAATTTTATAGAAGCTTATTGTCAGCAGAACTCAGACTGATTGCTGCTCTTTCTGTCACAGTACCTGGAGGATATTGAAAAATATGGTAGCATAGAGGAAAGTGTTTCCATTTTAGTGCAAGCTTTCTTACGCTTTTTCTAATTAAAAGGTTAATACCATTTTTGGAAAAGCTGTGAGGATTAACTTGAAAAGTTACTGTAGTTGCTTAGAAGGTCAGTTGTCATTAATGCAATTGTTGAGCTCATCGCTGTTAGGAATCTTTCTTTTTTTCCTCCATGGGATGCTACCAACAGCTGCTGCAGTGATGGGGAATCTTAAAGGCAAACTGCTGTAGCTTAGTAAAACTCAAATACAAAATCATTGAATTTAGCTTAGGGATGACTTACAGAAACTGAATTGTGAGAAAGTGAGCATAACTACCCAAAGAAAAGGCAGAGAAGCAAGTAAACCAATCTAGCTAAATAGCATGCCTCAAGAGCTCTTTTGACTTAGACTGAATTATTTCATGATCGGAAAGGCTAGATTCTGCTGAAGCCAATGAACATAGGCTAACAAGCAATGTATAAGAAAAATTCAACTTCGGAGATGGAATTTGATGAACAAATCACTAAAGTTGTTAAAAGCAACAAAAAAAGTATTTTAAAGGCACTAGAAGCAGGCAGCCAGTTTAAAAAAAAAATCACAAACCCAAAAAAGGGAGATCTGTCTGGCCTTGTACACTAGTTGTAATCAACAGAACAACTAAGAAAGGTCATTTCCTGATCCCCTCTGTTGTGAAGGAGGGTGTTAAAATTCCCTGCTGTACCTTCTAAAGCTGCTGGTAATCTGGATAATGTATTAAACATCACAAAAGTAGATACTGGAGCAAACTGATAAATTGCTTTTTAAATTAAGTCCAAGAATTGTGAAAGAAAATTGTGCAGTCAAGCTGCTAAAAAAATATGAAAAGTGCCTCTAATGGAAGTTGTTAGACTGGATTGTCAGCAGATAATACATCTTAATTTTTTTTAGATGAAACTCCATGCTTTCATTTCTAATACCTCTTTATGGCTCTGATGATGAGACATGACAGGATGTGGGTAATTCTGGGATAGTTAAAAAGTTACACAGGCTAAGTTCTGCGCTGGTCAAGAAAAAAAATGTATGGATTTCCCCCCAGCCCCCAATATGAAATAGTTATAAAACACCCAGTGATATCTCATTGTATGAAGTAACTTTAATCTGTTTCCAATTAAACATTAGTATTAAAAATAGAAAAATCTTAATTCCTTGGAAGTGGACTGGCTCATTAAGGATCTTGGAAAAAAACACCTCCTCTTTACCTTCTTAAATGCTTTTTCGTCTTCTTTTTCCATTTTTTGCCTTGTCTCCGGCACCTTTTTGTGGTCTTAATATTTGTTATAAAGGATACAATTTTTTTCTGAATTACATTGGCCTGAAAGTATGACCAGCAATGACACTTATCTTTTCAGCTGCAGCTGTACGGTAAAGTAAACCTTTGGGAAAAGGTTTTGCATGGGCAAATGATACAATTGTGAACATTAAATTTGTTAAATGTTGCTTTTGGCTTTTTGCTTTGGCAAAAATATTTGATCAGATATTAAATAACATTTTCAGAAACCATGTTCTCAATCTGCTACATCGATAAACCAAGCTGCCACAAACCCCTAACAAAACACTGTAGGGTACAATAGCTAATTCTGTGACCTTTCTCAGTAAAATATCAAATAAAAGTATTACTGTCCCTTCTTTAAATAACATAAACCATCCCACCTTCTGATGAGCATGTGTGGAAGCATTGCTTCTTCAGTCTTAATGTTTCTTCTGGTGGTCTGCGTGCTTTGGGAGCTCTCTGCAACTTCTTTGTTTTCAGGTGTTACTCTATAGAACAGATTCCTCTCCCAGTACTGTCACGCTAACCCTGCGTAATTGGTATTCTGCCTCGCAGTGTTACTCTACAGGAAACTATGAAAGGATAATTCAGGAAGGTGTTGGCTAGAGACAGTAGACCGCGGTGTATTCCTGAGACGTGGCTGCTCTCTTAATTTCCCATGCAGCCCCTGCCAACGGAGGCTTTCCCTGACTCGATGGAGTATTTCCGAGATCCACGGATGTAAGGGATTATAGTCTTAGTTTTTTTTTGCTTAAGCGTGCCAGTTGAGTTTTCCAGTTTTGCCCGCTACCCTGAATTACCAATACTGAGAACTCTGCTCCGGGGAGGTGGTGGTTTGCGAGCTACCTCCTGTGGAGACCGGGTTCCTCCCCACCGCGGCCCTCGGAGCTGTGGGTGAGCTGCGAGCGTGGAGCGCCTCTTTCCCTCATGCCCAGACAAGATGGAAAGCCCTCAGGGAGTTGGCTGAACGTTGACTTTTCATTACTTGGGCTGGATTAATCACAGGCTGAGATGCTTTTATAATTGGATTAGCGTATAAAATGGATCGAGGGTGGAGGATGGGCTCCGTGGTGGAAACGGGCCTTGTACTGGACGTGTTCTTTGTTTCGCTCTACCCGGGGCCGCGCCCTGCCGCCGTGCAGCCGGGCCGGGGGCCGCGGTGGGCCGCGAGGATTGCCGCTGGCGGCAGAGCGCCGGGCCAGGCCCGACCCGTTCAGCGTTCGAGGCTCCCGCGCCGCGACGGGACAAGATGGCCGCTAGCCCCGCCAACGACCGGCTCGCGAAAACCACCACTACCCCCTCCGCGGCCTTATATAGACTCGGGGGGCGGGCTGACAGTTATGATTGGCTCGCCAGCCTGCCCGCCTCACCGCTCCTCCTCCCCAGCACGTGCGGGCACTATTTACCCGTTCTGGTTGGTTCTGAAGAAGCGCGTGCTCCAGCAACCAATGGGCGATCGGCGCCGCGGCCGGCGGCGGGGGAAGAGGGGATGCCGGGGCCGGTGCGCGCCTGCGCATTGCGGTGGCGCTGAGGCGCGGGCTCTGTCCGGCCGGCCCGGGGAGACGCCCGCGCCCCCCCTTGAAGCGCGGCGCCGCCTCCCGCCCTCGGGCCCGCATGGCGGCGGCGGCGGCGGCGGCAGCCACGGCCCCTGGGCTGTGCGCGCTGCCCACCGGGCGGGCGGCCGCCGCGCGGGGCCGCCAGGCCGCGCTGTGGAGCCGGGCGCGGCGCCTCCGCCGCCGGCTGCGGGCACTTCAGGCCCGGCAGGTGGAGCGGCACGTCCGGCACCAGCTGGCCGGGTTGGCGCGGCACCTGGGGCGGGCGGGCCCCAGCGGCCTGCCGCCCGCCCTGGGGCCCGACCTGCGGCTGCTGGCGGCCAGCGCTACCGCCCGCCTCCGCGCCACGCAGGGCGCCTGCGACTCCGACGCCACCGGCAGCAGCAGCGGCTCCGGCGAGGAGAGCGAGGCGGACAGCGGCGGCGCGGGGCAGCGGCGCCCCGCCGCGGCCTCCCCAGAGTGAGTACGGGGGTGCCGGGGCCCTTCCCCTGGGAGGCGCCTCTCGGATATTTCCTTGTCTGTGGAGTTGCTTGAGGAGTCTGGCCGCTCAAACGCGCGTTTTCGGGTTATTTAAGACTAAAGCATCGTTTTAATAGTGCTTCTTCTGAATATTGGCGCTTTTTTTGTGATAAAAACCCTTTTCTGCGGTCCCCGTTTATCATCTGGCAGCTTCCCCCGAGCTTCGTTCCTTAAACCCGGAAACGACCCCCGTGTCGCCGGGAAGGGACGGCTCCGGAGCCCCCCCACCCCCTGGGCCTTGGCGGGGGAAGGAGCGGGGTGTCATGTCAGCTATGAATTTCAGTGCCTGGGGACAAACGGGGCCATGGTCTCGGGTCTCCGGTTTCCTCCGGTGGAGGGGATGGCGATCGGAGCCCCGTGGGCGGAGCGCGGGGGCGATGGGGGGGGTCGGAGGCGGCTGGAGGGCCGGGGAGAAGCGGTAGTGTTGGTCTGCAAGGATGGGGGATTTCGTCTTCTATTCACTTCCTCATCTTCCGTGTGAGCTTTTATGGTTTTTTTTGTCTTGAAAACTTGTACACCAAGTATTCTTTACTGCATGTGCTTTTATGGTGCTTTCTCTTCTGTATTGGTTTTGTGTATATTAGGTCAGAAATATTTATGAGATGTTCATAGTTTATCTGTGAATCGAGTTGCTTGAACAACTTTTGCTGTGCATGCTGCATAGTGTAACGGCTTGGTTAACCGGCTTGATTTAAGGATATGAGCAAGGTCAGATCTGTAGGAAGAAGCGACCTTTTGTTAGACCGCCTGATGTAACTGGGGGTGGGGAAAGGATAAAGTTTGCACCCAGTTTGATAAGTTAAGGCAGAATAGGGCTGTTTTGTAATAGAAAGGAGCTAACCAAATTGGTGTTGATGGCGGGACAAATAATATGAGGAGAAAGCTTTTACCTTTACAAAGATAAAGGCTTTTCAAAAGCCCAGCGTCTGCACTGGCAATGGTCTTCTGTATTGTTCCAAACCAACTTGAAGTGCTTTTGCAATAGGAATGTTTTTGAAGTGCACTAGAAAGCAGCACACAACAGCACTGATGTGGCAGGGTTGCTGATCTCAGTGGTGAGCTGCGTGTCTGCGTTTCACAATAAACACACAGGACTTTCAAAATGATCAGTTTTGTTTTCTGTGTGTGAAGTGGTCGGTAGTCTGAAAACTAGCTATAATGAGAACAGAGGTCTTCACTGCTTTTTTTCAACTTTATATCCAAAAGTAGCACTTGTGTGGTCCATTGAAGAATGCAATTTGGTAAGAGAGAAGCCAGGTAACAGCTAGCTACTGGCAAAAGGGGTGGCCTGCTCTCTGCCCCGGCTCTGCGCCCCTGTTCGAGCGCAGCCATCGCTCTGGTTCATAGTGTGAAACTGTCAGCTCTGTAGAAAAATGAGTTTTGTTCTGTCACTTTGTCTCCTGAACCTGGTGTTTGTGGTTTTAGGTGTTTGCCAAGAGGAGCTCTTGGGGCAGAGGAGAGGGAAGCAGGGCCACCTCACTTGGCTACTCCTAGCTCTTGGGAATATTTAATCGCCTTTTAGGAAAGACCCGAACCAGCAGTGGTTCTGTATGGTAATTTTAAGTTGATTAGCACAGATTGTAAAGCCAGGTGATGTTTTATTCCTGCTGGATATAGCTGCTGGGCAGATCAGTGTATGTATCAGATCCTCTAAATAATGTTTGTACCTTGTGGGCTTTCATGTGTGAAGTCTTCTGTGGTTTGCTGTTTTCTGAAGAGGGGAGACAGCGATTAGCCTTAGACACCTATTAAGATTTGGTTGAGTTGTAGAGATCCTGGGTTAGTCTTTTTCTAATTGTTTTATTGAAGTATCTGTTCTCTCCACTCTGAGATGACCTGTTCAGCTATCGGAAACTGGTAGCTGGAATGACTGTCTTTGGGGAGGGAAGGAGAGTAAAGCTGTCTCTTAGACTTACATATTCTGCCATTTCCTACTGTAACTTATTCTTTATTTGTCTGTCCATGATGAATAAATGCTTTGTACTTTAATTGTCCTCGTTCCACTTCAGAACCTGGAGGTTGCTCAGATGGAAATCTAAGTAATTCTGTGTGCTCTCTCTTCCCGTTGCATTCCTGTCTCCCCTGGCCCTCGGAGCTTTCCTGAGCATCAGCAAACTGGAAGTGACCTGATTCTGCCTCCCTTGACATTCAGAGAGCAACAATGACAAATGTAATGAAGTGGCAACCCTTTGGAGAGTAATTCATACAAGGATAGAGGACCCCAAAAAACTGCAAGGGAGTTTGTGGGAAGGTTGTATCTGCCAGGAGGCCAAGAAGGTGGCAGAGTAGAGGGCATCAGCCAGAGAGTTAAGTTGTTGTATAGTTGTCTTCCTGCTTCCCTGTTTATTAAAAAAAAAAAAACAAACTCAGAATTGATTTCTTGGCAGTCAAAAATAGATCCAAAAATTCTTGTGCATAAATCCAAGATAGCAATTTCATAAAATAATGCCTTTCCCAGCATGGCACTGATCCTCTTTATCTTCCTCTGGCTTGTTTGTCCAGATCTTTCATTGCATGCTTAGAAATGCGTGGTATTTAGACACATTCTATATTTACTTAGTTTTCTTCCTATTGATTTTTCCGTGTAGTTTCCCTTGAATGTAACTCGGCTTGGATTTTTATGGGAACTGAAATGTTTCAGAGGAGTGTTGTACGCTTATATTTATTTGTAGCAAAAGCATGTTACGATGAAGTTTTGTTTTCAAGTATTTTTCCTGGTTTTTAGCTTAATTCTAGTCTTGCAAAACAGAAACAAAAAAAACATGCAGAAGAATATTCTAAAAGATACTGATGCTGTCGGATTGTTTCCCCAAGAAATATGGAGCTTTTGCTTCTGCACATTTTGTGTTGTGTTAGGATTGTTTTAAGTTACGTTACAATGTGTCTTTCCTGGAGAGAAAAAAACAACAAAACAAAACCACCTCACAAAAAAAGCCCCCCAAAACCTGCTTTGTTCGGTGAATGGGATGCTGGTGACTGGACAGGCAGCTGTTCAGTGTTTTCTCTGTATTTCAGTCAGTGGCCTTGCCGTATAAACTGCGTGCTGTTGAAACATGGCTGTGAAGAAACAACTGTTTCTTAACTAACCTACAGCAAAAGTTGTGACTGCTGTGAGTACTTCTGACTACAGTCCTGTATCTGTTCTTTGCTTTTACATGAACTCTTTAATCATAGGATAGTTGCTTAAGCTACATATATGTCATAAAACAGCATATCTAAAGGAATGTAATTATTTCCAGTTTATAATTTAGTGCAGAAACAATGAAATACTGATGTTTGGTGTGGGTAGCGGCTTGAAAAATTATAGAATAAGTAGCACGTGATTTTCCTGTTTTACTTTTGACTTTGGCTTCAACTTAAAATGTGCTCTCAGCTGCTTCGCATCTGTCAGTTGCAAAGGCTTTGAAGTTGACCTCACCGTCTTTGGTTTTTTGTCATTGGAGCACTGTAAATCCCAACTGGGACTTGCACAAAGCTTGCCTTTCTGTGTTCCTCTGCTTGTACACTCATGCAGGCATTCACAAATCTGCTGTCTTGGATACTTCAGTTAAGTTTGGCTGAGTGAAATCTTATTTTAGCTGTTGCATGTTTTATCTCGCAGAAACAAATTTACCTGGGTACAATTCTGAGTTTAGATTCCGAACCTGTGGAAGGTGACCACAGAAAACGGGCTGTATAGAGGAGTAGTTCAAACTTCTGCTTTTAATTGAAGGCAGGTGGCTGCTAGCAATGAGCAGCCACACGTATGGAAATGAGTGTTGGTTTGGTTTTGGACTAGTTGGTGCTTGTTGTGCTGTTGAATCAGAGGGAAGCTGGGATTGTGGAATGGGGAGTGGAGCCTGTAGAATGGGACAGACCCGACAGAAGCTTGAAAATCAATTGCAGATTCTTGCTTTATGTTTTATTCTGTCTCTACTTACAGATATTTGTGTAAGTACATTTCCTTTAATAAACATAAATGTTGCTTTTCTTTGCTTGCTGCATTATTAGCTAAATTCTGAAGAACAACTCAAATTTAAAGCAGAAAAAAGGTGATGGATAGTGGATAGATCATTCTTGCTTAAGTGCTGAATATGCTCCTGTACATTGATCTCTTCTTCTTGTGTCAGATTATCTGGCAAAATCAGTATGTTTTGAAATTGCACATTT
Organism: Calonectris borealis; assembly: GCF_964195595.1. Lineage (NCBI taxonomy): Eukaryota > Metazoa > Chordata > Aves > Procellariiformes > Procellariidae > Calonectris > Calonectris borealis. The sequence goes on along the minus strand of NC_134313.1, from coordinate 170,615,529 downwards.
GTTTTCAACTAATCTGTGTTAAATGCTTATTTTCTCATTTTGATGACTACTGTAAATACTGTAGTAACTCTCCCAATGTTGTGGAAAGCTAGATGTGGATTACTACACCTGCAAATTTCTTACCTTATGGTAAGCTAAACTAATGGCAAAAGCATGTGAAGCTTCTCTTCTGGCTAGAAAGAACCATTGTAATCTTCTGATCTTGCCCTCCCTACCACGAGGCAATATTCAAATAGATCTTCAGTCTGTGAATCAGTAAGGAGCAGATTCAAACCTGTCAAGAACTTGTTGTAGTCAGTGATTTAAAGTGAGGGTGGGAAAATTCAGGTGTTTCTGAAGTGAAAGCATTTATAAGAATTGAAAGAATTTGTTAGAATATCAGAATTAGCCTTAGAAAATCTTTTTCCGTGAAAGAAGAGCACATATGCTTATGCGTAATATAACCGGTCACAGGCTTAGTGCTTTAAAATCTGGGCATGCCTGATTTTATTTTGTTTTTTTCTGTGAAGCTCCCGGGGCAATATCATTCTGCTTCTGTGTTCCCATCGTGTCATGACTGAAGTTTGTATAGATGAGATTCATCTGGCATGCTCAGAAGGGTATCTTCTGCTTTTGTTCCCTGAGGCAAGTGATCCCATTTGATGTCATCAGATTGTGAGGGTTGTGCTACCCTCAGTCGTAAGGACATTCAGAAACCTTCTAGAGAAAAATGTCGCCAAAGAAGGAAAAAAAGTATGTTTCATCTTTGAATGGTGGTCTACCGGGTTGGTCACTCTTGAGCAAGGGTGTAGAAAGCTCCATATCCCCACAGCCTATGATCACAAAAAGTTTGACCCATAGTCTCACCTCACTTTTTTAATACTGGTTTACTAATCTGAATATGGCCTGTTCAGGTTCTTGTATAGATACACAAAACCTACCCTAAAAAAAACCCCAGCAACCTCACACTTGCAGTTGCAGGTGAACAACTAGTTCTTACGTAACCTGAGGCTTGTGCAGTTCCTTCCCTTTCATCCTGAAACCAGTATTTTTAGTTCATTAGATATGGTGAGCTTGAGTCATTGTCAGGAGGAGGAGAGAAAGCTTCCTGGAAAACTACAAGCAAGATAAACGTCTCCTGAAAACAAAAGTCTGATATCCAGGCTCAGGAAGTCAGTTGTGATTACTGCATCATTGTGAACAGCCTTGTTCATCAAAGTATCTACAGATGAGGTAGTAATTTCTTTCAGACATTGTTTTAGCTTGTTGTCTTTATTCAAAAGGTTACTTTCTGCAGATGTTTTCATACCTTGGTAGTGGCAGCAGATACATCATTTGAGAAAGACTGTGCTTGCTTACTTTCTCTTTTCAGTGTTAGTAAAAAATAGCTGGGGGAGAACTGAAAGTAAGAGTCCCTGCAGGTAAGAGGTTTCAGAAGGGAGAAGGGAAGGACTGTTCTTGCTTTGTGCATTGCCAGAGCATGGTGACTGGTACTTGGTCAGGTAAATGTCAGTACCGTGTGGTCTGTCCTGTGAAAGGCTTTAGAGTTATTTGTCTATAAACAAGATTTTTGTAAGTTTGCTTAAAATTGAAGTTGATTTTATGCATTTTCTGTGCGTATGTGTTGGTGATCTTGGTTTTTCTGCTGTAACCCTGGTAGATACCGTCAGGGAACACTGTCCATGGCCAGAAACAGTGCTGACTTTCTGTCAGAGCTTTGGTCTAGGTGAGGTGGGTGTGTGTAAGGTGTTGCTGGTTAGATCCACCAACAGTGTCTCTGACAAACGTTATACTGTTAGCAGCTGCAGTGTCCCGTGTTCTTTGTCATAAACTCCATTGAACTATATATGCATAAAATGGGTAAACTTGCTACCTTGACTTAAAAGTATGAGAGAACCGAGCCACTTTATTTATGCATTTTTTGGGGGTTTCTGTTTTCTTCTCATGTAATACCCTTAAAACATACAGCGTGTTAGTCCACTGAAAAATGCATTCTATTAAATAGCAGTTCTGAACCATGTCACTTATCTTATATGTCAGTTTAATCAAACTCAGTTTCTGAGTGACTTATTTCAATACCTGCGTGTTTGCTACTCTTTCTCTAGGGAAAGAAAGAAAAAAACGTTTGACAGTTATCCAAGCTTTAGTTGATTTGAAAATAAAGTATAGCAATTATTATCAAGGCTGTGGGAAGCTGTGATATGTCAAAGATACTAATGCGTTTGTTTGTGACAATTACATAATGGTAGTAGTAAATGTAATATAAATATAGCTAATTATCCACATGAATGCTCCCACAGGTTGTCTTGATTTATTTCAGAATGCTTGGTATGTCATCTAATTTGTTTTACTACTTTCCCCAAGAGCAATTTAGTACTAATAATTTGCTACTGTTGTAGACAGACTCCTTTTCATATTATAGGTATCTTCTTTTCTTTATTTTCTGTACAACTAGAATCTGAAAGGCACTGATAGTACAGAAACTTCGGTTTTAAAACTCTTAATTGCATCATACTATTTTGTTTGGGTATTCTGGGGACTTGCCTGGATTTGAGAGATTCAGTAAGGTGCATCCAAAGAATTAATTTGTGTACCGAATTTGTTGGAGTTAACTCTTCTAGAGCAATTGGGAGAGATTAACCCACATCTTCAAGATATGAACAGCAAATGCAAGTAAAGCTAGTATACCATGCTCTTTAGGAAGAAAAATTAAGACTGCAAGCCAAGCAGGCACCCTGGCATGAGTCGCGCATTTCCCTCCCGTGTTCTTCCTCTCTGTTAAAGTGTTGTCGCTGACATGTAAAAGGTGAGACCCTTTACCCAGCCCTGCTGAAGGGAGAGGCTGCAGTGCAGAGCTCGGACTGCCTAGACCTTTCTCCTGGGGCAGGGACAGGCGGCAGACCTGTCTGCACAAGGTGTGCCCAGGTGGAGGACCTCATGCAGAGGGTGGCTGAGCTGCAGGAGGAGGCGAGAAGGCTGCGTAACATCAGGGAGGCTGAGGAGTTGTTAAACAGCTGGTTCTAAGCGCAGTCTGCAGTGGACCCATGGCCAAACTGCCAAAAACTCCCCCACCAGCACACACAGAAGGGAGAGGGGCCAATAATGCAGAAGAATGGACGGTTGCAACGGCAAGGACCAGCAGGAGGAGGAGACTTCTCCCAAGGCCTGAGGTGCCCTTGCAGAACTGCTTCACCGCTCCGCAGACTGAAGAGGAAAGACTCGTCACACCAGGAGAGACGCTGGAGCTGAGTAAGGCAGCCTGATCTGTCCCCCATATAACAACCAGTGCAACTAAGAAAAGGTGACGGGTGGTAGTAGTAGGCGACTCTTCTGAGAGGTACGGAGGCACCCGTTTGCCGACCTGATGCACTCTCTAGAGAGGTGTGCTGCTTACTGGGGACTTGTATGAGGGATGTCATGGGGAGACTACCAAGCTTCATACAGTCCACTGACTATTATCCACTGCTGCTGTTTCACGTGGGCACCAGTGATACAGCTGGGAGCAGTCTGAGGAGTATCAAGAAGGATTACAGAGCCCTGGGAGCGGCGGTAAGGGACTCTGGAGCGCAGGTAGTTTTTTCATCAATCCTTCTGGTCAAAGGGAAGGGGTTTGAAAGGGCCAGTCGAATCTGGCAAGTCAACAAATGGTTACAGGACTGGTGCCACTTAGACCATGGGACTCGCTTTGAGAAGCTTGGTCTACTGGGCGCTGATGGGTCCATCTGTCAGAGAAGGAAGAGCATCTTTGGTCATAGGCTTGCCAAGCTGGTGAAGAGGGCTTTAAACTAAAATTGCCAGGGGAGGGGAACCTCAGTCCATCCCACTTCTACCAGTTTGGTGCTAAGAGCCTGGAGAAGGATCACAGGTCAGCAGGAGAACACCTGAAGAGCAGCACAAAGGAACCCCAGCCAGTAAGACAGCTTCATCGGGGGCCCAACTTAAATGCCTCTATGCAAATGCACATAGCATGGGGAATAAACAAGAGGAGTTAGAGATGTGCGCATGCCTGCAGGGCTATGATCTTATTGGCATCACGAAGATGTGGTGGGATGGCTCCTATGACTGGAGTGTTGGAATGGAAGGATACAGGCTCTTTAGGAAGGACAGGCAGGGGAGATGAGGAGGGGGTGTCGCCCTCTATGTCAATGACCAGCTGGAGTGCATGGAGCGCCGCGTGGGGATGGATGAAGAGCCAACCGAGAGTTTATGGGTCAGGATTAAAGGGAGGGCAGGGACAGGTGACATTACAGTGGGGGACTGCTACAGGCCACCTGACCAGGAAGACCAAGCGGATGAGGCCTTCTATAGACAGATAGGAGCAACTTCACATTCACAAGCCCTGGTCCTCATGGGGGACTTCAGCTACCCTGACATCTGTTGAAGGGACAACATGGCAGGGCATAAGCAACCTGGGAGGTTCCTGGAATGCGTCGATGATAACTTCCTTCTCCAAGTGGTAGAGGAGCCAATGAGGAGAGGTGCTATGCTGGACCTTGTTCTCACCAACAAGGAGGAGCTGGTGGGGAATGTGAAGCCCAAGGGCAGCCTTGGCTGCAGTGACCATGAAATGGTGGGGTTCAAGATCCTTAGGGCACCGAAGAGGGCACACAGCCAGCTCAGTACCCTGGACTTCAGGAGAGCAGACTTTGGCCTCTTCAGGGATCTGCTTGGTAGAGTGCCATGGGACAAAGCCCTGGAGGGAAAAGGGGCCCAAGAAAGCTGGTTAATATTCAAGGATCACCTCCTCCAAGCTCGGGAGCGATGCATCCCAACAAAGAGGAAATCGGGCAAAAACGCCAGGAGGCCTGCATGGATGAACAAGGAGCTCCTGGACAAACTCAAACACAAAAAGGAAGCCTACAGAGGGTGGAAGCAAGGACAGGTAGCCTGGGAGGAATACAGAGAAACTGTCCGTGCAGCCAAGGATCAGGTTAGGAAAGCTAAAGCCCTGATAGAATTAAATCTGGCCAGGTACATCAAGGGCAACAAGAAAAGCTTCTATAGGTACATCGGTGATAAAAGGAAGATTAGGGAAAATGTCATCCCTCTCTGGAACAAAACGGGAAACCTGGTTACCCGGGATATGGAGAAGGCCGAGGTATTCAACGACTTTTTTGCCTCAATCTTCACCGGCAAGTGCTCAAGCCACACTACCCAAGTCACAGAAGGCAAAGGCAGGGACTGGAAGAACGAAGAGCTGCCCACTGTAGGAGAAGATCAGGTTCGAGACCATCTAAGGAACCTGAAGGTGCACAAGTTCATGGGACCTGATGAGATGCATCCACACGTCCGGAGGGAACTGGCGGATGAAGTTGCTAAGCCACTATCCATCATATTTGAGAAGTCGTGGCAGTCCGGTGAAGTTCCCACTGACTGGAAAAGGGGAAGCATAACGCCTGTTTTTAAAAAGGGGAAAAAGGAAGACCCAGGGAACTACAGGCCAGTCAGTCTCACCTCTGTGCCCAGCAAGATCATGGAGCAGATCCTCCTGGAAAATATGCTAAGGCACATGGAAAACAAGGACATGATTGGTGACAGCCAACATGGCTTTACTAAGGGCAAATTGTGCCTGACAGATTTGGCGGCCTTCTGTTTTCGACCAATGCTGTAACTCCATCGTAGAAGAGCAACTGACATCATCTACCTGGATTTGTGCAAAGCATTTGACACTGTCCCGTGCAACATCCTTGTCTCTAACTTGGAGAGACATGAATTTAGCAGGTGGACCACTTGGTGGATGAGCAATTGGCTGGATGGTCACACTTAAAGAGTTGCGGTCAACGGCTTGATGTCCAAGCAGAGTCCAGTAACAAGTGGTGTTCCTCAGGGGTTGGTATTGGGACCGGTGCTGTTTAACATCTTTGTCAGCGACACAGACAGTGGGATTGAGAGCACCCTCAGCAAGTTTGCTCATGACACCAAACTGTGTGGTGCGGTCGACACGCTGGAGGGAAGGGATGCCATCCAGAAGGACCCTGACAGGCTTGAGAGGTGGGCCCGTGTGAATCTCATGAAGTTCAACAAAGCCAAGTGCAAGGTCCTGCACATGGGTTGGGGCAATCCCAAGCACAAATATAGGCTGGGTCGAGAATGGATTGAGAGCAGCCCTGAGGAGAAGGACTGGGAGGTGTTGGTTGATGAGAAGCTCAAATTGACCCAGCAATGTGCGCTTGCAGCCCAAAAGCCAACCGTACCCTGGGCTGCATCAAAGAAGCGTGACCAGGAGGTTGAGGGAGGTGATCCTCTCCCCCTCTCTGGTGAGACCCCACCTAGAGTACTGCGTCCAGCTCCGGGGCCCCCAACATAAGAAGGACATAGACCTGTTGGAACGAGTCCAGAGGAGGGCCACGAAGATGATCAGAGGGCTGGAGCACCTCTCCTATGAAGACAGGCTGAGAGTGTTGGGGTTGTTCAGCCTGGAGAAGAGAAGGCTCCAGGGAGACCTTATTGCAGCCTTCCAGTACATGAAGGGGGCCTACAGGAAAGCTGGAGAGGGACTTTTTACAAGGGCCTGCAGTGATAGGTGGGCTTTAAACTGAAAGAGAGTAGACTTAGATTAGATATTAGGAAGAAATTCTTTACTGTGAGGGTGATGAGGCACTGGATCAGGTTGCCCAGAGAAGCTTGGATGCCCCATCCCTGGAAGTGTTCAAGGTCAGGTTGGATGGGGCTTTGAGCAACCTGGTCTAGCGGAAGGTGTCCCTGCCTATGGTAGGGGGGTTGGATTAGATGATCTTTAAGGCCCCTTCCAACCCAAACCATTCTATGATTCTATGAAATAATCAAGACTTACATGGACATAGACTATTCCAGTTGATTATTACAGGTTTTTATATTGCACTATATACTGGTACATTTATGAATTCTTAGGCTAAGTAGCAATTCTGAGGAAGCCTTCAGTTTGCCGTTCATCTTTCTATGGCTCTGTGTTACCAACTGGTGCAGTGGTTTTCTCTCAGGCTGAGTAACTTCCAGCACACTAACACCTTCCATTGCCCCTCCCTGTTATCATCTATAATTTTGTTTAATCAGAGTGGAGTTGGAAGGAGTTCTGGTGGTGCTCCAATTCCAAATGGAATTGTAGCCTGAAACTCTTTTCTATTATTTAATTTCTTTTTGGACATCTTTAGCTCAGAATTACTTTTAAACTTTTTTTTTTTAACTGGCTGCTTTTGAACAGTGCTTGTTTTTATCTAGTACAGTAGGCCTGTTCACCTTAATTTCTGAATGTTGCGTTGCTGCATTTGAAGACCAAGAGAGAAAAGATTAGACGCTCCAGTGTTTTCAGGCATTTGAAATAACATGCTCTCGCTGTAGTATGTTTGGAGGAGGAAAAAAAAAAAACCTGATCTTTTGGAAAAGGAAGATGGTAGTATTGAAAAAATTAATTAAATAAAAGGAAATGTCTGCAATAAAACGGATTTCAGGCTGGAAGGTAAACTGTACTTTGAAGGTACAGCATTTGGGTTGATAAGGTCTTTGCATCAGTAAAAGCTGGTCTGTTTTCAGGAATGCGTATCAGTTAAACTTCCTGTGGAAAAAACCTCATTACGAAGTGTTTGGTCAGTCAAATTGCAGCTTGGTTTCCCTTTGGCATGAACTCGTCAGTCAGAATACTCATTCACTGGTGTGCTAACTGGACTCTTTGAAGTTGCTTTGAAGCTGCATCATTAGCTTGGGGCCCCTTCGGAGTTTTATCTCTCTGCTCACATATTGATTCCCAATTGTTTCTAGAAGCTTTAATTTAAAGTAAATTCGAAGTTTTTCTCTATCTGAGAGATCTGATTTTTTCATCTAGTCAGTGCTCTGTTCTTACTTTTGATATATTGCTCTAAATAATTCTTTGATGTGTTTCTTTATTAAAAGTAGAGTTCTTAAACTGTAGCCACATCTGATCCTATGCAGATACAGCAGACTCCCCACACCGATGAAAAGGAGCCTCTTAACATTTCCCTAAAGTGGTTTTAGCCCTAACTGGTCTTTGTTCTTCAGCCGTCGTACTGCTGATGTAAAGTAGGTCACGCACTTTCTGAAGGGAGCAAAAAAACCCCACCATGGGGTTGGCAATAGAGGTTTGAGTTGAATTACACCAGATTGTGAAGTGAGTGGTCTTGAGTCAAGAACAGAAGATTAAACTTTTTTTTTTATCCTTATTCTTTCGCAGGCAGGCAGGTTCCTGCCTGCACTAGGAGATTTTTTTAAGTTATTGCAAACTGCTGATGCAAAAGCAAAAAGCATACACCAGAGCTTCCACAAACTTCCACTCACGAAGTGGTGTTTGCATTAGCCAGTGTTTCAAACTCTAAAGTGATTGAAGTACTATTGTGTAGCTGTACTTTGCTTATATTATGAGGATTATTTGAATATGTGCTTCTTTTAATCTCCATAAATTCAGATCACGTGCTAAATGTATTTAGGATTTGTGAGCTACAAAATCTTTCTTAGACTACTTGCTTAGAAATAACAAAACTCTGAGGAAGTCTTTAAGCCACAAGGTCGTCTTAGGATTGTAAATTTATTTATGGGTGCAGGTATTGGAAGAGAAGAACGCTTTCATTTCATAAGAACGACCTTGCTGTAGGATCCCCCGCAGCTGTGCATTGTCCTGTATTCTGTGGTTGAGATGCCAGCTCTCCCCTCCACAGTGCTGCCACCGAGAATCGCCCAGAGCCCTAGGTCGTTGAATTTAGAGCTGCGTATTGAAACGCCCCGTTGTGGATCAAGAATGTACTCGCATCAGATATTTTCCTCTGTGGAAAAGCTCTTGTCAATAAACGCCACTCATGTGCTTCAGTTCCTAGTGATATAGTAGTTTGTGGGTCTGTTTAGTAACCAGTATAACTGAAATTGTAACACTAAAGAAAAAACTTGTTGTTATGCAAGGTGATTTTTCTGTTTCAGCAAAAGAAATTCAAACTGCTTATTAATTGCGGGACCTTATCTGCCTTTTTTTTTCCCCCTATAGGTATAATGCATGTGCCAAGTATTATAGCAGGTGCCACAGGCTGTCATTTGTGCTCAGCATGACAGCTTCTTAAAATGCCGTAGTGCGGGGTGTCAGTGCTTGTCTGTCTGTAGCCTAGAGGCTCTGACTGACAAGCAGGGATGCGTTTTGGGAGGCCAGTAAGGTTACTGCACAGTGCCTGATGCTTAAACACAGCGCATCGGCTGCTGAACCCACTAGAGTGTGTGGTGTGGTCCTTTAAGGCAAACCTTCGTTCAAACAGTAACTTTCAGTGAAGACAATACTTTCTTTTACTTTGAGTGTAAATGAAAAAAGTATTATCTGTGTAGGTGTGTTAACATCTGGTGTTCTACATGGCACTAGTGTGATAGTCTTCTGTTACAGCAACAGAGATTCAAGCAATAGACTAAAAATCTTGCAGGCAAACAGCTATGAGGAGTGTCACTGATACAGGTTGTGCTGCTCTCTGGACAGCAGCACAAGCTAGGACTTTGTCCCTTCAGGCAGTTCTTTTTGTGATTTCTGTCCCCCAATTTGCAGAGGAGAGAAGTCATTTCTGTGCTGATCTAGAAAGAACTGGACTCCTGCATTGGTTGTGGTAGTCAAAATAATGATACTGCTCCTTTTTAATATATTTTGTTGCAGAGTTGAAGAATTGTATTGACTGCTCTATCTTGGGGATAGGAGTTGTAAATTAAGGCTGGAATTTGTGGGAGGAAAACTCATTTGTCCTGTATCTGCCACAAACTCTTAATCACTTTTTAGTAGTGAAACTGTTCTTGAATTTCTGTCAGGGTGTTTTTAGTGTTGAAGCTGTTAAATGATAAGCACAAGCAAACTTCTGCTTTTCAGACGTCGCCATGCAGAGTGCCAGTGGGCGATGGAGAGAGCAGCGATTATTTGCCGTTGGACGTGGTTGCAGGCTCAAATCGCTGATTTGGAATATCGAATAAGACAGCAGACAGATATCTACAAGCGACTTCGTGCTGCCAAGGTAATTTTAGCCTTCTGTTTTATGACTTGGGAGGTTCTCTGGAAGCTATTAACGGGCTATTTCTTTATCAAAATAGTATTTTCTCTGTAGAAATAAGGGTCAGGGAAAAAGCTTTTGAGTTAGCCCCATACCAGTAAGAGGTATTACCTTTGTCTTTTGAGGGCTGTGACTCTGTCTACTTCACAAAGATTATAGTAAGAGCTTGCTGAGAGAGCAGGGACTTAATTTCATCATTTTGTCCAGGTAGAGCAGCTCATTAATGGAACAGGGTTCCACAGCGGCGTAAGCCACCAAGTCGGTCCTTGCAAATGTTGGTTTCTAAACTGGAATAGTGCCAGGGTACCATCAGAGGTGCTCACAGGTACTGTTTATGTTTCAAGCCTTGATGCTTGCTGGAAAGTATTATCACTTAAAGCACACGGATCTTTAAATCTCAGAACACCGCGTATACAAGTTTTATGCTTTTCTTCTAGGCCATGACCATTTAATGTTTCACTTCAATATCTGAGAAGCATTGTGGTAGAAAATAAATAGGATGAATACTCATTTCTTGACTAGAATGATATTTACTTCTATGTGAGTAGATTTCCTGGGAAAAAATAAATTTTCCATCTTCAAAGCCTGAAATGTATTTTGGGGTTTCCCCTTTTCAGAGCCTCTCAGTCCACTGCAAAAGTCTCTGGAAACACTTGAGTTAATCCTTTCAAGGTGCGTCTGAAATAACTCTCATGTTCCGATTTGAAATGATTTGAATCTGTTTAGCTCTCAGTGTAAACTGTAAAGCTCATTTCCCCAGACTTCGGGGGGGAAAAAAAGCAGAACGTGAGGGTTTTTACTTGGCTTGAATGTTTTCCTTCCTTCTGCCCTTTGTCTGGAAGGAAGACTGTTTTAATTATTGTCCTCATTGCATCTGTGTATGTTTTCTCTAGATAAATGCACTTTCCTTTTGCATCAGCTTTTATATATCAAATATGTTGGATGACTTTTTTGATAAATTTAAAACTTATTATTCCACTGGGGTATAATGTGTCTCAGACAAAGATAAAGAGCAGTGCCCATATAGCTTTACTCCTCATACACTTTTGTAGGTGCTCCTGCAAGATCTCGGGTGAGGAAAGCCTTAATTTATTGGCATTCTTGGCTAGGATTGCCAACGAGAGGGTCAGTCAGACCTGCTTTGAGTGGAGGCTTAGACTAGGTGACCTCCAGGTTTACTTTCCGATCTAAATTGCTCTTTGATTCTACTCTAATGCTATGGAAATAATGATTCCTGAGGGCCCTAGACTTTCATAACATTAGTCTCTAATGCAGCACAAGAAGATGAAGGAGAATACTAACTTTTCAGATGCTTTGAATCTTTTCTAAGGAACTGGAATTTGTCTTAGCTGTATTTCAGTATTTCTTTAACCAAATTAGCTTATGATTATCTTTAATTCACTGTAAAGCAGTTACTGTTCTCAAGCAATTATGATGTTTGTACAGACATGAATGCAAATGCATGAATAAGTTAATTCTTCTGCATAATATTTTCTTCCATTCACAAGTATGTGTATAATTATACCACAGGTGCTATAAAGTGTAGATTACACAGTGAATAACATTAAATTTCCCCCTAAGGAGTGCTAAATTTCCAGCTACTTTCTACCAATCTCTCTTACTAAAGAGACATTTTGCTGGTGTGAGAAACTATTAAGCTGCTGTTAAATACAGAGAAGATTGTCAAGAGAAATACGTTGGTGTGTAGAGCATTGTGTGTATGCCACAAGGCATACGCTGGTAAGGATGAAAAGGATATGTGTGACTGGAGCAGTAGAAACTGAACTGCAGAGTGGCCAGCTCTCCTCACCCGTTATAAAAATGGAAATGAAATAGTGTGAAGGGAGGATGGTAGTCTTAATCATGGCAATCATCATCTTTTGAGCAGTACTCATTAATTACTGCCACGTTATTCTTAATAGTCTACATTCTCTGAATAGTCTAAAATAGCAGTCACCAATGCCTGCTGGTCCATGACTGATGATACCGAGCAAGTCATGTCCTGTGGGCACTGTCATGCCTCGATTTCCTTTTTGCTGATCTCAGTTACACCTCCCTGTAGCTGTGAGCGGAGCTGGAGGACCTTGAAACCAGCATGTTAATTATAAGCCATGGTTGTGGACAGCTCTTCTAGGAAAAACAAACAGCATTGATGTTGGCCTAGTAACATTTCCTCCTTAAACTGCTTCCCCTAGGTTAGAGAGTTGAATTAATGAAGTTGCCATAGAAATGCAACTCCCAAGTTGTTTCTTTCCCTTTTAGAGTATATTTAAATATTAGTTGTGCTGCGGCTTCTATGAGTGGAATTTGGTGTCACTTTTTATCCCCAGGGCCCAGTAGTCCTTGGTGGTGACTGGCAGCCTGGAGACCTAATGAAGAAGCAGGGCCGATTGGGTTCTGTGTCACTGGTGACCTCCAAAAAGAACAAGTGGCTCTCGCCTTCATCGTCTATCCCAGGGTGCCCTGTAGGAGGTGCTGTTCCTTCCCGTTTCCTGTATAATACGCAGAAGCAGGTCAGTAATTCTGCAGTGATAAAGCGAAGAAAAAAACTTTCATTAAACCAAGTCTCAAATCAACAGCAGTTTATAAATCACATCAAATAATCACATCTTAATATACTATTTTAATGTTTCTTTATAACTCTTTTTTGCTATTTTTTCTCATATATTAATGCATCAGCCGATATCAGTTTACTAGTACTTTGTATTTGACATGTGACAACTGAACTTGCTTCACCTTATGCTTTTAAAAAAAGCTCTTGTACTTTTGTGTATTCTTAGAGTCCTCCAAAATTAAACAAAACCAAAGCAAAACAAAACCATGAAACAAAAAAAAACCACCACAGAAATCTACTGTGCAAGGTCTGTGGAAAGTGATTGAGTTTGCAGTCATAAAAAACCTGAAAACCAGTGTTTAGGAAAATTTTAATTTCTGATCTTAAGCTGTTGCTAGAGTCTTGGTGTCGATGGCACTTCTGACTCGCGTTGTTTGTGTATGATGGTTTTAAAGACCCTTTTAAAGGATTGACAAATCTAAGTACTGTTCAGAAGCTGGTGTTTCTGGGTGGTGGTGGGTAGCTCCTGGTATACAGGTCACCAGACCAAGTGCCTTAACAGGTGCTTTTAGCCTTAACTTCTGTGAAGCTATGGAGGGTCAACGGTCACAAGCTGCAGCTGTAGAGCAGGCAAAATACTCATGTTTCAGAAAACGCAGGAAAAAAAAAATTAAGACTCCTCCTTTTCTTGAAAGCCAGCTTTAAGTCTTTCAGTTGCAAATTCTGAGGGAAGATATTCTGGTATGTGTAAGGGTAAACTGCAGAATCTGAACATTGAGACTAAGTAACTGAACTCTTGTGGGAACAGAGGTGGGAGATTGTCCTTGATAGATTCAAGATGAATAGGCGATGATTCATTGTTTTTTTTCATTGTACCATAGAAATATCTACTAAAAGGAAGTATAGTCAATAATTGCATTCAGATTTGAGAGATTCTATGGCAAAATTAAATTGTTCAAAACGGGAATAAACAAGTCAATTGAAGCTCTGCCAATTGAACACTGTGGTCCAGGTACAGTCTGTGACTCAATAAATCCCTGTATTAATTATTTGACAAGAAGATGCTTCCTTCAAGGGATGAAACTGTGCCATTGACAGTGCAGTATGAGGAAAACTACTTTTGTTGCTTTTTTATCTTTGCGGAGGTTTAGCTAATGCTAACGTAGATATACGCATGTAGTGAACTGCAGGTATTGAGATTTAATGATGTGGAAATCAGAAGTATTTTGGTTTTGACACTTCAGAATCGTGTCCAATGAGTGTGTGTGAACCATCAAATATTCTTAAATAATCCTAGTATTTCATTAAAACTTCTGAAAGTTTCTATTAAATTAGTACAGCATTTAGTACAGATTTCAGTACAGTATGAGCTTTTTGTCTAGTGGAAAAGGCAGAATAGCTCAAAAATGAGGCCGTCTTGCTCTGAAAATGGCCTCCAGCTTATAAAACAGAACTAAAAGCTCTATTGTGATACTTATTTTGTGATGGTTAAGAATACATTTAAAATATGAACTTAGATTGATTTGGAGATTGTTGCTTGAAATGCAATTGATTACATTGCATGTGATTGTTTACATTGGGCCTATTTAAGTTCAATTTTATTTAGAATTGCAGAATGCTCCTTAGATTACACTGCTTTTTTGGTTTTCTGAGCTTTTTGCCTCTCTGCCCTCATCCTTCTTCAGATTTGTTATCACATTAAGCTTCACTGAGTTTGTGATTTCATTTTTCTCTTGCAGAGCTCTCATCTTACAGAGTCTTTGGGAAACCCTATGTGTCAAAGTCCTTCTTGCACCCCCATCAATGGCTCTCCAGCAACCCTCAGAGTCTGCGCCATGTCACCCCACCAAGTCAACGGAGTGTTTAACTGGTTAGTTCTCCTCCTCTGACAGGCTGATCAAAGTAATTTCATACTTAAGACATTGGAGATGGTGGCTAAGAAAGGGGTCTTTAGCTAAAAGACTTCTGTATGTACAGTTCAGTTGTAAAAATTTGAAATAGGTATGCATGTCTGTTGGGAGGATTCTAGAGGGGAATTTATTTTAAGAAGTAATATAGAATTACCCGTTGTGATCTATTGTGTAAAAAGAACAACAACCAAAACCCCCAAACTGCCAAATATATAGATGATGTTGCCTGCCTGTTGGAAGATGTTACCTCCTTTTTATAAATGGATGACCAAAGTACCTTGCTTGCTAGGTTAAGGCTGGATGCTCTACAGCATCCTGGTGACCTGATTTTTATTTTTTTAACGAGTCAATTTCTGAGTCTCTCTCCTTGCACAGAACGTAGAACATATTTTTCTGCTTATTAATTTTCAATATATGGAGAAGCAAATCTTACCTGTCTTGTTGGTGATGAGGAGATACCTAGAGTTTAGCCATTTAACTCTTCATATTTTTATGGAGCCTTGAATCTGTGAGAAAAAAGGTATTACTGATAATTGTTCGTTAAACACTGGGGAGGGGTGGGGGACAGTAATTTTTAAATAAATTGGGAACTTTCCTTCTGCTGTTAGTGTTTAACTAGCATTCAGTTTGGTTTAATATTTAGGGACATATGTCCTGTGCAAGCAGTCAGTGGGCTTCAAGAAGCTCGGTAGCAAGAGGCAAACTTTAGTCTGTAGCATTGCTGAATAAGCTTTTCATCCCACAGAGCGCTGGATATATCAGTTAAGAGAAGCTCCCTAGAAAATACACCCATTAAATGCACTGATTGTCCCAGTCATTTACGTGCTGTTCTTCCAACTGATCCGTTTTCATGTGTAGCTTTGTGGTATCTCCTTGGGTTTTAGGCTGTTCTCTTTGAGAAGTTTTTAATCTTATTTCCTTGCCCTCTATTTCACTTCTCTAAAGATTTCTCCACCTATCGCCACCTTATTCTTGGGAGGGGAGAGAGGGAAGAATTAGCGCTGCTTCAAAAAAGCCTGAAACCTCACTTCTTCACACTGTATCAGATCCTGTGTAAATCGGATAAAGCAGTGATAGGGAGGGAGGGATGTAAACCCAATACAGACAACAACACGGTGAAACTTGCACTGAAGTCTTATGAAGAAAATGTTCCTTTCCCCCACCAGATGCATGTTGCTTTCTCAGTTCTTCCTTGTAAGCAGAATGACTGAAACTCCGTTGCCCTTCAGGCCTTCATCGCTTACAAAGAAGGGGCTCAAATGAAGCTTCCCTGTTCCCCTGTCAACTTTGTTTATGTCTGGAGAAAAGGCTTTCAGCCTCCAGTCCTGGCTGCCTGTAGACTTTAGGGGATCTGCAAAAGACCTGTGAGCAAGTTTAGTTTAGGAGACATAAATGCCCAGGAAGACAGGTTGGCATTTCAAATTAAACTGGGTAAAATTTGGTGCACTTCTACTTCTTGTGGGGTTTTCCTTATGTTTTCTGTAAGGTTGTCGACATCATCCATTTTCTGTGAAGTTGCTGAAAAAGCAGGATACAGTCTGCATTTTGCTGCGGGGTAGAAAGCTGCTAAATACACTGGGACTACCTCAGCTAAGTGCGGTTTGAGCTAAAGGTGCTGGGAGAGACTCTTTAGAGCACTAGGGTATGTATCGTATGTACTTGCCCGATTCTTACACTCCTTTCCTAGACATCCCAGTCGGGGCCACTGCATTTTGTTTCATGCAGAGCCACCTACCTGCTGTTCTTGTGTTGATGTAGGCAGATCCTCCTGGGCCACATCTTGCCATTGTCATTGTGGTGGGTGAAGAACAAACAGTTCAAGCACAGACAGAGTCAGTCCAGTGCAAAGCAAAGCCTCAGTTTGCCTCTGTCGTACTCGCACAGCGGGGAGCTGCTCTCGCCCTCCCAGCGTTCAGAGGCACCTTGGCCCTTGATGGCCTGGACTTACCTGCTTGTGATGGGACGTGCCTGGCAATGTCAAGCATCTGTGTCCTGGTTGTTGTGCCCTTCTTCCTCAGCGCTGTCTCGGTGGCAGGCTGCTGATGCTGGCTGGAACCACTTCTGAGAACTCCCCATGACCACCAGGCCTTCTCTGCACCCCTTTCTCCTTGCCTGTTTTTAGCCCAGCTGCTCCACAGGATACTGAGCAAAATGGACCTTTGGTCTGATCCAGCGTGATCATTCTTGCAAATCATCAGCACCTTCTTTTGAGGTACCTGATGCTCTTATAATCAACTGGTTGAGCTTTAGCCTTGGAGAGTTGAAATTGCACTAATCACGACATGCAGAGGCTTCAGGCTGATGTGTTGCCTAATCAAATAAAACATCTTGTGTTTTTGTTAGGGAAGAGTTTGTTTTCTTTCATAGATGGCTTCAGTAAAGGTTGTTCTTGCTGTATTCATTCAGTAAAACTAGCTTGCATTTTAAGAGTGGTAGTTTCAGCCTAGGATTGATTGGACTGCTGTAGAATGAGGGAATAGAAAGTACAGATTATTCAAAGCACTTAATTCTGTATTTCTGCCAGTGATTGATAGGTTAACAAATTCTTAGCAGATTAGTCCTGAGCTTCAAGCAGTAACATTGCTAATCTTCTGAAGGTAGATACTTTAGTAGTTGCATTTTTATTCTGGGCTAGTTCTGCAGATAATAAACCTAATTTTCTCTTGACTTATATTGTAGAAATCCAGAGGATTCTGGAAGCATTAGACCAAATTATAAAAGTCTAAGTCTGTTTAAATGGCTGTTTTAATCCAGTTACTTGCAATATGGTGTATTGGGTCTCTGTTTCATAGTTGAAGAGTTAAGAGGATGTATATAGTGATCTTAAACCCAGCTGAAATACTACTTTCTGCTTCTGTATTCCATGAAATTTTATGCTTGCTCCCCTTGCAATTAATCTTTGTAATTGCCAGTAAGGCATTGTATATTTTATTATACATAAGTCACCAACTTTGATAAAACAAACTGAATTGGTAGTGCATGTTTCTGCATGTGAAAAACCAAAAGGCTGAAGAGTTGGGATACCAGGGGTACCAGGTAGTCGCTGTTCTTTATATAATGCGAGCTCTGGTCAGGCCTCCAGTGCCTGGCTCTGATTAACAGCTAATTCCATCTGACAAGGAAAAGTAGAGGAAGCTTGGCCTTGCCCCCTGGGAGGAGCACCTCCATATTCCCTTATCAGCAATGCATACCTGCTCGTAGTGCAGGCCGTTGTTGATAGTTTTGTTAGAAAGAATGTGAATCTCTAAATTGACCTGCTGGAGCTGGTGAAGCTCTGGTTTTGTAGAGGGTGGTGGTTGATTGCTGTGCTGCAAACAGGTTGAACAACCACTGCTTTGCTTGCTCCGTTTGAAACGATCGCCACCGCGGTGTGAAAGCAGGAGCCAGAGACCAGTAGGATAATTGCCAGGACCCGCAGCAGGATCAATGGCAAATGTTA
This sequence comes from Calonectris borealis, assembly GCF_964195595.1. NCBI lineage: Eukaryota > Metazoa > Chordata > Aves > Procellariiformes > Procellariidae > Calonectris > Calonectris borealis. Next base: position 170,597,652 of record NC_134313.1, on the reverse strand, counting down.
GTGTTGCAAATGCACCACTGAGTTGTAGTGATCACTTTTTGACTCTAGCTTAGGCTGATGGGGAGGGGAGGCAGAGGCACTGAACAGCGTATGTGTTTTGCTTCTTTTCACCGCAGTACTTGGACCTGTCACCTTCTGCTATGTAACGTGTGAGCCTTGCTCTTTTTTTCAGGTTTGGTCGTGTTAATTCGAACTTGTTACTATGCATCACTGTAGCCTGTTTTTGCAAACACAGCATTACACCATGTTCTCATTAATATCTTAAGCACAGTCTCTTCAAGTTACAGAACTTGTAACTCTTCCAGTAAACTTGAAGAGACTGTGCCTAAGATATTAAAGAGATGCTCTGTTTTCTTCTGGTTCCTAAATGCTTTTAAGATTTTTTTTCAGCGCTGTTTACTCTTCTGTAGAATTGGCTGGGTGCTTGCGTTGGGAGGCAGTTCCCTAATAGGCAGACTCTGGAAAAATCATTGTGAACTTTGGCTGTATCCAGCTAACATCCCAAGATAAGCATGAAACTATAATTTCCAGTACCCAGACTGGAATTTTTGTCAGATACTAGGAATTCATTTGGACCTTGTCGGGGAAGAGACCAAAGGTTTTTGAGTATATACTCAGAATCAGGATTCCGCTTTGGAACTCGTAAAAATAAGTTCCTGTGGATGGTTCCTGTGCAGTGTGGTATGATCTGTCTTTGATCACTCCTAAATGAGTAGATATATGTAACATGATCCCAAAACTTAAATATTTTGTCTGTTCAGATTTTTTTAGTTAAATTATCCTCTGCTTGTGTTGGAAACACTGTCTGAAGTAACTTGCTTGTCTTGTTTCTGTTAATCTAGTAATGGCTTTTGAAGCTTCTGCCTCTTTTGGAAGGAAAACTGTATCTTGTGTAGATTGGAAAGCATGGATTTTCACAAGCTGTACCATGTATTTTTAAAATTTCTCAATACAGAGCTTTATTCTGCAGTCAGAAGAGAGTAAGAGCCCTAGAATTCCTCTGTATTTAACTTCGATACATTGAACCTCCTGTTTAACCACAAGGTAATAGAAATTTCTCAAACTTTCTTGTTCACAAGAGCTCCTTCGAGGCCTAGATGAGACTTTACTAGAATGCACTTGAGTGCAAGTTCTGGGACATCTTGAATGCAAGTTTAAAAATGCTCTCTAGAGTTAAGCTTTCAAAATGCCACCGAGACGCTTGTACCCCTGAGTCATCTGTGATAAACTGAAAATATATCTTACATTTTCCTGGTCTGCTTATCCCTAGCTTCTATAGGATCATTGGCTGTACTCCTAACTAAGACTTCACAGTGGAAATCTAAGGCTGTTTTGTGAGAATAAGTAGACGTATTGAGAAATTGCAAATAAAATGACCCATGTTTGTAACTTTTTCCGTGCTATTCAAGTGTGGAATGCTATACAATCAAAAAATTAGCGTTAGAAGTTAATTTTCTTTGTGTGACAAATAACAATAGGGCAGATGCAAACACATGAGTGAGAACGGGTTTTTGATGGAGATGAACCCCGTTACTGTGGTTCTGGCTATGAATCTTCTCCTTTCCTTTGTTGTTGCACTTCCCTGGAGTGACAGAGCCAATGAGCTGTAGAGCGGTGGCCTGGTTTTAGAGGCCAAGACAAATCCTTGCGTGCGGCTGAATGACAGTGTGCCCGTAAGCCAGAGCGGGTCCTATTTGGGAGGCGAGTTCCACCTTAGCAAAACCAAGCCTCAGAAGAGAGAACTGGTGCAAAGTATCATCATCAAAGTACAAGATGATGTGTATTTATGCGATGAAATCCTAGAAACTACAGCTAACTTGTATTAATTCATAATGCAAATTATATTATTGCTTATCACACCACTACCACACTTCTAAACCACTGATTGTGTTAGTATGACTTTGGGCTACATCATCTTCTTAAATGGTCACTTTTCAGGTGGGGTGGCCTGTTTGCATCACACAGGCAGTAAGTTCTTTCAGCTTTGGGCAGTGACATCTCATTACAGCAACCCTTTCCTCCTCCTCCCGCTACCTGAGCTATCCACTGTGGAAGCTACTGTGGTTTGGAATTGTTCAGGTCCAAAATACGTACACCAATTTTGCTGCAAACCTGTGTATTCTGTGTAGGGCAACAGGAGGCATGAGGCCATTGGGAAAGAATAGTTTCATGCAGATCTGCTGTAGACTTCAGAGGTTCATCATACCCTGTTATATAGAACTAGTTTACTTTTACTTATGGAACGTCAGTAGCACATATTTTTGTGGAATACTTTCTCACTAGCATTTTGCCTCTTAGTGTTGTCCATAAAATTTTGTGCTCTTCTTGGTTTGTGCAGTTAAGAGGAGTTGACTAGGGAAATTTGGGTCTCTTTAAACACATCTTTTCCTACAGATGTGTTTCCTCGTGTCTGTATGTTTATAGCTGAATAGGATTTGGTTTATAATTATAAACTGAAAATAAATGGACAACAGTATAGAATGATCCAAGTTGGATGTAAATCAGCAGCTCTTCATTTCATGAAGAATGGCAGGGTCAGGGAGGCTTGGGTTTTTTCTTGTTCTAAAGACTTGTCACCAACCGGTACCTCAGTTCTATGTCTGGTGACATTGATTTCTGCCAGGCAGTCCTACAGTTCAGCATGGAGTTGAAATATCCAGCTGGTTCACATGGCAAAAATAAAATTTTAAACTTCTAATTTTACTAGAACGTTTGCTATGCAAATCAAGAAAAAAATTACCACGCTTGATTAGGACCAGCAAAAGTAATAGATAAATTAAGTTTTTAAACAATAATATGAACGCGTGACCAATTACAAAAAACATCTTTTATGAAGTCACTGTTTTACAGATGGTTTCTGAAGAAGAATATGCTGTAAGGCAATAAACTTGTATCTGCTTATTGAAATATAACCTTAGATTTAACCACAACTCCATGGTGAACAGAGAGAAATGGAAAGAATGTTTGCCAATGCTTTTAGGTTTAATGGCTATCTTTTCTATGTGAAGTAAATGACTTTGTTATTATCAGATGATAAATTGAGCTGCTGACTGAAGTTCTTTGTTGGAGAAAGAACGCATGTTATTAGCGGCTGCCACATCTGCATTGGCTTTAAGACTTTCAGTCCTTAACTGATGAAAATATAGTTGTTAAGACCCTTCAGTGTCCATTTCTGTGTTGAGAACGGAATAGTCAAAAATCTACATATCCCTTGAGAGAGAATGCAGCAAAGACTAACAATGTGATGAGAACAAAACTGGTAAGCACTAGCTGCTGACATAAATACTAAGGAGTCCTTGGGCATCACGGCCACAGTAACAAATACAGAATTACAACTTACTACTCTTGCTGAGTGAGTTGCTTTTCATTTGGTTGCAGTTTGCGTACTGGCTCCTCCAGCAGCAGTTCTCTGATCAGCGTGAATGTTGAAGAGAGATTTGGGAAACAAAACCCATTTAACAACGTTGTTGCTGTGTCGGACAATACCTGCATCGCTGCTAGAATCCGCCCAGTTTGCAAATACAAGAAGCGCAAGCTTGTCCGAGCTACCTCTGTGTCTCACTTCAGCAGGAAGGTAAGTGAAAGTTTTGCCATGTGATTACTAAACTATGCTGCGTTTTTATTTAGAAGGTGTAGTTTTATTTATTTTTAGCAAAAACTATCATAATGTTGGACTCTGGTTTTAATACAGTGTTTTCTGAGCATTTTTCTAAAGTTCATGTAGAATTTTAGGAGAAATTCCCAGATATGTCAAAAAAGTCACAAGTTCTCTATTTAACTGTGGTTTAGAAACTGATTCTAAATTTCCGTTCTTAAAAATCAGGCAGCTGTTTTTTCTAAGTAACGATGACCAGAGTCTACCTCAGACTTCAGTGTGGGCAGCAACCTTCTGTCAGTTACGTTTTGGAGTTGATTACTTTGGAATTGTCCAGGGAAAAATAAATCATAACCCCAAAAAAAACCCAACCCCAAACCACAACACAAAACCCACCACCCACCCAAAAATAAAACCCCAGAAATACATAACCTTAGCTAAGACTTGGCAAGCCAATGTGTGACTGAGTGTAACTGGGTTGTGGTTATTTGAAGGCTGAGCTACCAGGCCTGATGAAGTAGGCATTCCTTGGACACCTAGCTGTGAGTTACCTGATGATTAAAAGATGTTCAAGATATGAATTCTGACAAACAATGTGTGTGGTAACATCCATCAGTTGACAAGTGGCAGTTTGTTACACTGCTTATATCTTATTTGCTTGTTTGTAGCCTTTTCCTCAAATATTGATTTACAAGTAACAGCTATTTAACAAGCTGCAGGTTTAAGACAAAAAGATTAAAAGTTGTCTTACTTTTCCCGGTCTGATCTTTTTTTTCGCCAGAGCGCAAAGCCAGTATGATTTAATTCAGTCTGCTTAGGCTATAGGTAAAAGCATTATTAATGCTCCCTCTTCTGGTTTGACTGATACTACGGAACCTGATGTGTTGTTGGGGAAGGGGCATTGGGTGTGTCTTAGCGACAGTGTGGGGGAAAATGGTGGAACAAAGACATCGGGGCTGTTGTGGTTGCAGCTTACACTTCAACAGGCAAGTGAGGAAAAGTGGAAAATAAGACAGAATTGGTCAGAATGATGGATGCTGGTAGTGGATTGCTCGCCTAACAGGTTTTTTTATCAAGTTTTTGGAAGCATCAGAGCTACAAAAAGCCTTTAAGGAAGGTGAGGAAGAATGGGATGGGAAAAGGCACAGAGGTGTCTGAAGTTTTAAAAAGAAAATGATTAAGTATTATGACTTCACTGGAGTCACAGGGGAGCAGCTCTGTTGGCTTGGAAATAGTAGTAAAGAATCACACAAAATGTGTCCCTTAATACAGTGAATTATTTTGATAAGGTAGCTTGTCCGTGGTCAGAAGGAGAAACAGCCTGTGGTAGTACTCTTGCAATCTCTTTTAACATTGATCCTGGCTCTTGACTTTATTTTTTCACCCTGCAAATCTGCTGCTTGGCTATGGTTTTGGTTTTGAGGTTTTTCCCCCCAGTTTTTTAAAACCTGGCTTTGCTTTTTGGTGAATGGAAACTAGTGTACCTGTAGAAAGCAGGCGGGAGATACTGGATCTGAACCTCAGTTTTACTCTAATCTGAAAGACGTTTCCCTTTTTAAATGTTGGATCTCCTTTCTTCTGCTAGCCGCTGAAACCTCTCACCGTGAAGTGCAGCTGTGAATGGCCCAACTCTTGCATCCTGTGTAGCTGCAAAGCCTCTGTCCAGACCATAGACCCTGACACCATGTCCCTGGAAGAGCGCATAGCCCTGCTGGACTCTGGCTTCCACCCCATTCTCTCTTTATCTCACGGTGAGTAGATCACGTGTTATAAAGTGAAAGAGGATCCCTTACTGTGCCACCGCCCTCTCTGCTCTTCCTCCTTACTTCCAAGAAAGTCAAAAATACGCTAACAGAGTTGTAAGCATGTTTCTAGAGGATAATGAAAAATGTCCGGTGATGTTCTGCATAGTAACCAGACACACCACCTTCAGTCCAAGGATGCAGTCCGTGGAGATTTCTGAGCCTAGGAAACCACGTTGTGTTTTGGCCTGTGTCTGAGGCCATCTCTAGTTTAATGTAAGCTTAGATCACTTCTTTAGGATCAGCTTTCTGTCTTCTGCAAGGAACATTCTAATTCTGGAGGCATGTGGAACAACTCTTGTAAGTTCCTGTTACACCCCTGCCCTGGGGGGCTACTTGAAAGACTTAGCATCTAACACTGATTTTGACAGGCTGTGAGGCAGTTGTTTGGTAGACCTTGAGCACCAATTTTGTGTGAAATCGCTGTTTTGAGTCTAAGCACTTGTTATTTAAACACCTGTGGCCACAGATGTGCTCTGTGATTGCTTTATGAACGATGCGCTGTAGAATCTTAACATTTAGTTTCTGTTTAAATAACTGAAGGATGATCGTGGCTGCAGCACTGCTAGTGCCTTTAACCATGGAAGAGCAAGAATGTGCACTAAGGAGTTATTGAGTTGGTTAAGGGACAGTGAGGAAAATACTTTTTCTACTGTGCAACTATGAGAGCATCTCTCCAAAAATTTTTTATCATTCTAAAAAAAACCGACCCAAAACCAAACAACAACAACAACAAAACAAACAAAAAAAAAGTACAAGCTCACCTCTGCTCATTAAATAATGATGCAAACAAGTGCCAAGTAACATGTAGCTGGATATAATTCAGGTCAGCATAGCGTTAGGGTGAGAAGCTCAATGGCAAGGCATTGGGTTCTGGCTGTCGGATTGCAGCTAGCAGAGGGCCAGGGCAGAGGCTGCTGTTCTGGGGACGTTCTCATCCTGTTTGCTCTGTCACAGCACGCGTGGGGTGAGGGAGCTGTGTCCCTTCATTCTTCCACTGAAGTACTGACAGGTCTGGATTGCTAATGATGTGTATGCAGCGCTGTGTATATGAAAAGAGGAAAATTTGTGCTTACCAAAATAACTTGTGTTTTCTGCTTTCAGGCAACCCTCTCCACTTGCACTTTGAAACCTTATTAAGAGAGGACGGATTGCATAGACTACTGAGCCATGAACTCAAGACTCTAAAGATGTCCCATTTTGGAAAGAAACAAGATCCAACTAACAGCGCATTCCCAAAGCTACACTCCTCGCTCCTGCTTGCCTCCCGTAAGTTAGGCAAAATGGAGTTTGAGATGAAGTTAAAATTAAATGTGGGCTTTTAACCAGTCCCTGAGGGCAAGCAGTCAAGGTAGAGTGGAGAAAGTAGCTCCCTTTCTTCCAGTGGAAGATAATTTGAACTCTGTTCTGTAGTAATGTCTAAGTAACTTGAGTCCAGCATCCTGCAAACCACAGAAATTCTGACCCCCTTGGAGGGACACAGAAATACTTGCCTCAGCCAAGTAAATAAATAAATCTCGCTATTCTCTATTTCTTTCAAGGGAACAAGCAACCCAAAAATAAAGGTTCATAAAAAGCTTCTTTGAAATCAAAGTAAATCAGTATTTGACTGGCAAAATTCTAATGTTTGGTTTTTTTTTCTGCTGTGATAGCAATTGCTGCTCCAGTTCCATGCTGCTCTTACAGCTTTGGAAAGCCTAATTTTTTTCATCAGTCCATCAGAGTTGATTTTTTTTAAATGGTCTACAGTAGTTTAAGATAAGTGACAGAAGACTCAAACCAGTTTCAAGACTGAAAGAGGGAAACCCAGCTAAAACACATCCTGTTTTTTAAACAAACTAGGGTTGGTGTTCCATTTGGCTTTCTTTAAAAGGCATGTTTTTAGGCCAAATCATTTTTTTTAAAGTAACATAATGTGCAGAGTGCAAGCTGGCCGTATCCTTGACATTCTTACGGGACACAGTTGCTGCATCTGGAATACTTTTTATGTTCTGTGGTTGCTGATGCAAACTACCATGAACAAACCAGATAGTATTAAAAAAAAAAAAAACCACAACAACAAACAAGCAAACAAACAAAAAAACAACTTTCATGCTGAAAGTACATCAGCAGCCTCAGGTTGTGTGTTTTTGGCCCTAACGATCTGAGCTACAACCTGGTTTAATGATGTTTAATTAGTCTGAGCTGAGGATACTTAGCTTTGAATGGGGATGGATGTTGTTTTCTAAGAGAAGCGTTCTGGAGATACATCATCCTTCCAATAATCAGCTCAGGATGTAATGAGGGTAGAACAAGCAAGTGGTTAGTTTTGAATAAATGTGAGGAATCTACTAGAGGATGCTTAATAACATACCAGTATAGATTCTATCAACTGGTCAGTAGCTGTCCGACTTTTAACTGATTTATCTTTCTATACCTCCTTCCTTTTTTGAAATATTTAGCCACAAAACTACACAAAAACTATTATTATTTTATGTGCAGCATGTATGGGGGGGGTGCAGACACCTACCACAAACAGTATGTGGATGATGCAGTAATGCAGGATGATTTTCATATATTTTTAACTCTAAGAGCCTCACAGCTAGAGCTTTAGGAAGGATTTGAATAGTAGAGTAATTTGGCACGATAGGTTTGGAAGATTGCTCCATTTGTGGTATTCAGCATGGAATAAGCCAGTCACAAATGGGAGAAAGAATAAAAAGTTAACTGATGGAGAAAAAGCATATCAAGCTGAGGTTATATAGGACTTCAGAGAGAAGAGTACATTTGTCTTAAAATCAGTGTGGTTTGTCATTGGAGTGATCATTCGAAATAGGACCAGCCTGACCAGTTCTACAGTGAAGAAGGCTTTTTTACGTGGCTGTATTTTGGACTGAGAAGTGCAGTTCTCGATGGCTGTAACACCTACTTCACCTTCCACTTCATTTTGGGAATGCCCACCAAAACTAACATTTTTGGGCTAGCATCTTCAGTGCTGCAGAGCATTGACACTTCACTGGAGGCCTCTGTTTTACATTTGTTCTCTAATGCTGATGTTTGTTCTGCTCTGTGTTCTCCAGGGCGGGTTTGGTGACCTTATGCAACATCACCGACCAGTCCTGAGCCAGCCTGGCTTCACCTTGGTGTTTCTGTTCATGTTTTATGAACAGGTTCATTGTTTGAAGGGAGAAGACAGCTTGAAGGAACATCCAGTCACAGCTTTCCTGTTTCCAGTCCTCAGGCACATGAATACGGTTCTTTGCACCACCCACCGTCCTTGTACTCAGAGACTCCTCCAGCCCCTTCTTCCAGCCAAATCCCTTTCCCTGGCAGCTCAGCAACGGTGAGTTGAAACAAAAGCTGTGGCAAACTAATCTGAAAAGGGGGAGTAGCCTTAGAGAGGAGCTGGGGGATACCTCTCTTACCAAGCATTGCCGAGGGGCTGCAAACTCACTGGGAATTCAGATGGGTCGTTACTGCTAATGGACTGCTGGGAAATGCAGTTTGGATGTTGGTGTTAAACAGTAACAGCTACTTGCTTTGTTTTTCCTCAGGCGGTCCTCGGCTGGCTAGGTGCCTGCTGCACTGCTTCCCCAGCCAGATTGGTTGGTTTCAAATTTAGTACTGACAATACTCCACTGATTCCTTTTTTTTTTGTAAGCCAATAGTTATATACACATAATGTTACAGTTTTATTTGGCTACAAATTAATAGTAGAGACTTAATTGCTAATTCCCCATGTGAAGCAGGAACATCAGCCAAGAGATGATCTCTAACATTTTCTTGTTTTTCTACAAGTAGGGGAGGATTAAAAAATACATCCTGCAACAACCACTTCTCTAGGAAGGCATTGAGTAACTCCTGGTCCTCCAAGTATGTTGAGCAAAGGAGACCTTGAAGGACGGGGGCTCAGACTTGCTATCCTTATCACTATTCCCTTCCTCTTTTTGCTTATAGATAATTGTTAGGTCTAATTGACAGAAACAGACCTTTCCCAGAGCTGAGGCTCTCAAGTAGCTTTTTCTAGGTTTGACTGTTTTGTGCTTCAGGTCTGTCTCACGGAGATCGACACAGTACTTGCGGATCTTCACTGTAGAAAGGGGTAGTGAGCTCCTCCATGGAGCCTGCAGTCCCCGTTACACCGGTTTCACTTGCATCAGCTACTCATTTTCTGTTTTTATGGCTCCCATGCTGTTAGTGCTTTCTTTGCAAGTGCTCTTCTCCCTCTCTGAGGCACAGAAGATTGAACAGTCCAACTCTGAGTTGGCCGCTTCTTTTGTAAGGTCTTCCAGGTACAGTCTCTGCTTCCTAATCAGACTTTTAAGAATGCTTCCAAGTAGTCCTATGCCTATTAAGGTTTTTAAATAATATTACATCAGTAACAAACCATAGCTAACCTTGTGGCCGCCGAGAACTTCAATTTGTGGTTGGCCTCTCTACCTAGAAGCAAAAGGGTGTTTGTTCGAGACAGGAACAAAAGGACTGTAGCATTTTGGAGACTTTTTGGCTTATAAGTAAAGGGGACACTTCCATTCTGGATCGCAGGTCTAATATCCAGCTCTGCAGGGAACCACAGCATATGGACCTCTTTATAAACTGATCAAAATGCATCTCAAAACTATTTAGGGGTCTTTTCATCCCACTGTTCCTAGCATGTTGTTCCAGAGCCTCGCTCCTCAATTTGGAAATACTCTGGCTTCCAGCCCAAATGCTGTGATATTCCTGATTTGTTGTCTCAACAGCTGTATCCTCTGCCTCAGGAAGGTGGTGTTCTTCCGTGGGTTTACTTGTTTTACTTTTTCCTTTTCAGCCCTTATTTTGCAAGGCGAAACAAGTACAGCTCCTTTAGTCTACTGAAATGACAGGGTTTTACTTCTTAAATTATCATCATAGCCTTTTTCTTTGCCTGTTTAAATTATTTTTTGCTACATGGATGACCTAAATATATACAAAGTTATAAGATGAATCCCGCTCACCGAGGTAGGTTAGTATTATCCTGCTTCATATAGGAATAAACCAAACCGTAGAGATTGTGTGACATGACCAAAATATCATTGAACGCCAGTCACAGTGGAAAGAACACACTGCACTTGCTGTTACGGAGAAGTTGCATTCTATGGTATATTCAAATGTGCTTTTGTGCCAACATTAATTTTCTGCATGGGGTTTTCTCTTCATTCTATGTTTCAGCAGTCCTCAAAAAGAAGAAAAGCGGAATGTTCCTATGACATCGACAACATTGTGATCCCAATGTCAATGGCAGCTGCCACTCGAGTGGAGAAGCCTCAGTACAAAGAGATTGCAGTGCCAAGGTATCTACAGACCAGGCCTATTGATCCTCCCTCCTGTGGGTGACAGGAGGAAATAGCTTTAGTTGGGCAGAATGAGAGCTGTTCCTCACAATGAAATGACATAAGGAAATTTTTCCTAATGAATAAAGAAAAGAAAGATTTCTTTAAAAAAAAAAAAAAGACAAACAAAAAAAACCCCAAACAAACAAAAAACCCCAAAACCAAACAAACAGACAAACAAAATTGCCTGGATTTAAATGTTAGTACCAAACGTGTTTTTCCGTGAAGTGATCTCTAGCTTGTGTTGCCCCTTGCAGCTGGAGGATAGTAGAGCTCGAGGAACTGGAGCCTTTTAATCAAGTGGACTCTGAGGTAAGGAAACAGTTTGTCAGTTTGTCTCAAATGTCTGTAGCCATTCTGAGAAGGTGCAAATGGCATATTAGTAGCTCTAGAGTCTGTCTTTATTAAATTCTGCCAGCCCGGTAAGCAAAGTTGCTGTATGAAATGCTGTTCAGTTCTGCTGGTTGCAGTTGCATCGGAAGCCAGCGAAAGGCCAGCAGAGTGAGGCTTGCGGTGGCATGTAAGCTGTGAGGAAAGTCGGCTGTGGGTCACAGCCAACCCACTAGCTGTGGCAGAACAAACCCTTTCATTGTGCATGATTTAATGCCCTGGTAGCTATTTATATGGTGCGTACCACAGCCTGCATCTGTCTCTTGACAATTCAGGCTGACGAGCAAGTTCCCGATTCAGTACATAATGAAAAGTATGAAAATGAGGTAGTGATGCGAAGTACGTGTGCTGGTTCCCAGACAGTTTGAGTGGGTTAGATATTGCTTACCTAGATTTTTAGAACAGTAGGCTTGGCCTGCAGGCAAGATTTCATGCTCTAAGTGTTCAGACAAAACTTCTTTTCCTAGCTGGAGGATACTTCTGATGAGATGTACTCGAATCATCACTCCAAATATGAAGATCTTGAACGAGCCTGCTGGGATTCCTGGGCAGCAGCTGCTTCCCATAAGCGAGCAAGCAGGTAGTGTTCTTGCTAGCAGGCACAGAAGAAGGTGGCTTTATTTGTTCTTCATTTTAAATTGTACAGAGATCCTGATTCAAGAAGTTCCTTTTAAATGAAGAAATCCTTGGATGTTTATCATTTTGCTCATATAATATGTCTATTACATAACAGAAGCAAAACATTGATTAAAAGAGGGTTTAATCAGCAGAATAGTAACACAGCATGTCACAGGATTGTTAAAAAATTAGCTTCATGCTAAGCTCAGGCTCTTGTGTTGAGAGCTTTGTGTTAACTGTAGTACTTCATACTTCTTCCAAGCATTTTTCCTTTGGCTTACTTAATAAATTTGGCAGAACTTCCTGCTACGGAGATTGTTTTCCATTCATTTGCGGTATCTCCTTAGCTTTTTACCTGTTGCCTGGCCAAAGAACGATCTGTTCTGTGTCCAGAGGTACACATGTTCTGTTTGCGTGGGTAAAAGTTGAATTCTTCTCTGCCTTTCCTTCAGTGGGGGCCGTAGGAGGTCTATCTCTGCTTTTGTTGTATTTTGAGAGTTTCGTATTTTTGAGATCCCTGCCTCAATCAGAGCTATGTCTAATGTTTTCACAAGTTGTTGAGCAGTAGAGTGGGGAGAGGGACTGACAGGTCATATTATTAGTAATCCATATCTCTGGAAAAATGCCAAAATAGTGTAGTCGCACTGGGGAGGAATGTTGGAGTACCTTCAAGTAGCTTCAGCTACTTTTTTCTCTAGCAGTTTTGTCTCTAGTAGTTGGTGTGTTTTTCTGTGGTGCCTTATTTCTTTTCACAAGGATTTACCCTCTCTTAATGCTTAATTGTTCCCTTCATGTGTAGGATGAGTGAAATGGACAGTGATTGCCCAAGAAGCCATGAGATGCTCTTTGAAGAGATGATAGGAGAGAAAGGGCTAATTAGTTAAAGCACTAACTGGGCAATATAGTCTCATTTTATTGTATAGAGGGGATAAAGCTTGCTTTTTTACTGTACAGTGATCTTATTTTTATTTGGGTTTCTTGTTGTACATAACTGACTGTGCTCCAAATACTACTTTGCTTTAGGTCCTCCAACAAAGCAGATGGCCGATGGGCTGGGCAGCCTCAGCCAGCATCTCCAGTTACTGGATTTAATTGCCTTAATGATCTGTATGTGCACCCTTCTACTGGCTTGCATAGCTCGGAGATTTGCAACGATTTGCAATCCCTCTCTGTCCACAGCAGGACCAGAATGGCGCTGTCTTGCAGTGAAGACACCAGATCTTCCCTGGAAAATGATGCAATACGGGTGAGGTTATGCTGTAACAAATGTCAGCTGGCTTCAGCTTGCATGTTTTTTTCTAAAACAATTTTACTGGTATAAAAAGTAAATTTTCTGAAAGCTACGTGAACTTCACACTGCTCAAAAGATAGTTCAGCTTGTGTGTCTGCTGAGACTGGGGCTGGCTAAAGGATTCAGAGTGGGATAAATTATTCTTCTTTATGTCATAGTTTAAATAATTCTAAAACAACATTGACTTAGAGTTTGAGATTACTCCCAGTAGGTGGGACTGAGTCACCTACATGACAGTGAATCGTTTCAGGCAGTTGCACACATCATGGGATACTTTTTGGCAGAAGGAGTTAACTTTGTTAAAGATTAAATTCTGAAATTACCAGAGGAACTGAACTTCCCCTCATCCTTAAGGATGGTCTTACGAAGTTTTACAAGCACAGTCTTACACTTCATACCAGATCTGTCCTTGGTTTGGGCTCAAGTGCACAGTGTTTGCTTTGGAAGCCTTTTCAGATAAAGAGACTATGAAAAAATAAGGAATGTCAGTGGAGATGGCAAGGCAGTAGTCTTGATAGCAACATAAAGCTGAACTGGTGATCCTGGAAACGTGAATAGTGCACGGTGTTCATTGCTCTTTAAAACCTGGCTTTGCTTTGGCACCCTGGCAAACTTAGAGCTAGCTTTCTAAATTGAATCTGCTGGTCTTTCAGCAGATTGGCGTGGGCAGGGAGGAGATGGTATTGTAGAGTTCTTTGAGTACTTGATTCTAGGCTTTTAATTTTAGCAACTTCTCCCTTCTCTCCTTTTCACTCCACAGAACGTACAGCCTTGGGAGCCTCGCACATTTCCACTTTCAGATTCTGCATACCAAGGTCTTCTGCAGCACTCGAGTGAAGATAGCTATGCCCAGGCTGACTTTCAGCCCTGGGTCTCTAGCAATAAGCAGGGCATCAGGCCTACTTCTGTAGACACTGTCATACCCAGCTTCACAGGGGTGCAATTTTCAGATACACACCTGCAAAAAGATAGCAATAAAAGCATAGAGGAGTTCATGGTCCAGCACTGCAACCCCGGAAAGCTTGTCAGCAACAATAAACCCGACCTGTGGTGCGTATGAAGTGCTAGCTACGCATGCTGTGGTGTCAAAAGGCTGTCTGCTGGACTGGTGCAGCGGAGCACAAGCAGTGTGTGGCACTGCTGCGTGTCAGACCTCATTTCAGCAGCAAGATGAGGAGATTTCCGGATGAGGAGGGGTTTAGGCAAAGGATGGAGCTATGGTACCGGACCTCCAAGGGATAGTGCTTTTCAAAAAGACCAGTTTCTGGTCAGCTCTGAAAAACAAGGCTGAACTGCCTTGTCACAGGAAGGTTAGGTGCTGCTACAGACAGAAGAAAGGAGATTTGAGTAAAATAAAGTCTAACAGTAGAAAGAAAACAACATTGTTCAATCTTGATCTTTACAAAGTGCCTACCAGGTGGCTATCAGGCCCTTAGTGGCTAGAAGCAGGTTTCAGGGTGGTGCTCGCTCACTCCCGGGTCAATTTACAAATGCCACAGAGGTCTGAGGAAGTCTTGTGAATTTGATATGAACCAAAGACCGGGTGAGGAAGAGGGAAGGAGAAAGCTGCATGGTATTGTACTCTAAAATGCAGCTTTGAAAAATGAGTCTTGTAAGTACATGAAGATCAGGTTCCCTTTGCCCTGCATAATTGAAGTTTTGTATCGGCTTCCTTCAAAGAAACTGCAGGTCCATTTCATAACACACAGTTGTCTTGCAGTATCCTTGCTGTAACAAAATTGATACACTACAGTTCTCTGACTTTTTGTATCTTTTCTGAATTGCCTTCTCTCCTTGGAGAGAGACCTTGTCTCAGGGATTTTGGCAACAAGCCACTGATAAGCCATACAGCTGAGAAAAACGTGCATTCTGTAAAAGGGACCTCCAGCCACCAGCTGTGTCAAGGTGAGCAGGGCAGTGAGCTGTTTTCAGAGAATGAGCTTCAAGCCTGGTCAATCTGATAAATGTCCCACCAGAACATATCGAAACTAACACTGCTGCTAAGAACTTGAATCTGTATTAAGGTGACCAGGAACAGTATGTTCCAGCTTGACTAAAACTTCTCATTTAAAAGATTATCTTGAGCAAAGGATGTTTGTGCTGGTTTTTTTCTACATTCTAGAGCAAAATAAAGTTCTTATTACCAGTTCATTATGGAATATACTCGCTTTGCCTTTCAAAATGGTCTCTGAAGTTTAGGTTTCTGGATGTTTGGTTGTTTTTATCATTCTCTGTATCTCCAGAAGTGTCCTTTCTTGCAAGTATTTATTTCTGGGTTGGAGTGTTCAGGGGCAGAGGGGACACTTGCAACCTATAGTAAGACCAGGGAAGTTTTTATATGGGGATTGTGATTTTGACAAAGAGCTTTTTGTCTCTATATTTGATAATGTTTGATAAAGTGGGAGTAAAATGCCCAAGCGTTGCCTAGTTACATTCTGTAAAGTAAATCGCATGATTCGGTGATACCCTCCTGTGCTGAAGTCAGGTAGCGCGGAGGCTGCCATTCACCAGATCTGGTTCACCACTGTAGTGGTGCACTGTTGCACTGCCCGCAGCCTGCAAACTGGTAACCACAACCTGGCAGCTGGAAGTAACTGATCTAGTTTGTACCAAAACGTGTACAGATGGAGAGAAATTACGGAGAGTTCAAAAAGAAAACCAAAGCTGCAGAGTTAAGTGGAGCACTGCCACACCTGGGTGCAGGTTTCTGTTACTGGTTTTGCAGACCAAGGATTTTGCTGCTGGTCTGAAGTTGGTCTGAAAAATATGAAAATTGGAGAAGCCCCCAACTTCATCATTCTTACTTTTCTGGAGTTGAATATAGGAGCAAATTATGGAAGTGTACTCAATTTTCTGTACTAAAATTTGTTGTATTTTGTAATTATATACAGATTTTTTGCCTGTCATTTTTTGAATTTTTGTATTTTGAATGGTTGGATTCACAAATAAAACATTAATAGAGACTTGGTCAGATGTTTTTAAAAGAGGAAATTTGGGGAGAATTGCTTCATAATTACTCATTCCATTGGACTAGATGTGATTATGAAAAGATACATAAAATTTCTGAACCTACCCACTAGTGAAGACTTGGTGCAGATTTGTTCATTATATTTTAAACCACTTGATTTTTGAAGCCATAATGAGCACTGCCTGAGTCTTTATTTTCTTGTGAGCTGGCTCTACCCGTGCCCCATTCCTTGTCTCCTCTTTGGCTGCTCTCTGCACCCTGCCTGCTCTGATCCACCTTCCCATGGGATGTTTTCTTCAGATTATATAGCAGGGCCATTTTTTCTGCTTAGCCTTTAATAAATTCCCAAAAGAATCCCATTAGGCTCAAAACTGACTGTAGGGTGGTTACATATGTTGGCACCCCATTTACTCCCTAATCACATCTCTCCACTGAACATCTCAAAGTCTCCACGCAAACCCTGAGCTTCAGCTCACAAATCATCTGCTCGTATTCTAAGCTCTCCCTTTGCCTCCTCTGGTGTCTGCGCACTCAACTGTGTCCTAAAACAAACTTATCAAACCCTTGTCAGCCATCAGCTAGTCCTGGAGCGCAGTGGTCTTCCTCTCTCTTTGTGCGGCCAAACGTTATGCCATTGCTGGCGTAACAGTCAGTATGCTCAGGCCCCGGGATGCCCCTGGTGCCTGACTAGGAAGGATGTGCTCCTGGAGCACAGACTACTTGCCCAGCTGTCCAGGGAATCGCAGCATTTGTGTTGTGTGTCAAACCTGATTGAGGGTGGCCAGCAGGTCCAAAATTCACAAGGTTTGGGAACACAGGGGGTATGACTGAGTAAGTCTTGTTTCTTTAGGAAACTAGGCTAAAGTCCTAGTCCAAATTATCTAACTCAGAGGTGCAAGTTACCTACAGTCTCAAAAGACACCTCAGGTTAGGATAAGAGGGGGCTCTCTGAATTTGGAAGAAAGAAAAAGGGCAGATGATGTGAGGCATCTAGGTGTAGGGCCAGAGTAGCAACCCCCATGTCCTTGAAATGTCTTACATGGCACATCAAATGTCTCTCAGTTCCCACCAGATGAAATCTTTGATTTCGTATTTTTCCCTTTCAAGGTCCATATGGATCCGATTCCATTCTACCTCAGAGAGTCAGCCGTAACAGCAGAAAACTGTGGTTACAAGGGAGACAGACCAAGATCATCATCTTTGATGTCACTGAAATACAAACATTTTCCTTAGTCCCTATGATCATGAAAATCAGCATCTGCATTCATTTTATTGTCTCCTGGGAGGTTTTACAAAACATCGGTGTGTGTAGTGCTCAGTGAGGTACTCCTGCCTGCCTGCCTTCTCTCTTCAATTCCTCCCCGTCTCCCTTCTTTTTTAGGCTTCCTCGCCAGGATTCCAAGATGCGAGGGGCATGGCTGCAATTGTGACTTCAAGATTTTCTGCTCCCAAAGGTTTTCTGCTCCTGTGCTGCAACTCAGACACCTGCAACTGCACGAACACGCATTCCTGCAGGCCACGTTACAAACCTGTCCCACGGCAAGCTGTAGTTCAAGTGGCTCAGACTGATAGATTTCCCCATAACCCATCTAAATAATTGCTCCTGATTCTATTATTTTCACTTTTGTTTCACATAAGTACATGGTCAAGAGACTTTTGGAAGAGCTGCCCTTTCTAGTTGAGGTGCAATAGTGAATTACAACTAAGCTACCTGTATGCTTAGGACTCTCCACCTTCTTTTCACGAGCTATCTTGTCATTTTCAGTACTTATTGTGTAGTGGAGAGACGACATTCTTCTAAACCTTGAAAGTTGAGGCTCCATTTCCCTGTCTTCCACTTTTTTTTCCCCAAAACATTACTTATTACATACCATTCCTTCTCTTCTGTGTAAAGCTTTAGTCACCGTAGGAACGAGGCATGCAGCCACGCTGCTTGAGGATGGTTTCACTGGCACCGATACTTGCGCTCCACCGCACCTGTGGTGTCTGATGAGAGAACAAACAGCCTGGGCTCGTGTCTGAAGCCTGTGAGATGTTTGCTCATTTCATTTCTGCTTAGGAATGCAAGGATTGTCTGCCCAATAGCAAGGGGTCAATTGTCTTCAGAAATACAGAAGGGACAAAAAGTGTGGTGACATGTCCTTGCAGCCGTACCTGAGGATGAGCTGTCCTATCATCCTTTATGAAGGTCTGATGCTTCACTGTCTGCCGTCCTTAAGATGGAGGAGCAAATAAAAAGGGTACACGGGTCTCTACTGTGCCTCTTTCCACAGCAGGAAAAAAAGTTTCCTATGTAAGAGGAAATCTGTTGACAAAAAGGTGGTATCACAAATTTCAGTCTGCCACCACCTAGTGCAAGCAGAGTACCAGGATGCATTAAACTGAAAAAATTGATTTTCCACCCTACATATCCACCTCCTCTCCACCAGCATAACATGCGTCAAATTAAAAAGGAGTTATGGATCCGATCAGATCTGCAGCCTCCACTGCTCAGAGCTACCAGGAGTAACCTACCTACCTCAGCCTGGTCCTGTGTGAAGGCAGTGGAGGCTGAACCACGGAGGAACGAGCAGAGGTGACAAGAGCCGCGCTAGCACAAGAGAGGACACATTTAAACAAAGTTAAACAAATTCATCAATGCACCGCTCGTGCAGCGGAGGGATTTGGAAAGTCACCACGAGGTAAGGCGGCCGTGGACGGACGGGGCTGCTGTGACCGGGCAGGGTGTGAGGAGGGAGGGCGAGATCTCCCGGGACGCTCGAGCATCCCGCCTGAGCCGGTGTCAAGGGCACTGACGGCCCTTTCTTGGGCCCGGAGCACACCGTGAGCCCGCCTCAGCCGGCATCAAGGGCACCGACGGCGTCTTCTCGGGGCCGGACTACACCGGAGCCCGCGGCAGCCCGCGTCTCTCAGCGAGGGAGGCTGAGGCGAAGCCGCGCTAACGGCCGGCGCGAGGCGGGGGAAGGCGGCGCGCACGCGCCGAGCCGTGGCGGAGGGGGCGGGGGCAGCGCCGGCGGGAGCGCGTTGGGACGCCTCGGCGCATGCGCAGGAAGCGGGCGGGCCCCTCCACGCGCAGAAAAAGGGCCGCCCGCGCATGCGCCAAGATGGCGGCGGGGCTGCGTGGGGGAGGGGCGGCGGGGCGCAGGCGCTGAGGGCGGCGGCGCGCGGACACCCAGCGCCGCCGGCGGGGGGGGGGGAGGGGCAGGGCCGCACCGGGGGGAGCGGAGCGCACCGGGCCGGCGCGCGCGGCGGCGGGGCGGGGCGGGGGAGCGAGTTCCCGAGCATGCCCGAGGGGGCGGGGCGTCCGCCGCTCGACGCATGCGCGGCGTGAGGCGGGTGGGAGGCGCAGGGCCGCGGTGGCGGCGCTCGGCGAGGGTAACAATGGCAGCGGCGGTGGCGGCGGGCGGCGGGACGGGGCCCGGAGCTGCCGCGGCGGCGGCGGCGGCCGTGGCGGTGAGCGGCGGCCCCGGGTTGGCGGCGCTGTCGGTGGCGCGGCGGAAGGACGGCGGCCCCACGGGGAAGTTCTGGGAGAGCCCGGAGACGGTGTCCCAGCTCGACTCGGTCCGCGTCTGGCTGGGGAAGCACTACAAGAAGGTGCGGCCCGGCGGGGGGGAGCGCCCGGCCGAGGGGGCGGCGGATTAACGGTCCCTCACGGTCCTTCCCGCGGGGGCGGGGGAGTTCCCCGGCGGCGGGGGGGGAGAGGCCCGGCACCGCCGCCGGCCTTTGTCAGCCACGGCCTCGCCGCCGCGCCCGGCCCCTCCTGCCGCGGCCCGGAGGGGAAGCCGGGGCGGCGCGGGGCCGTGTCGGTGGGGGCAGCGACACCCGGGAGAGCCCGTGGTGGGCCCCCGCTCTCCCTCGGAGACGCGGTGGTTCGGCCGGTGCCCTGCGTCCATGTTTACACCGAGGCGAGCTGCAGCGGTAACTTTCTTGTGCGGGCAAGTCCCGGCTCAGCTTGCCAGGATTTTATACGGGTTTCACTTCAACCGCACCCCTGAGGTGTCGGTGTGTTTAAAAAAAAGGGAGGGAAAGCCGTGCGTGCTGTTCAGAAACGCGTTTCACCGAATCTGGTGCGTGTTAAGAGCTCTGTGCGTGTTGCTTGTACTGAGGGCAAGTTCACTTTTCGGTAGTGTCGTTGCTCGCTGTACATCGCCCTTGTAGCCCTGTTCCTCTTTCATACAGTTTGCTGTGTTCCCTGCTGCTTTGCTTTCTTTTCAAGTGTTTTTCCCGCATGATGATTTTGTAACTTTCTTTTAATATCTAAGCCTTGAAAAACTACCTCAGGTGAAATTTCCAGTAGACAAATGTATCTGTCTAGACAGCTTTGTAGCAATCCTAGGAAGAACATTAGCTGGGGCAGAGCGTTATCAAGGGGAGATGCTGGACAACCGAAAGGTCTTAGTCTCTACATTTACCTGAGATTTGCAGTCCATCCCTCGGCTCTTCGGTAGGTCTGGTGTCAGTAACCCATGGATGAGTTTGCCTGTTGCTCTGAGGGTGCCTTGACTGGATTATTTGTGTGGCAGTGCTGTGAAATGGGTGTCTGAACTGATCTGGGTTAAAAACCAGAACACGTTCAGAGGTGTGTTTTACCGGTCCATCCACATCGCTTGTTCCAGTGCAGCCACATACAGTCGAATCGGCACGATGCCGGGGAGGTGGTAGTTTGAGCGAGCAGCTTAAGCTGTTTATGTTGATAAGGATTGTTACATAAAAGTATATCTTTAGTTTTTCTTTGTTTTGATTGTGCTTCTCTGCCGTTTCTAGGTTTCTGGGGAGGAGCGTTCTTTCATTTCATTTTCATAACCGAATACCCACAAGAATACAATAAACTTTTGAAATAGCTTTGAACTGGCACCTGCCATTTTGCAGAAGAGTCACCTTATTAAAAGTATTAACGGTTATTGTCCCTTGCTGTTGTGAATCAAAACTATCTAGACAAGCTGGTTCTCACCTTACTAGCCTGGCAGGGCATCTTATCTGTAGTTCAGGAATGGGAGCTTTCATTTTGTATGCCAAAGAAAAACTCCTTTATTATAATTGGTTTACATGGTATTACTGGTTATAAAGATTAGATGGTTATGTTTATTTCTTAAACTCTGGAAGGTAGTAAGAATTTGGCTAAAAGGAAATCTTTACTGGGCAAGTGAATTTCAAAATACTGCTGTGTAAAATCCTTTAAAAAAATGGAAATTTATTTTTGTTTTGAGAAACAAGGAAACGTGATACTACTAACGTTTAAAGATGTATCCTTAATACTCTAAATGGAAGTGTTAATTCCTTTTTGATATGCAGTAAATGGACTCTAATTCATCTTGCATCTATTTTCATCTTGCTGTAAGTGCATGACTTCTTTCAGAAAAGTACATGGTGATTATAGCTGACTTTTGTCCAGCTTATAGTCTTAAAAATGAATATGTGTATACCTCGGCAGTGGTGAAGCCATCAGCTGCAGTAGGTGGTGTGTCCAGTTCTGGGAGCTCTGGGGACATTGGGGAGCAGTTGGAGAGAATCCCGAGAGCAGCAGCGAGCTTGGTCAAGGATCCAGAAGTCATGATGGGCAAGGAGAGAGTTAGAGAACTGCAATTACAAATCTTCTCATTCTTGTCTCTAGATTAGACAGGTCTTCAAGTATCTGAGAGTTCTCAGAGTCTCTAGAGTATAACTAAAAGAGTAAGAGGTTTAAATAGTAGGATGGAGGACTCGCACTGGATATTGGAAGACTCTCATTAATGGGGAGGAGTGGGCTGCCTAGGCAGCGTGGTCAATCTCTGTCAGAGATCTTTTGATGATAAAATCTGCTGGGCAGCGATGTGGCTTTTGTAACCCCGCGTTGCTGTGAAAGAATGTACTATTTTCCTGACACAAACCTCCCGGGCCCCTTTCTTCTTGGCTAAAGAGCTGGCAGTGAGGAAGGCCCTTCCCTGGACATGCAGGAAGACGGTGTGCCTTGGGAGCTTGTGTTGGGGAGGGGAAGCTCAGGTGGTTGAGTAAAGGATGCCTGTAAAGATGGAAGGAACACTGCGGGGGCTAATAGTGACAACAAACATAATGACGGAAAACAAAATTGTTTATTCTAAACTTCTTCCTGCTGCCTATTTTTGTTTGTATGGAAGTCACCTTGTGCTATTTCTCTGCACTGAGAGTCGCAGGAGGTCCCCTGCTTCTTCCCAGGCCTTGGACCGCGGTATGGATGTTTGAGCCCTTCTTTGCTGTGAGTTGGAAACGGGTTCGTGCTGTGGTTTTCAAGGCCTGGGGGATCTGACAGGCTTTCATAGCATTTGGGTAGACCAATTCTGGTGACATCAAGGTGTTCACTATAAGTAGAAATTTACAGTTCAGAAGTAAATTGGGTAATTCACTTTTTACTGTATTAATGCTCAGTGATCTCTAATATTGTGTGTTGTTTAGGTAGTTCCTCTGACATTAAGGAACAAATTGCCATTTTAAAATGGTTTTTCATAAAGCAAAGTTATTTCTTGTATTTAAAACATCTTCCTGAGATAGTTTGGGGTGTGGGTTTTTTTGCGTATGTGTTAGAAGGATGCAGAAACCAACCTTAGCTTTACAGCTGTAGTCCCTAAGCACTGTTCCCTGTCTGTTAGTCATGTCCAGGTCAATATATTGGCCTTTAGGAGCTTGAGCTTCCATGGTTCTGAAAGCTGTGCCCCGCCCCTCGGAGTCAGAAGGTTGGAAACTGATTTTTTGGGGTGCAGGGAGGAGCGTGTTTTGGTTTGGTTTTTAAAGAACAAGTGGAGCATTGTCCTAAAGGGTGAGTTAGAGGAGAAGACGGCATGGGCTGTCCTTATAGACACTAAACCATGCAGAGTATGAGGAGGTATTGTCACCTGGAAGTCTGGGTGGTTTGTTGAGTATCTGGGACCCGCTTGCACTAGTCTCAAGTGTAGAATAGTAAGTTTTCTTTCCGCATTAATAGAGTGCGGCGCTGTTTTAAGGTGTTGGACTGATGCCAGTGGAGCACGCCAGTTTTACCACAGGATGGTAAGGACGGGCAGCAGCGTGGGATCCCTTTATGCCCTTCTATTAATAAGCCTCAGCCCGACGGCGAGGAGGGATGAGCCGCTTCTTGGCAGCTGTTATGAAATGGCCGTTGTTATGGCCGAAGATGTCTGTTTGGAGACCACCTGCTTGTTCACCGCCAGCCGGGAGCTGAATTTAGAGGATTTGTAGTTATCTTTCGGCTGGCTCTGGCTTCTCATGTCGGTGCTAACCTTATCAAGTATTTCTTCAGTGACTGACTTTGATTTAATCTGAGGGAGGATTTTCTCTGTGTTTGCAGCTCTTTTGTCTTCTCGCCTTGAAAAAAGGAACAAGAGTTATAACCTCAATCAAAGTATTTTAATGTTGGTTTTCCTTTCCCTGTTATTTAGCGATCTGAGCTGAAATGTTCTTTGTTTTGGGGGAAGGAAAGGATTTGGTGCATCAGGGCTACAACACAGAGCCATAATGTGGTTGTTTGAGGTCAGTAACCACATCAAAACCGGGTATATGAATCTGTCCCTTAGGTCTGTGACAAAGGCTTTCCAGTGCAGCTGCAATGGCAGATCTGCTGGTGAAGGGAAGCGATTGCCTCTGCTAGTGGTTTCTCTCTATTCTTGAATTATTTGAGTTACACTGAAAGACTTCTGACCATACATCTTTTCTGCGTAAGGATGTGTGCGTGTTTTTATTTCTAATTGACATGGAAATGTTAGAAAAATCTTTGTGTCGATGGTTTGGGGCTTTGGTATTTCAGCACTTGAACAAAATCCTCTTATGCCAAAGCTGTGTGTCTAGGAACAGGGCGTCATCTCTGTCTTCTGGAATTCGCTGTTTAAAAACCTTTATTTGCTGCAGAATCACTTTCTGCTTCTGTCTGCTGCGGAGATTAGTGGAAAACTCGCAGATATGTTGTGACTTCAGTCCTCTGGTCCTCCAAACCCACTGCCTATCGATCAGGAAATCATCTTACTGATTTTGCTGCTTTAAAGATTCATTTGTATTGCTGGTTAGCGTGCATGAATGAATGAGAGGAGTCTTTTGTTTCCTTTTGAAGTTTTGGGTTTTTTTGCCCTTATTGCTTAGGGGGAACCTCAGGCAAAGAAGCGACGTTAATGTATAAAAAATTTGCGAGATGGTAGCAATACAGAATAAAATCAGTGATTCCTAATGTTATCTTCCTTTCTGATAGCTTCCAGCTGTCAGTGCCTCCTGCAAGAGGTAAAAACAGGATCTGCAAGTAAAGGAATAAGTGCCTAAAAAATTTCACGTGTCTAAGAATACACTTTCCCAGGCATATTCTCATGTAAATGTGTTTTGTTTTTTTTTTTCTGAAGGAAAACATTTGAAAAAAAAATTACAATAAGTCAGTACAAGAATACCACCTCTTCTGGATTCAGTTTTTTGACTGAGGTTGCAGTGCTGGGTGCTCCAAGTCATCATGTACTTAGAGCAGGCAGTGTAGTCTTGGTGACTCTCCTTTACGAGTGACAAAGAAACCCTGCTAGAAAACCCTAAATTTTTACTATTTCCTTATTAATTTTCATTTTCTGGTTTTTGTTGGCTCGTTTGTGTGAAGAATAAGTTCCTTCTCTGGTTACCTTTTTCATGAGTTACCTTCCCATGGTTTATTGGATCCTCAAACTGGAAGTTGAGAGAACCTTAGTTAGAGGGTTATGCTGAAGGCAGTTTTGTTCTAGGTGCCCTAAAGAAGCTGTGAGTTTAAGTATACTATATGGCTTGAGAGGTGGATTAGTGAAATTCCAAGTTTTTGGATTGGTGATTGTTTTTATTGTTTGTTTTAAATGATGGCCATAAGTACAGAATTGCTTTATAGTTCTATTTCACTGTTAGTAGGAGCCATCAATACTTTCTGTCTTGTTGCATTTTATGCATTTTTGGTGCTTTAGTAATTTAAAATACTGTGTTGAACTTCGTGCAAAACGCTTTAAGACTTTTAACTTGTATAAAAAAAGCAAATGTAGCAGTAGATTTATTAAATGAGTTATAGTGGTTATGAGGGTTTTCTTTATTCAATGTTGCCAGAATGTTGAAGGCTGTGGAGCTGCAGAGAAGATATGCAAAAGCTACTTTTGCATTTTTTACCTTCCTGGAGTATACCTCCCATGCAAAACTGAAGGTCTACTACTACAATGTACTCTGTTTTATTGGGAAAAATGTTGTATCTGTCACTCTAGATGTGTATTTAGAGAAAGTGCAACACTGAGATGGGTGGACAATCTTAAATAGCTGGGCTTAAGTCGGAACCGGTGGCTTTACTTTTTGAACATATTTAACATGTATGGCATGTGAGTGTGTTTAAGACCAAAGCTGTCCTGGTAGTAGAAATAGGATTATTTAATATGAAGTCTGGCCCTTGATCTGCTATGCTTTTGTTTTCACATTTCTGCAAATCCTAAATCTGTAGTTTAGCAGATACCGATTTTGCCTGCACCTTTTAACTTACATTTGTTTGATTGCGTTATAATGGGCAGAGCTGAACTAAAAGCTCAGAGTTTTATTCAGACGTTCATAAGGTGGTGGTGCAGAGGTTGAACATGCGAAATGATGGGAGCTTTAGGGCTATTAGCTGTGATACACCACCTCTGTGCACATCCTGGGTGTGATAGTCACTTATTTTTAAACTATCCAAAAAAATACTAGAAGCTAAATCTTACATTAACCGATATAAAAATACACAGCACTGTATGCATTTTGTAATCATCCTTCTTGGGTTAGCAACCCTTAGGACACTGATAAAAAGGGTTCTGGCAACTTTAGCAATAGGGGTTTAAGTATTATTCTGTGCCTCCCTGCTGGAGAATTTTACCACTTGTAACAAAGGCAAGAGAACAGCACGCTTCCCGCTGAGCTGCAGCACCTGGTAAGCTAAGGCAGAGGCTGTGATGGGTTTTTAAGTAAAGATGCTGGATTAACTGGGGCATCCGAGTTAGTCACATGCTTCATTTTACTGATCCTAGACAGGATGGCAATTCCAACAAAAGATGGCTTAAACTGCTCTGGTGAACTCAGCTGCAGCACACAGAGCTTCTAGTCCGAAAATTATAAAGAAAATAGCGGCTAGCTGAGAGGAGCATGAATGTCTAGAGGTTTTAAAAAGCCTGAGAGCAAAAATCTTTGTCTTCAACTGGATTCTAACAGCAATAAAGAGTGACTGTTATTGCTGCTTCATATCTCTGTGGTAGCTGATGTGAATTGATAGGAGTTATTAATTGATAAAATTGTCACAATTGCCTGCCTTTCATGGGGGGAGGGAAGAGGGCTAAGAAAAATGCAGCTTTGGACATTTAGCCTTCTGTTCTTTTTAGGCTTGTATTTCTAGATTAGGTTTTGTACACAGGGCAGGACACCTGGGGAGTCTTGCAGGTATTTGTGTCCTTTGAGTTGCTAAGATTTAATTTCTCAGATATGTCTATCTGCCTCTTAACAAGTGCTGAAGGAACTTGCATCTCGAGGTAGACATACTATAAAATTCTCATGGAAAAGTCAGTGTGTTTGTAGTGTCTTTTGGTATGTAGATGGTGCTTTGGAAAGCTTAGATTTGACTGCTGTTTAACACCGCTGCTTTAAACTTTTGAGGGTTCTGGCTCTCCACATTTTTTTTAAGGGGCTTTAGAAAAATCTGATTTGAGGGAGGAGCAAAGGGCTTGTGGTTCATAGTGTTACCCAGGTAAAACGACTCTAGAGTAGCTAATGTTACTCAATATTCTACATGAACAAGTAATGTTTGTTCTGCTCTTAGAAGTCTTCTGGTATGGTGAGAAGATTACATTCAGTAAGTGAATGTTATAATATTAGGAGTAATGAAAACTCGGCAGCCGTGGGACTTTTTTTTATTTTCCATGCTGTGATTTCCCCTTCTACATATATGTATTTTTTTAGAAGTATAACCTTGGGAAATGCTTAGATTGTCGCAAAGCGTTGCAAATAGAGTTGTCTGGATCAGTTTTTCTGTTTGTACGTGACATGCTATATAGTACCAAATGGATGCTCTTAGGATTAATGTGTAGTAGTTGATTACAGAAGGAGCTTGTAAAGTTGCTGTAGAAAGCTTTGTGTATGTGTGGGCCAGAATTAGTCTGTTCCTTTATTAGGAACTACAAATCAGATTGAGGTAGTTAATCTCTATCTGTAAAACACCGGTGGCTGCGATGAATGATTCACAGATTTGTGCTATATTTTAAGAGTAAAGCTTGACAAATGTTTGTGCTTGATGCTCCTCCTGTGCATGCACACCCTCCCTCCCCCCAGGCACACAGTGATCCTTAAATCTTAAACTGTGCTCTAGAACTGATGAAGTGGTCTGGGGAATTACTAAACCAGTCTTCATGTTTTATTATCCTCTATCCCAAGTAAGCGTGTGTTTTTTGTTTTTCAGTATGTTCAAGCAGATGCTCCTACCAATAAAACACTGGCTGGGCTGGTGGTGCAGCTGCTGCAATTCCAGGAAGATGCCTTTGGAAAACATGTCACCAATCCTGCCTTCACAAAGCTTCCTGTGAGTATTGGGGTTAACCCACCGCTCTTACAACAGTGTACTTTGTTCTTCATCCAGTATCTGTGCTGCTAGCGTGCATCCAGGTGATGGGAGATCTGTGCTTAGCCTGAAGCTTTTGTTGGTGCATCCTCTGGAAGGGGTGAAATAGCACACTCCTTAAAAGCAGATTTTCAATGTAATAAATCTTATTTTCTATAAGAAAATCACTTCTATTTGGAAGTGATTTCCTGAATACTGTGGAAAGGTTTTAATTTCTAGTGAAATTCTATGTAAACTTGTAAATTTTAAGTCAAATCTGTTTGGACTGGTGCATCCTAAACTGACTGAATAACATGCGCTTTCCAAAGCAAGCAAGTTTCCATTGGTCATTCTGTTAATTAAACTTCAAACTTGTAATGCTGTCGACACTGAAAAATGGCTTTACCGTGTCCGTTAGTAGCACGTGGTTACCTAATTAGTCTGGGATAGTTTTTCAGTCGCTCAGAATATTGGTATACAATATCAACACTTCAAGGGTTGCTTATTTAAGGTTCAAACTTGGCACATCTTTAGCAGTAGTATCCTAGTGATTGTGTTCAGAAATCAGTCCCATTGTACTTGGAACCCTGCCTACCACCAAAAGAATCTTGTCCAAGTGAGCGTGAAGTCTAAACAACTGATAAAGGGAAGAGGGATGTGGCAGATGGTAAGGACTGAGTACCAAACGGATTTCAGTTGTGAAGGGCAAGGACTGCAGCATGGCATCAAGCAGCCAGTTGGCCAATTTGGAGTAAGTTTTGTGGGCCAGGACAACTCCAGGAAGGTCTTTGCTTATCTTTGCCACAGAATGCCACATATTATTTTATGGTGATTTTTTTCCCCAGACATTTTGCTTATGTAACTTCTTTTGTGAAGAGTATGAATTCATGCATGTTTTCTCCAGAAGAGGGGTTTTCAAACTTACTTGTTGGGTGAATCTCTTGGTGCTTAGGAAAGCACACAGACGCACCGCAAGATGCCGTTAGGATGTAGCTCACCATCTCTTCTGTTCTGATCACCTGATACCTCAGTGGTAACGAAAAGCTTTAGGGACGGAGGTGAACATAGCGGTGCTTTATTTTGATATGGCAGTGGAGACCATAAAACTGTAGCCATACTCAACAAGTTGATAAACCATTTGAGTGCTCTCAAGTCTTAAATCAATTTGTCTTATCTTAAAAATGGGTAATAAAGATTTCAGTGGCATTGTAAACGTGCTGTTCCTGTGTTTAATTATTCTTGCTGTTTCAAAGGTCTAATCTGATCAAATTTGTTTAGCTTAAGTTTACAGCAGTTGGATCTCTGCTCTCAATTACTTCCGATAGAAGACAACTCATCAGTACATCTTCCTTTATATTGTTTTTATGAGAAAATGCAATATGTACTCTTAAGATGAGGTTAGCTGTCACTTTTTTAGACACGTAATTTAAGATACTGATTCAGGCTGCAAAGGAGGCTTTGTTATTCTACCATAGCACTTTGAAGATGAGCAGAATGCTTCAGTTCTACAGGATTATGTCTGACTTGAAAAGAGAGGTGGGGCGAAGGGATGTCTTAAGTGACATTGCTGATCTCCAAAAATATATTGAAAAGCTATTGCAGACTTCCACTGAAAAGGAACTGAATGAAGCTAAAAGAGGTTTAAAGTTTGTAATTATCTTAGTGACTGTTCAGTAGTACCATGTTCCTGGCAAGGGAGGATCTGAAGTTGAAGAGGAAGAGGTCATGCTTGTGTAAAAGAAACAACCCCCAAGCCATCGAAACTTTTGAGTGCTGTGTATCTGCAGATGACTGCTGAAGTCCTCCACTTGTGACTCCTGCTCACAACTACCATCCCTAAAGGCTGCCGTTCATAGTCCGTTCCTTGCGTGATGCTGTTTTCCATTAATACACTCGGCAGTTTCCCTTATCAGTGCAGTTTATTGGAGATTAAGTGTTGGTCTTGAGAACTGCAGTTGTTGCAAACACAGGGACGTGGCTGACCAGGAGCGCTTGCTGATGAGAATATGTCAAACCAAGGTTGTCCTTCCAGTTCAGGTTAGCGCCTTTATATTTATTTTCCAAGTACTAGCCAGTGTACCTCTCACTCATTCTCTGAAGCGTCTGCTCTCCAGCGCTGGAGCAGTCAGTGGCAGAGGGAAGCTGGTCTCTTCCATCAGTATTTGAGGTAAACCCCTCTGACCTGGACTGCATGTAAATCACTGCAGACTACATCTGTTGAAGTAAAGTTCAAATACTGTACTTAGTGCTTTGAGTGGATGAAATAGACCTTGCATTTGAGAGAGGCTTGTTAATTCTGTGTTTAAGCTCCTGTTCTCCGCAAGGATGCCGTACAGTACGGGGTCTGTGAATAGATGTAGAGTAAATGAAGGACTGTTACAGCCTGACTGCTGTGCGTGTCTTCTGATTATTGCTTTTAAATGCATATTGTCTAACCTTACTGATGCTCAAAAAAAGAGAATGCTGATTAATTCACTTAGTTTCATATATTTGAAATAAAGGCTATATTAAGATATTAACTCTTAAGATGGCAAATTGTAAGGCCAGTTGATCTTAATTGCCTTGTTAT
Organism: Calonectris borealis; assembly: GCF_964195595.1. Taxonomy (NCBI): domain Eukaryota; kingdom Metazoa; phylum Chordata; class Aves; order Procellariiformes; family Procellariidae; genus Calonectris; species Calonectris borealis. Next base: position 170,567,556 of record NC_134313.1, on the reverse strand, counting down.
GATGGATTTTGTTGGGTAAAAGTGTTGAAGGGAATCTGGTTTACTGACAGCTGCATCTCTTCTGCGGAACAGGTTTTGTCTAATTCTTAAAAGCAATTTCCTTTTATGCTAGTAGCAACGACCACAGTTGAATAAGAGGGTCTTGCTGGAGTCTGCTGACACTTTCATTATGTCTATGAAAGAGACTTGTATACTGGGTTTTGTGGTTAAGTATTGGCTGAACTGTCTTGTTTGTGGTGGTAGAATCCTAGCTTGCCAGAGTCGCTGCGATTGCTCATGCTGCCGGGGGGCTCCCGGATCGCTGAGCCCTGTGCCAGGCTGCAGGACTGCCTTCCAGAATTGCCCCGGTAATGCAGAAAGGTGTGACCTTGTCACTGAAAGATTTAATGTGGGCTACTGATGGGCAGCTTGATGAGGGTGAAGCTGCAGCAGCAGCCCCGAACTCGAAGTAGGTGGTGTTGGGTACAACAGTGTGATCCGCAGGTTCCCAAAACGCAGATGAGGCAGGCTTTGCTGCAGCGATTTCATTCAGTTGCGTGATATGTCTGGCATGTCAGCAAAAAGGGAAAGGTCGATTCTGGATGACTGTACGTATGTAGGACAGCTGAAGATAAGTAACAGTAACTTGCGTTCTAGCGCTGCAAAAATATTCTTTACAACGGGTCTTCTGGCTTTACGTTGAAATTTATTTTTTTTAGAGCAGCTAGAGTTTGCATGCATGTTTGTAAACCGACGCTTGTGTTCTCGGAGCCAAGTCTTAGAGCTATAAAATCATTCAGCATGTTAAAACATTTTGTTTTCATTTGAGCTTCTGCTCAGAGATTGATCCATCCGTAGAGGACTTTAGTCGGCTAAGAATAGTACTGAAACGCATGCGGCTCGTAAACTGGCAAGTACCCGTATGGCAGCTCGGAGCTCTCTTCATTACTCTCTGTGCACAGTAGGGCTCTAAACAGATGGTAGACCAGGAGCAGTTCTGTTCCTGTTGAATGCCTATGAAGGATCTTTTTTATGTTGTTCTTGGACACTGGTGTATTTGATATCTCACAGAACTGCTTTGCTTTCCATTAGCAGCTCTAGAGCCAAGGAAAGCAATGTTTCGTTTAGATCCCATGCTACCATTTTACTTGCCTGGCTGCAGAACGAATTTAAAGTGCTTGTCAGTAATGCTAAGACTGTCTGTAGTTTGGTGTTCACTCTGTGTTAGCAAATACTCCTGAGGTGTAATATAATAGACTTTAAAGAAAATGACCTGTTCTGATCTAAAAAGTAAGCTAGAAGCTAGAGCAGAAACATTCCTAATGTAGAAAAACTACTAGGAAGGCTGTTGTGCCTGTGCTGTGTCTCCAGCTTTGTGCTTTCTCTAGTTCCAGCAGAAGGCAGCTTGCAGAAAGCCGCTGGTAACCGGGGTCCGGCCATCAAACAACTCCCCAAATTCTGTTTTGTGAATTGTACAAGTTTTTTATTTTTACTGAGAAACACAAAATAGGCCGATCTTGGTCTGTATGTTTTGCACGTATATGGAAAGATAGGTTTCATTTCCTATTCCAGTAAATAGCTGGGCATCTTACGCTGAACGGAGCGACATCAGAAGGGATCAACTCCAGAGTGCCGTTGCGCACTTCTGACGGGCTGGGAGGTGCGGGTCTGCGTTTCTCAAGGTGGGTGCTTCCTCGTTAGTGCCAGAGGATACAGGCTTCAAGGCAGAATATACATTTCTGTTGTGGAAGCTTAGCTAGGTGATTAGTCTGCCTCATTTTGTCATTTTAGTTATTGTTAGAACAGCTTTCTTTAAATATATATATATTTATATGTAATTTTTTTTGAGAGATTATATATATAAAGAGAGAGAGAACATCAGATACCACTGTGTGTCAATACTCTGCGAATCATGCTTAAGGTAGATTCTGGTGTTTCATCCTGGCTTTACCTGAGCTATCCAGTTGTCTTCCATTTCTAAGATGACTTTGCCAGTAGCTTACTTTTTCCAAGCACATACAAACATCCTGACCAGAGATACTAGTAAAAGAGCAAAGATAATTCCAAACTAAAATTTGTAGAAAAATGTACCTTTCTGTGTAGGAAACAGTCCTGCCTCTTTAGTAACCTTTTGGAGAAGGGACTTGGTGGGACTCAGAGCTTGTCAGCCTCCTCATGCTGCTGTTTGAATTTCAGTTCTTGAATTCGGAGTACCTGTTTACGAATATGTGACTCAGCTGCTAAAATTGATGTTGAAGAAATGAGTTGGATTTAGTATTTCAGGGCAGATCTGCACAATGAGCTTTTTGGATCTTGACAAACAACTTGTGGTGGAGGAGGGACGTGAACGGAGAGCTTTAGGAGCCGCAGTGAACATGGAGCCCGGGTTTTAGATGTTCATTTCTAATGATTTGTTTTAGTCTACTTAATACAGATGAAGAGCTTCTTAACTGACAGCTAAGATTTCAGATTTAATTTACTGTGAAATGGATGTTCAAAGAGCAGTTTGGATTTCTGTTTTACAGCTATGCAAGGAATTTTTTGCAAGCTACTCACGTAAGGAAGGGCTCAGAGCTTTCAGATGTGTCAGGTTCTGCTTGCAAACATGAAGAATTCTACTTAATCGAATGCACTTAATCTTCTTGAAACATTCTTAAAGGAGAACATAAAACTCCAAAAGTGATTCATCTGAAGATTAAACTATGCATTTGATAAGTTAGGTGTCTAAAACTCAGCTAACAAGTATGTATTAATTTAAAATAATTACATGAAAGTCAATATCACTGTGTTTTCACTTTTCTTTCTGGTTCTAGGCAAAGTGCTTCATGGATTTCAAAGCTGGAGGTACATTATGTCACATTCTTGGTGCTGCTTACAAATATAAGAATGAACAGGGCTGGTAAGTTTATATTTTTGGTTTATACACCTTTTGCATGAAATTAAGCACATGAAATGCCTGTGCAAATTACTTAAAGTTTAATACTTTCTGGAGAATTTGGTAGGCAAGGGAGTTGAGGATGGGAAGAGGAAATTTTTTCCTGTTTTGCTGATGGTAGCTTTTTTAAGACACACCCCCACACTTCCAAATTTAAAGATAAGTTGTCCAAGTTTAAGGTCTTGAGCCTGTAGGTTGGGAGTTAATTACAAGCTTGAGGCTTTCTTTTGCCATTTATTTGCCGTATGACTGAGCAAATTAACAAGTATCTTAGAATCGCTGTTTCCGGTCTCTAAGATGTAAATCTTTGTTACTGTATTGAGTATAGGGTTTGGTTATAACTGCGAAACATGAAGCATTGTGTAGATACTATTAAATGCTAAGTTTTCCATTGCTTATCAACCTCCATAAATGGGGGGTGTCAGTAGTTAGAAACACTGCTCGTTGACACTGGTATTAAATCTACTCATGTGACATCCCAATAGTGTTGTGGCCTGTGTGTTTTTGTAAGTTATAATCCTCCTTCCAAGACAGCAGTAGCATGAATTAACTATATTTGAGAGCACTGGGAAATCTGAGGATGAAAAGTCAATAGATAAAAGCAGGCAGAGATTGTTCTTGTACATGAATTTAAATAGTTTCTGATCTGATATTGTGCAGACCAGTAACAGCATTCCTGGAATTGACTGTGTTTGTTACCCACAAGGGCAAATTAAAAGGCAAAAATAAAGTTGTTTGGTATGGTTTGTTATTTTTAACAATAGTTTATACTCATATCACCTAAATAGATATCTGAGGTGGATATGTCAGAAAGCTGGTATGAGTAAACTGCTGTCAGGTTTTTTTCTACTCCAATATTGCCAACACCCAGGGCATGATACATGTTTGTAGTGTTCTGTGTGGCCTATCTTTCAGAAGTGTCTTGCTACCTCTTTGCCTTAAGATAAAGGAGTTAAATGGCTCCTACTTCATGAATATTTAAACATTCCAATTTTTTCCAAACAAATTTAGTTTTCAGTCATTTAAATTTGTCAGCAAAACTCAGATACGCGATTGCCTCCTCTCTTCTCACTCTCTTGCTGATTCCTCAAAACTAGTGTGGGTAGTGTCTTGTGTTTGTGCATGTGGGATGTAGAGGGAAGTAATACTTGAATTTAACTCTGAGGATCAGACTTAGAGCTTGGAATGTATCCTTCACTGACTCAACCAAATAATATGTGGTGTTTTGCCTGAAATATGATTTTTTTTTTTAATGGTATGCATTGTCACTCTTGCTTAACCTGTTTGTGAATGATCTGTCTTATAGGAGAAGTACCTTTCCTCGTCATAATAGGTATGTCTGAAAAATGCACTTACCCAGTGCAGCTGGACATACCTTGCCTATCACTGCCATTCAAGTAGTTGTTTGCTAAAATCTGTCAGAGGGCATCAGTTAAACTAAGGATAGGAAGAATTAGTGCTACTATTTTATCTAAACGGGCAACTAAAAAAAGTGCTATTTCTTAATATATTGACATGCTTCTCGTAAAGTATGGGTTTCAAAAGCAGGCAGAAATTTGGGGGCATGTATAGCATTAAATGAATATGTAATGCAGATTTCAAGCAACCAAATGTAAAAATTTTGGTCAAACTTGAATGCTTTAAGTATCTTTGTTTCATAGGTACTGAAGACTTTATTAGGTGTCTAGGAAAATAGGTTAGTTTGTGTTTATTTGGCATTTAACTTCCTTCACTTCCTTGAAACTATTACGTTTGAGAAACATATGTTTTGAATACAGACTATGAAGCTGTCAGTGGGTGAATACTGGGGAAATGGCTTGATCTTAGCTCTTAAAATCCTGTGTATTATAGGTGTAAAATACTTTATTAAATTGTGTTGTGCCGTGAACTGACAGTCGTCTTGATGACTGGCCCTACTTCTAGAAGTCAGTGTAAACTTTTCAACATGCACAACGCTATTTAAAGAGGTCATAAATTTCTTTTAAAATTGAATGACTGTTCTAATAAATATGCCAGGATATTATTTTTAAGTTGTTTGCCGGGTCCTTAGTGTGTGGGGAAGAGTCCCTAATGCTGCTGTAGGAGAGAAGCCATCATTCACTAATAGTGAATGTTTCTAGCGCTGCCCAACGTTACAGCATATTTACGCAGTACTGCCTGCGTAGGCAACTTCTTTTTGAAAATGTTGGAGAACCTCAAGTGAAGAAAAACATGGTGGTCTCAACTGAAGTGTCTTTGTTTAATTTAGTAGTGTAATATTGATGTGATGCCATCTTGTGTGGTAATGGGTTTTGTGACTAAAAATCAGTCTTGCTTTGGTTTACCTTCATTGTATATTTATAAACTTTAAAAATTAATTTGATGTGTTACTGGAAACAAGGATGTGTTTAAAAGAAGCTGTCATTAGATATGGATACAGGAATAAATTCTTGTATTTTAAGCTGGGTTGTTAAAGCATATCAGTCACTGCGTGGTAATTATGTGCATGGCTTTTTCCCAGTGTTAAATTACAGGGTACTTTTTATTTTATACGCTGAAATCCCTTCTGCCAGTATTGCCATCCTGAATCTCAGCTCGGTACTCCCAGTTAAGAGCGTTTTCAGACGCTAGCAACAGCTTTTTGCAAAATTTGGGAGGTACAGAAGTGCACCAGACAGTGTTTTACATCTGAGAGTCAACAACCTGATTATCTAAACATACCATCGTGCTTTGGAAAAGGCTGAATTGTTACGGGTCAGGCCCAGGTGTGTTTCAGGGGCTCCTACAGCACTGCTTACCCTGGCAGGTGGTGAGGAGCCTGTGTGATAGCGCTAGTGCCGAACTTAGAATCACAGAATTATTAAGGTTGGAAAAGACCTCTAAGATCATCGAGTCCAACCGTCAACCCAACACCCCCATGCCCACTACACCATGTCCCTAAGCGCCTCATCTACACGTCTTTTAAATACTTCCAGGGGTGGTGACTCCACCACTTCCCTGGGCAGCCTGTTCCAAGGCCTGACCACTCTTCGGTAAAGAAATTTTTCCTAACGTCCAGTCTAAACCTCTGTTGGCGAGGGACTGGTGTTAGTGCTGTTATTGTCCCACCACTCAGGTTCTTGGGGGTCGCCATTCAAATTCTTCATCTGAGTTGATGCATCCATGGCTTCTGAACACGTGTACAGTTCAGGTGGATACAGCAGAATGCCTTTGGGGGCTCTTGTGGTTCTTCCCAGTAGAAAGTCTCAGATTTTGTGTTATCCCCCCATCCCGTTTCTGATAGACACTTAAATCTGCATTGGTGTTTCAAGAATTTTGATTACTTTGTCAATGAAGTAGCAAACTTTAAAGTACCAGAGATGATCATAAAATGCTTACATGGATCATGAGCTACTTACATGCTGTGTGTGGGGTGGCTTGTTCTCAAATAGATAAGTAGTTTGGAAAATCTCAGGCAAACGAATTGCTGTGTTTTTCCTGGATTGGAATCTGGGACTGGTGGATGGTGCAACTAGAAGTAAGAGGAACATGAGAGCTTGTTCATGAATTTTCTCATCTAGTTGTTGAAATCCATCGTGAGCATTTGATTATGTTTCTGTTTAATTATCCTTTGTGACTGTAGTGGAATGTACAACCCTGCTACAGGGTTTTGTTGGACAACGTCAACCTTCATTTTTCCTAACCATTTCATAAATCATAAATTTTATTGATTTGGTTCATTGTGATTTTTCTTGCTTGTGAGGGCTGCCAAGTAAAGGAAGAATATTTGTGATTGTGCTTTAAGTGTTCTCATGTAGCTACCATGATATACTGATTTCTATGTGGAACGTGAAAGATTCTTGACTACTGAATGGAAGAGAGTTGAAATTAATATTTTTGAATAATTTTCCTTAACAGGCGGAGGTTTGACCTGCAGAATCCATCCCGAATGGATCGAAACGTGGAGATGTTCATGAACATTGAGAAAACACTAGTGCAGGCAAGAAACTCATATGCGAAACTGTATGTGTTCACAGGCTCGGGGGAGGGATTCACTAGCTATTTATGTACCTCAGTTGTGACCCACTGAAGAGTTTCATCCTGGACTTCTGTGGGAATATTACACTCTCTCCTCCCTCTCCCACCCGTATTAGTCACAATTCCATGTCATCACTGGAAAATGTCAGAATTTTTTCACTGATATTCTGCGGATATGCATAGGGTGAGGAAAAACCAGTTTGTAAGGTAGGAGAAAGCATCCTGAGTGTCTCCGTCTTCCTGTGAAAGAAGCACCCTTAGGGTTGAGTAACGAGTTCTGTACATACCCATTCAATCGCTGCCTTTCTTGAGACTTTCAGCTTGATACAAGTTTGACTTTTTTCAGGGTTAGGGTACATTTTAGACTCTCTCGCTTGCTTTATCAAACAAGTTACTACCAGAATAGAGCAGATAACAGCTGTATGGAATCTAATTTGAAGTTAATTTTTTTAACTGCTGTGTGTGAGTAACAGAATATTTTTTTTTTCAAACTCTAAAACCAAGCTCAGTGTGTAATATAGGTCAAGACGTAGCTTTCAGGTGCTTATCAAAAATGGAAATAGGAGGGACAGCAAAAAAAACCATACTCTTATTATAAAAAACTACTGCCATTGTATGGTGGTTTCAGTACATAATAGAGTACATGTTAAAATCCAAAATAAAACGACTGTGTATCTGCAAATACAGAAATGCATGAATCTGCATGTTAGTGCAACAGGACAGGTTCGGATTTGGAAGTTGACACACAGGGAACTTAAATTCCCTTTCAAGCAAAGTCTTCCAGACATAGTTTCTATTAAAGATGATGTGAAAGCAGGAGCGTGAGAACCGCTACACTGGGTCACGTTCCTTTGTGATAATGTCTCTGCAGAGCTAACGGCAGATTGCAGAGACCAGAAAGAAACCCAGGATAAGACTTTGGCAGGGAGGTGTGCAAAAGAAATACTGCTGTCATAGGGGTTTCTGGAGCTAGTGTGCCGTATCACAAGCTGATGCGTCTTCGTTTTGAGCTTTTTCAAGCATTGGTGATCTTAATAGGAATTTTTTGATTTATGTCACAGCGTACTAATTTTTTATTTAACGTCTTATTCTCTCCATTAGAATAATTGTCTGAGCAGACCAACCATCTACCTCATTCCAGATATAGAATTGAAGTTGGCTAATAAATTGAAGGATATCGTCAAACGTCACCAGGTAACTGTTAAATAGCATATCATAAAACAAATGTTTTGTCAGTTGTAAGATAAAATGTATTTGCCTGACTCCGACATATGTGTTACATCTGGATTTTGTCTGACAACACAAGGCAGCAGCAGCAAGTCACTTAAGACCAGAAGTTCACCATTTGTAAAATGCCGTTAGTAGTTATCCTCATGTGAAGATTGAATCATATCTGTTCTGAAAGTAAATCTGAAATTGCTATTGAAGTGAAAAGTAGTTACGGAGTCTCGAGGAGTTGGCTGCAGGCCCGGGCTGATTTAATGTTGAATACCTATTTATATAAAGCAGAAGCTCACTGTTTGTCCAAATCTGAGACCAAAGAAGGTAGTTTGTAATACAGCTGTTCTAGATATGGGAGACAGCATAAGGACGCTTTAATCCTAAAATGATTGCTACCTTTTTGCTTTGTTTTACTTGCTTTTTTCTTGCTTGTGCTGAACAGAACACAAGCAACAACAGTGTCTTGCTTATTAGGTGGTCAGCATATTTCCAAGAGAGTCAACATCTTGCCATTGTAATTTCATATACTAAGTGATGAACTGAACAAGCTTAATAGCTTCATCTCAAAAATGTAAACAGTCCTTTCACTTGTCTTAAGAGGAATATCCTGGAATGTGAACTCTAGATGGTCTGATAGCCTTTTGTGTTATGATAATTCACGGCTGTAGCCAAAGTAAACTGTTTCTTTTCCAGATTAAATGTATTTCCTGTGTTGTGATTATGAACCTTCGTCTCAACTTCAGTTGTGTAATTTTTCACAAGTTACTCTTAATTATTCAGCTGATTCAGGATGCTCGCTATTGCTTAAATTAGAGTTAATGATTTAATTTTCCTTTCATAAAGGAAACTCAAAGCGTGCTATATCCGTGAATGATTTAAGGGATTTTTAAAGCAGGCAGCTTTGTCTCTAAAGGGATGTGAGGAACTGAAAACAGCAATTGTCCCTAATTCTGCTTTTTGGGCTTTCTTCCTTTACCCTACCTTTGAATTCTCATCTTGTATTTGTGTTGCTACCTGTGCTTGCTCACTCTCTTGATTTCTTTTTTTTAACCTGTTGTCCTCTTCCCTCTACCCCATCCCTAGTACCTGTAGCTCCCCCCTCTCTGGCGTTTCCGAGTCCTCGCTGCTCTGACTGCAGCCTGTGCACATCTCTTGCCCCAGCACAGTGCTAGTGTGATCTCTGGGCTTATGAAAGGCGGTGTCAGTAAGGTGTTTGTTCTCTCTGCTGATGAAGATGCTGTTACTGTTTTCTGGTAGTCATACTTTTTCTGTTTTTTCTCTATAAGCGTTGAGGATTCTTCTGTGAAAAGCCAGAATAATAATTTAGGAACTTGAAATCAGGTAATGAGTGAGATTTAGCATTTATATCTATATGCTTAAAGAAGAGTGTTTTGTCGGTAGATAACTCTTCCATCTTGTTATGTCTTTAGCTTCCAGTCACATTTAGTTTAGCAGAGGCAGGGAATAAGCCTTACAATCTGCTTACATCTTTCAGAAAGCTGTTTTAATGTCAAGTTATCCATGCCTTTGTTTTCAGTCAAGATGGCATCTAAGAGAGAATTCCTGTTCATCTATCATGTATTGGGTTTTTTAAAGCTCCATAGGAAATAGATGAAACTTAGTGATCTGGTTCATAAAGCTCAGATTAAATATCTAGAGAAGCGTCTTTAGCTCATGGGGAATGAAGGGAGAATTTCCATTATTGTTCCTTAAACACTTTCCAGGTTCTTCATTCGTGCCAGGGCTCTTTCCTTTGCCTTTGAACGCTTTTAAGTTCTTCTTACTTTCCAGCTTTTTTTCTCACTGTTGCTCAGAGCAGCTCCTCTCCCTTTATCCAGCTCTATGTACTCTTGTTGGTGTAGGAACTCTTGCCCTTCAGCCCCTGATATCAGAGTAGTCTCCAAATATTGCTACCATAATGAAATGCATCTTCATGCTTTTTTAATTTTCCTCCTTTTGATGCTGGTGGCTGTCTTATAAATAAGTTGTTTGCATATTGTTGGCTGTAACCTATCCTGTGTGCTCTTATGTCCTTTAAATAAATCTGTAAAATATTTATGGAATGTAAATTTTGAATAACATTTTCATACGAACTGTTCTAAAACATAACTCCTCTGCAGAAGAGGCTGCAGTCTGTGAATTTCTGCTGTCCTTGGAAATGACTCTTCGTATATAGAGACTGGAAGTGTCTCTGCAGCATGTGGGAGAATCCTTATGGCTCTCCATGTGAGAGAAGGACACGGTTTTCTCGACTGGCCGCACTAAGCAGTGTTATGTATTTATTTAACAGATACCTAATTATGTATTAGAATTTTCTTGCATGATGAGGTAGGTCCAATAGGAATATAATTATGGCTGGTACCCATATGTAGAGAAATTAGTTTATGTACCACTACTGGTGGCATCTACATAAGCACAAGAAATACATCTGTTGTTTCTCATATGTCAAGCAAATGGTGTCCTAAACCAGCAAAAAGAAAAAATATTCTCGTGTTTGAATATTTGACAAACAGTGCTATCATGTTAGTGTATTTCTGATTTATTCCCTTTGTTCTATGACTTAGGAGGCTTTTTGGAAAAAACGGGTGTTTAATCTGTCTGTTGACATACAGCCTTTCTTGAATACTAAGGATGTTTTATTCAAGGCAGCCATTTCTAGTTAAGTTTCTCAGACTTTATCGTATGTAAGTTGTCATATTTAGAAGTTGTTTTGGATCAAAATGTGTACTTAGTGGAAAAAAGTTAGAGATGCTTTCTTACAAAATATTCACCAATAGGTTTGTATGAACTGATAGTTGAACAATTTACAATGAGAATGGAGCAGAAGGAACTAGGAGGAAGGAGGATTTGAGATGAAAAGAGCAAGAGATGACGAAGTAGTTTGGCAGCAGTCTTAAAATAATTGCCTTTTTGTGGCACTTCTTAGAGGTGGTATTCTTCGTAGTTGCATTGAAGTTAGCCTTGAATATTTCTAGGTTGCATGCGATGCGGGTAAAAAGAAGCAGCCGAGAAGTTTGGAGTAATGTGTTGAAGGTTTCTCATGCAGTTTGTTCTTTTCTTTCACCTTTCCCACAGGGAACAGTAACTGAAGAGAAGTCAAAGGCTACCCACCATGTTTATCCAAGTCCTACCTCAATGGATGACGGTAAAGTTGCTTTCCAATTTATAAGTGGAAATAGTCTTGTAATTAAATTCTGTTAGCAGTTACGGGAGCTTTCGCACAGACACAGTGTGTTCCTAGCCTGCTCCTGAGAGCCACTTGAAAAGTATTTCTAGGATTAACAACTCCAAGTAAAATCATTGTGTGTTCTGCTTCTAACTATTGGGTGTAACATTCACGTTTTTAATTGGTGCAACATTTTCAGATTAAGGTGTGTAACACTGAATGCTCTTCAGTGATTGCGTTGGAAATTGAGATATTATTTATTGCTGAATGCAGATAGACATTTTGTTTGTCCCAAATAACTTGCAGGCTGAAGGGGAACAAAGCTAAGGGTCCAGAATAACTTAAAAAAGAAATTAAGTTAGTTGAAAAATTGAAAGGAAGGATAGCGAAAGTAGGGGGCCTAAAACTAAAGCTTCATTAATTTTTTTTTTTTTTTGCTTCCTTGGTGTCCCCCAGTGGATAAGTGTAGGTCAAAATGTTGAGTGAAACATTATTAGGAATCAAGTAGGTGTAGGAAAGGTAGCATAGATGCTAAAGTAAATGAGAATTGAAAAACTTTCTGCCACGTTCTTGTCTTTCCAGGTGAGAGGTTGGGAATGGTGATACATATCATTGCATGTGGTTTGGAAAGGTGGATTCAATAACAAGTACACCTGATAAATTGAGATTGGCTTTATTATGCTGTGGTGTCTGCCTCCATATGAAGTATATAGGTTCCACAAAAGCAATTTAACAGCTATATCCTTCAGCAAATAACAAAAAATTGCTCTTAATTTTTTTCATCTTAACTACATTTAATTGTATAGCGGATCATTGTTTGTTGAGTCTGAGCTTTGCTGACATAAATTAGCTTTTTCTTACACGTCCTGGCATCTGATGGCCACTAGATGGAAGTGTTCACGTCTGTATAGGAACGATCATGGATTGTTTGTCCTCTCGTGCTTGTCTGTGTTCTGTGCTTCTAGTAATATCATGCCTAGCACAGGTTTGTATTTATTTTTAGCCACTTCACGTTCTTGGAAAAGGGTCGAGCATAGTAGGTCCCATCTGTCTCGTAGTCAGTGAGCATGCAGATGTGCTAGACAGAGCTCTCTCAACCCCTGATTATACTAAGATGAGAAAACAGCTGTGAATGCAAGCAGTGTAACTTCATACAGGTTCAAATCCTCAGGGTTTCTCTTTTAATCCTGCACTGGGCCATATTCTTGGTATTGGGGTCGCAGGGGGTCAGGTTATTACATTGTCAGATGTGCAGTTTAAAAGAAAAAAACCTTTAAAACGCCAGTCAGAATGAATGTATGCCTTATTGCAAAACCAGCAAAGTATTAGTGTTGCTCAGTAAGTCTGTTAACTTGAAGTCGTCATTAGCACTGCTGGGAAAGAAGAAAGTTGAAATGCAAGTTTTGTTAGACTCTTGGAAGTGTTTCATTAAAATCTGTTTCACCACCACCCCCTGCCCTGACATTCTTCCTTCAGAATTTTATTCCTTCAAAACTCTATTGTTTTTTTTAAATACCTGTTGAGAGTAGAATTTAGTACTGGGAAGAGGGTCTTTTGAAATAAATGAATAGTAAATCAATAGAAGTTGTCAATGAGGGGGTTCAGATGTTTAACAAGGATACAAAAAAAACAGAGGGGAAATATTTACCACTTGACAAGAAAGCATTTTGGGAGAAGTTTAGTCTTTTCGGTTATACAGAGATTAAAAAAAAAAGTGACAGATTGGAGCGTATGTGTCTCAGTGTTATTTCTGCTGTCTTTACTGAATGTCCTTTTGGAGGATTTGCTCTGTCCCATCCTGAGTTCCAGGCCCAACTGGCCAAGGTGTCTGGGAGATGGGGCAGGAGAAGACGAGCTGGCAGAGGATAGCGCTTCCGCCTGTCAGCCAGAAATGCCTCTTGCTTCTATTGAGAAACAGATGGACTGTTTCAAGCCTTGTTGGATCTTAATCTGGAGCGTGTTAGGGTATGAATGTATGTGACCAGGGAAGGAAATGTAATAATTCTTAATATTAATATGATTTTTCTAACGTAACATCTGTGTCATACGCAGGCGGAGCACAGGTGTGTTTAGACATGGCAAAGATAATACAGGCATGTGTATTAGTGAGGCAGGCCAGGCTGCTGTAATTTCACTACAGTAGACTTTTATCAGAGACGATTGCAATAACTTTACTATGACTGACTATGGAAAAGCAAAATAGTGCTTAATGTGCTTTACAATCTGCATCTGATGCTAGATCTCTTTTCCCTTTGCAGATGAATGGTTGAGACCTGTGATGAAAAAAGACAAGCAGGTGCTGGTACACTGGGGCTTTTTTCCAGACAGGTAAAGAAAGGTGGGGGGAGAAAGCACACCCCAAATCTCACTTAAGTTTGTCAAATGAAAATTGTTGATTAGAACTTGCAAGTAGGAAAATCCATGTCCTCAAACAAGCTGCTCCTTTAGCTTACTGAGTTACCTCTCCTGATAGCAGTGGCTGTGGTTATCAGTAGTGAACCTGCATGGGGTATTTGCCAGCTGTGTGGGCTACAACTATGCTCTTTTCTTGTTGTGCAGAATATGACAAGCTCAGACCTATCTCACGCTGGCTCTTCTAAAAATTTACCCTGAATATACAGTGCTGCATTCCTATTGTTTTGATTCTGAATGGTTGTACATTGCTGTTCATATTATGACACAAGCAGTGCTTGTCTTATGGAGTATAACCATGCGGTAATTTAGCATTGCTACCATTTCTCTCAATGTCCAACGCTTGAAAAGACTTAATCAGTGGTTTAAAACTGAAATACGCATACCCATGTGTGATACTGGCAGGTGGGTGAGGTTAGAAAAGGAGAGTCTATTTTTCTGCGGAGCCACTAGTAAGGTTGCAAATTGAACCAGACTTTCAAAGGGTGGAGTGAGCCTTCTCATAAAATTAGTAAGACTTTAAAGCCAAAAGGGAGAGCTTCTAATCACCTAGTTGAACTTCCGTCGACAAAGAGAGATTTCACTCTGTGGGTTGCCTTTAGTCAAGTGCAAGTGACTGCTGAAAGCATATATTTGAGAAAGCTGTCTTGTGTTGTTAGAAGATGTTAAAAGATAGTGTATGTACTGTTAGTAACTTAAATCTATTTGTAATAACTGGTTTCTGAGTCAAGGTTATGGAAAACTCAAAAGATTGATAACCCAGCATTGACTTCTATTTAAATAACTTTTCAGGCTATTAAAATCTGCTCTGCTGTGCATGCATAGAATTCTCAGGAACCATATGCATATTTCAGTGGAAGAGAGCAAACAACAATTACATTTAAGTTTCTTTCTTCGTACAGATGAAGAACTTTTAAATATTTTTATATTTATATCATATCAGTAGTCAAGTTTGTGTTGACTCTGTGTGTGTTTGTATGTGTGTTTATAAATATCAGTAAAAATGTGAGGAATGCTATATACGCATCTTTTCTTGCATAATGACTTATCCCAGTTGCCCAGTACATGCCTGGTGTTGATTGCAAAATATTTTGGCTTTTGCTGTTACTGAGTGCAGTTTCTTAGTATTTATAAATAGGCTTTTGAGGGAATAGCATATGGAAAAATGAATGTAAATAATAAATGGATTCCTCAGCAGTAGGGATTGAAGGCGAGAATGCATACTCCTTTCTTCTGGCAATCCAGTATCTTTTGCTTTAAACTGGTAAGAACAGAAACAAGTTAATTAACTTAATGCCAAGGTTTGAACAGGTGACTCAAACTGCATTTATATCCCTGAATCTAGAGAGTAGATTTGCAATTTTAAGCCGGAGCTGCCTTCACTGAGATGGCTTTCAAATTCAGAAAGTTAAAAATGTGCATTGGGCCCCTCCCTTCTCAGTGTGTCGTATTCCTGTAGCAGAAACCAGTGATTATTCCTTTAACTTTTCATTGCGTGGAAGATACTTTACTGTTCTATCCCAACAATATGATTTGCACATATCAAAATTGCTGAACAAATATTCCTGCCGGTGATCTTTCTGGATGAACAGCCCAGGGGACCAATTTCATTTTCTCTTGACTCCTCTCATTAGCTATGACACTTGGGTTCATGCCAATGAAATAGATGCTGAAATTGAGGATCCTCCAATTCCTGAAAAGCCATGGAAGGTAAGTCTCTCTTAAACAGTTTCTCAAAGTTACTGTATTGGTATAGCTCATGCTCAGGTGCTACTGGATCGTAGAACCATAGAATCGTTTATGTTGGAAAAGACCTTTAAGATCATCGAGCCCAACCGTTAACCCAGCACTGCCAAGCCCACCACTAAACCATGTCCCTAAGCACCACATCTACACGTCTTTTAAATACCCCCAGGGACAGTGACTCCACCACTTCCCTGGGCAGCCTGTTCCAGTGCCTGACACCCCTTTGGGTGAAGAAATTGTTCCTAATGTCCAATCTAAACCTCCCCTGGCGCAACTTGAGGCCGTTTCCTCTCGTCCTGTCGCTTGTTCCTTGGGAGAAGAGACCGACCCCCACGTGGCTACAACCTCCTTTCAGGGAGTTGTGGAGAGCGATGAGGTCTCCCCTCAGCCTCCTCTTCTCCAGGCTGAACACCCCCAGCTCCCTCAGCCGCTCCCCATCAGACTTGTGCTCCAGGCCCTTCACCAGCTTCGTTGCCCTCCTCTGGACACGCTCCAGCACCTCCATGTCCTTCTTGTAGTGAAGGGCCCAAAACTGAACACAGGATTCGAGGTGCGGCCTCACCAGTGCCCAGTACAGGGGCACGATCACCTCCCTGCTCCTGCTGGCCACACCAGTTCTGATACAGGCCAGGATGCCATTGGCCTTCTTGGCCACCTGGGCACACGGCCGGCTCATGTTCAGCCGCTGTCGACCAGCACCCCCAGGTCCTTTTCCTCTGGGCACTTCCCAGCCGCTCTTCCCCAAGCCTGCAGCATTGCCTGGGGTTGTTGTGGCCCAAGTGCAGGACCCGGCACTTGGCCTTGTTGAACCTCATACATTGGCCTCGGCCATCGACCCAGCCTGTCCAGGTCCCTCTGCAGAGCCTTCCTGCCCTCCAGCAGATCAACACTCCCGCCCAACTGGTGTCGTCGGCAGAGCGATGTTTTAATGTGCTGCTGAGTAACAATGGCTGCGTTTCCATATATATGGAAAAGCAGAGTGATATTTCTAGAGCTGTAATGAAAATGTCTAAAACATTTATTTAGTCTGGGGTGGATGCTGTTGAAAAAAGATTTTATTTTGTGAGTGAAAAGGACAGACTGATACATCCTTGATAGTGCCAAAATTACCATGTTTATTTTGACCTGACTTGAGGTGTTTTCGGATAAAGGTAAGTCCTTCCCTTACTGCTGAGGTGCAGCCATCGCTGGGATGAAACCTGACAACTCATTAGAAGGCATAATGGCATTATACAATGTTTAAGGAGAGGAAGTGGGGAAAAACACCGTATCTTCATGATGGTTTTGGAAGAATATTGTTAGAGAAAAGAACTGTCAGGTTAGGAGCCTGAGATTACCACACAGGTATTACAGGGCTGAAAACATGTTGTGTGCAGAAAGTTCATCTCTTTCTAGAATATAGAAATGGCCAAAAATATGAGGTATTAAGATAATATGGAAATCAAGAAGCTTCTTTAGGAGAACAAATCTGAATTTTTGAAGCCTGTGGTACAATGGAAATCTTGTCTGTTCTCTTTGAGTTACTGTAATGGCAGTGCTATTTCCAGCAGCTTCAGCTATTGGGATCAGAATAGAGCTGTGGTCTGGCTGACAGACTGCGTGTGGCCGTGGGCTCCCCCGTCCCCTGGTTTCGCACTGCTACAGAAGCTCTTGAGTTCGTTTCTCTTAGCTCAGTACCACTGCAGATACCAGCTTCTGTATGCTCTTAGGACAGGGCACAGTTTAAGTTTCTTGATTTTACTAAAATCCTTGGCATTGCTAATGAATTGTAGTGTATGATTGCAACTGTCCCTAGAGTTAAAGCCAACATGGAAATGAATGAGAAAACCAGTAGCTATTTAAAGAATCCCTGAGGGTCATATCTCACCTTTCTTTATGGAAAGGTTCAATTTAATGGGAACTCTGCTCTTAACTGTTGCTGTAATGATGCAGAAAGTCAGCGCTTCTCAAGCTGTTGAACATCTGAGCACTCAAACCAACATCAGCAGCCTTATTTAGGTTCTCTACATAATTAGTTTTCTTTCTACAGAAATGATTTGCCTTTCTGATTTAGCTCAGTGCAAGTGAACAATACAGTTATAATCAAACAGTAGTAAATACTGGTTTATTGTCCTTTTATTGGACTTACTTTTTTATATATAACGTGCAACGTTGTTCTGTGTGTATGCTATTGATCTGAACAGCAGTTAGAGCAGCTGAGGTCAGAAAATAACTTGATGTCTGTTCAAACACTTTATTCCAAGAGTTACCTGTGAATACTGGAACACATGCTTTTTGTGTATAAATCATAGAAGCTCAAGAATTTTTCAGCTATGTAAACTAGAACTTTATTTGAAGATGGGTATTTTAAGTCAAGGTAGTCAATCTTTCCAAGATATGGCCAACTCTTCTTAATTTTTTTTGTCTTTCGTGGCATATCTGCTAAGGTGATCTGTATATTTAGAAGATTTTTATGGCAATTTTCAGCATCCAAAGTACGCTCTTTGGATACAGAGCCGTTGTCCCAGCTGTGAGGACTGACCTCACACTTCAGAAGGCTTAAAAATGACTGAGGAACAGACAAGGCATTCAGTAGACTTACAGGCATGTTCATCCTTTATTGTATTGCCTCATGAAACTGTCATCAATTATGTGTAAAACCATTGCAAGATATTTGGACGTTCAGACCCTGATAACAAAACTGCAAGTATTTTCCTCATCCTGTGAGGTCTGTCATAGAGTTATTTTTTAAAAAAAGTTCAGCGTGTCGATATGTCGTTCTGTTCTTTAGGTTCATGCCAAGTGGATTTTGGACACAGATATATTCAATGAATGGATGAATGAAGAGGATTATGAGGTAGATGAGAACAGGAAATCAGTGAGTTTTCGACAGAGAATCTCCATGAAAAATGAAGAGGTAGGTGGTTCTCTGCTTAATGGGTGACCTGTTGATACATTAATATTCTTTATCTCTGCATAATTCAAATTTTGGGGACTCAAGGTTGCTAAACTTAAGCTGGTTGAACAGTTTGAGGTGCCTGTGATAACACAGTCTAGTTAAACTTTCTTCTGACATATGTCCTTTATCCAGATTTTTATTTTTTTACCTAATGTCACACATTAGCATTTGAATTTTGCTCTGTTTTAAGAGCACAGTTCTTAAGTATGTAGCTATTGCAGCATCTGGGGAATGGCTGTAGAAAATTCAGGGGGTTTTGCGTTGACAAATGGAAGAATTCTGGAGGTGAATGTGGTGCATGTTGCGATATTATTGCTTTTAGCTCCTGTGTTGTAGGATGTATTAAGGAAGAGTGTAGCCTACAGCATTTCAGTAACTGTTGTATTTGGGATGAGCTAACTACTTCGCTTCTCTAACAGCCTGTACGTAGTCCGGAGAGGAGAGACAGGAAAGCAGCAGCAAGTACAAGGAAGAGAAAGCATTCTCCTTCTCCACCCCCCACTCCTGTGGAGTCAAGAAAAAAGACAGGGAAGAAAGGGTGAGTGTCTTAAGTCCTGGAATTTGAGGGTGAATTTTCTTGGAAGAAATGCTTATGGGGACATCTCTGTCACCTTTCACTTCTCTCTCCTTAGATTACAGTAGAATAATTATTTCTACATAGACTTGAGTGATTTTGCTTGTGCAGTATATGTAGTTTCCTCTGTAGAAATGTATTGCCTGCAGGTGGAGGAGAATCTAGTGCAAGTTGTCATGTTATCTGTGTCAGTGACAGGGTTCATTGCTGCATCAGAGAGTAGAACTTATCAAACAAAAAGTTACTCAGCTGTTACTCAGCTGCTTCTAAAATAAACTAGTTCTGTTAGTGCAATTATGTAGTACAGGTACACTTTTTGAAGTATAGCCCCATAAATTACTGCATTTAATTGATGAGGTTTTTTATCTACATAGCCAGTATTTTAAAGTCCACTTCTTAAATGCAACTTTAACAGAAGTAGCATTTGTGGCCTACAGATTAGTTTTTTTCCAATGCTAGTTTGATCTCTTAAAAAAAAAAAAAAAAAAGACCAATATTACATCCAAATAAAAGCTTATTTATGGGGGTTTATGCGTGGATATGGAGGGGAGCACTTCTGAACTAAAAATTCAGGTCTTGTTTAATAGACCTGTTAGGCTCTAGTAAGACAAAAGTGGAAATTTATCATCTGAGGTGAGAAGGAATTAGTTGATAATCTGGATTACTTTTTTGTTCCAAATGTAAAGCCTGATTTAGATTCTGTAAGGAGAGGTGTGGGTGATTCTGCCTTTGTTCCCAAAGTGGCTTCCTCGGTACACAGAATCGATTGTACAAGCCAGCCTTTTTCCTTAAATGAGGCAGCATGCCTTGAAATGGTCTGTTGCCTCGTCTGCTCTGTGCAGCAGATGCCCTTATTGCAACTTTAAAAAGGACAAAGGTAAGTGAATCACTGCTCCCTTGAATCTCACTAGGATGCAAGTGCTGCCAACATGCTGGAGACAGTTTTGGTTTGGAATCAAGATTTGTGGTGGTCTCCAGTCTTGAAACAGTGGAAAAGGCCATTTTTTTGAAGCTTACTTTGTTTTAGTAATATGCAGAGAATATTTTTCATTAACTTCACCAGCACCACTTCCTACAGCATTCATGTTTTCATAAGTGTTTTAACCCAGTCCTTTAATCCTGATATCTCAAGAATAACGTGAAGATGAGAACATCTGACAGTTGCAGCTGGCATAGAATTTGTGTATGATCTGTTTTAGACAAGCAGCCTTATATGGGAAAAGGAGAGGGCAGAAAGAAGAAGATGAACAAGAAGATCTTACAAAGGACATGGAGGATCCCACACCAGTACCTAATATAGAAGAAGTGGTACTTCCCAAAAATGGTAAAATATGCATACACTGGATTCTTTGAATGTTAAAACAATTGCTTAAACTGCACTGAAAAATCCACATGTATTTTGCCAAATCTTTGAAATACTTTGTGGCCATGGGGCCAGGTGATCTGTGCCCATCTGAATTTATCTAGTCAGGGATTTGAATGTGACAGCTGAGAAGGGCAGCAGATTCACCTTCTTTTGGCTTTTGAAATATATTTATGAAAATCCACTTAAATGTTTAGTTCACCTATTTTAGGATTGCTCTCACCCATTATACAGAATTCATGTTTTTGGGGGATGGAGTTTTCTGGAGAAAATAATTGTATGCCAAGTACCCAAGATAAGCACATTAAATGAGTGGAAACTCTAGCAACATGCCAAATGCATTCAGTTCTTAATCCTTTTCAGAAAAATGTTGATCTATGCAATACCTGTTAAATAAAGATAAGTCAGAAAAATAATTCCTTCTATCAAGTCCTTGACACCAAACTATTTTGGATGTCACACCATTTGGTTTTTACTCAGTTTGAACTTGCATGTAAGAATTGTTGTGTTGTACAGGTGGAAAAAGTACAGTACTTAGTCCACTAACTGCATGAATAGAAGCTGCGTTGTGTTCAGGTGTGAAATTATGGAGAAATCAAACCAATGGTCTGTTGTACTCAACCTGCGCAGATGAACTCTTTTGAACTGCAAAGACCTGACCAACAAAACTGTTGATCGATAAGATAGTAAAAGTATGCTAGGCTTTGATAATTGTATCTTGTCTGATGGTTACTCATCAGAGTTTCAATCTTGCTTACTTTTGTAGTGAACCCAAAGAAAGACAGTGAAAACACGCCTGTGAAAGGAGGAACAGTAGCAGACCTCGGTAAAACAAACACGCAACACCCTCTGGCACCCCCACCCCTAAGTTTTATAGTAAAGTCTTGCTTGCAGGCCAACAGAGTAAATATTTTTAAATCTCTCAATTTTAAAAGGAATCTCTAATTCTACTCTTTTATTTAATTAATTTCGTTTTCATATGTATTTGAGTTGAAACGTATTTACTCTTTCACTTGCAAGGCTGTTCCCTTGTAGGCATCTTTTTTTTTTTTTTTTAATGTGACATATAAGCTCTTTTCTGGCAGAACTGTTCTTTTCTTCCTGGGAATCAAGGTGAATCACAGGTTCCCTAAGCTTTGCTAAGCCTTTGACGTAAGAGATATAAACTAGTGTCCCATATCCTGTTATACAAGGCTACATCTAGGGCACTGGGAAAGGCGGTAATTAGGTATGGATTCCTAAGTGTGGAAAAATTCTAATTATCCTTCCTCTGTATTCTTATCTGTTCCCTTGTCTGGGCCAGTTGAGTGCCTGTATAAGGATGAGATTGCTTTAATGATGTGTGGTCCACTTTGCTTTCCTCCTCGCTTCCCTTCTAAAACAAATGAAATACTCTTTCCAATTAAGCAATTGCCTTGCTAGAAAGGCTTATGAGCAATCAGATGCTTTTTATTAGTGTAATTCTCAATGCTTTTACCTTTCAGATGAACAGGATGAGGAGACAGTGGCAACTGGAGGAAAGGTAACAGCAGCCATTTCTTACTAAGTTTGGTAGACACTGAGATCATAGAATGGTTTGGGTTGGAAGGGACCTTTAAAGGTCATCTAGTCCAACCCCTCTGGCCATGAGCAGGGACATCTTCAACCAGATCAGGGTGCTCAGAGCCCCGTCCAACCTGACCTGGAATGATCCCAGGGATGGGGCATCTACCACCTCTCTGGGCAACTTGTGCCAGTGTCGCACCACCCTCATCGTAAAGAATTTCTTCTTTATATCTAGTCTGAATCTCCCCTCTTTTAGTTTAAAACCGTTTCCCCTTGTCCTATCAAGATCTTAATCTCATCTTCATTAACTTAGCCTGTAATGTTTTTCAAGTCATATATAAGACTAAATTAGTCACTGATAGGAATGTTGTTTTGCTATTATAAAAATTCTACAAATGCTGTGAGATTATTTTGTATTTTTAAATCTAGCATATTAAAAATGAGAATGAGGAGACAGATGCGAAGTATTTTCAAAGAAGCATTTTTCAGATGCAAGATTTTTCAAAGGTTATGCTTTTTCTTTAGGTTTCAGGACTAAATCTAAACTCCAGATAGGCTTCCTGATCATTTTAATACAGTTGTCAGGGTAGTTCTGTATTTAATTGCATTATTGGTGTGCCAGGTACTATTTTTAACGGCTTGTCTGGTATAAGATGGCTGCCTGATCGTGCAGGTAAGAAAAGATCACATGTGTGTTAGGTTTATGCAGTTGCACTCCTGCACAGACACTTGGATTGGTTATACACATAATTAAGAAAATCTGACTTTCTCTCCATACTGATGTATGTCTAGTTTTACCGTACTTCAGTTCATACATCCAGTCTCTGTATGTGCTTTCAGAAGTGCTCAGAAATCCTTTCTCATGTTTTAGAATCGGGGAAGAAGACAACTCTAGGTATGCAAATCACTGAGTAGCTAGTAAGCAACCTTTCTTTTAGGTTTTAGGCGCAGGTATCACACTAAGGAGCAGTGGGTTTAAGTATCTAGATACAGACACATGAACAGAAATGGCCAAAATATGATTCTTGGGCAACCGCTGTTTTCCAAGGTAGGGAAGCCAACTCAGAAGGAACACGACAGCAGGCCTTTCCAATATGGGAAATGCTCTTTTTTTCAGTGTAATTTCTCCATCCCTGGGTGTAGAATGACCTGGAACGGTGGGACTCGTGCAGCAGCTTTAGTATTTGTTCCATGTTTAGATTGGAAGAGGTTTGCTTTTATGTCCTATGCTAAGTAGTGGTTTTTTGGGACATGGTCTGTTTCTCTGTTTAGTGAATGCATTTTGAGAGGAGAAGGGTGTTAGAAGTTGAGGGGATGATGAGTGGAAGGACTTCTTTTCTGAATAGCTATTGTCAGATCACTAAATAGATTTAGAATGATACCTTGTCTTTGGGGAATTTAGTCCCCCAAAAGATACGTCATTGATATCAATGACTCTTTAAGATCTTGCTTTAGGGACTCAGGTATTTTTAACAGTCTCTTTCTCTGAAAGCTGTCTGGGTTAGTAATTCAGGTAAAGAAAACCATTTAATGTTGAGTTGCCTACAGGCTCTTCAAATAGCACCTGAGGGTTTCTCATACAGTTCATATCACGTCCTGACCCTCTTCTTATACTGCCTCCATGCCCTTCTCTTCATCTTTTTGGATCAGGAAGTGAGCGTGTGCTGGAACTCAAGTTGCAGAACACCTGGTGTTCACAGGAGACTTCTGTTGTGAAGCAACAGAAAGTGACCAAAGACTTGTCCCTCTTGCAAATCTTAAAACCTGGCTCACTGATGTCTTCACAGCCCTGCATGAGCAAACTCGTGCGTCTGTTCGCCCTCTGAGTTGGAAGCAGATACAGGGACATGCAGAGTTAAAAGTTGAACTTAGGATCTCTTCTTCACAAGAGAGAAATACCAAGACCAGCTTTAAGATTGATCAAAGTGAGGTTATCCAAGCAAGAATTTAGGGTCATGACACGCAGTCTTGCAGTCATGAAACTATTACTGCTGACAGATGTCTTCCAATGAAACTAGAAGTAAGGAATCTGATTTCCTTTAATACTCTTGTGAGGAGTGAGAAGGTTAATGGAGGAAGAGTGGCAAAAAATGCAACCTGTCTTAGACGGTATTAAAAATTGGTGCAGTGTCAGTAACTGGAGATGGCAGCAAGAGCTAGGCTGACAGCTTACAGAGTACTCTGGATTCGTGCTGTATTCATTGCATGTAGTTGCAGTATACTGCAGAATTGAAAAGCAGTGTTTTCTCCCATAGTTAGAGCATGCTTAATTTTATAAACAGGATGCGAAGTGTGATCTAACAGTACTGCCAAGATCGTCCTTGACACTTGAGAGCTGGCTCTGTAAAAACTTCTTACTGGCCTTATGCCTTCTCCAATATTTTTTTTGAATACAGATTACGCTTTCTCTGGGCCCTGAGATTTTCCCCACTGACTAGAGATTGCGTCAGGAAAAGCTTATTCCACAGGATTGGAAAGCACTTGTTTTGAACTAACTTTATGCTGGCTGAGAGTTTGTAGGTATGTCTCTTGCAACCTACTAACTGTGGTATTCCCTCCATGATACAGGAGGATGAAGATCCTAACAAAGGCGATCAAAGTCGGTCAATTGATCCAGGTGAAGATAATGTCACAGAGCAAACCAACCACATCATTATTCCAAGCTATGCATCTTGGTTTGACTACAACTGGTAAGAAAGTAATTTGGAACTGGGGGTAGACTTAGAGTTTTGGTGGTTGTTTCTCATAAATCAAGCTGAGAGATGAAAGAAATTACTTTTCTTTAGGTCTAGTTCCCATGTATGGGTACATCTTTTCCATTTAAAAATCTTTCTGAGCTGACTTCTGTTAGTTTTCAGGGATTGGGAATGAGGAAGAGAATTTCAAACAGCATAGATCTTCAGTCTACCTTCTCAGCATGTTTTGCTTTATGTTGATTTTTGTTTTTTTCCCCCCCATTGGAAAATAATTCTCTTCCCTACTTCTCTAGTCCTTGTATGATCTTTCTATGTTTGTATCTACTTGTGAAAGCTGGTGGCTTTTTATTTTGCTTCAGATCTTGACTTTGAGGATAAGTCACTGATTATACAGGGAGGATACTTGTTTCATTTTGGAATCCTCCTTGGAGTCAGAGGTTTGTGGTGTGCTATGACCCTATAACTCGCTGTAGTAACCCTAATGTTCTCTGTGTACTCACACTTTTGTGGTGTGGGAAGAGAAGCAAGTGATCGGAAATGAAAGTCCCTCTACAAGTTAAACTCTTATGTAGTACTTTTTTTTTAAATAAAAACTGCTTTGGAAACAGAATAAGGAATAGTCAGTTGTCTGGAAGGGCTGTCATTTGAGTGTGCGTTTTGTCTTAGCTCTAGGAGTTGAGACATTGTTTAGGCTGGAATCTAAAAAGATGTACTATGACACTTGAGTATTAGGATTCATGTGCAACTTTCAGAGGTGGCTAACTTTTTATAGTACTGAATTAAGATGGGATCTGAACTGTTAGTGTAAGGGTTGGTTCAATTTCCAGCTCTGGCAAACTTTGTTATCTTGAGTCAGTTGCTTAGCCTATGTCTGTGCTAGTGGCTTGAGTTGACCTAAATCCCCATAAATAGAACCATCCATTTTCTCAGTCCCTTTGCTCTCCCGCTTTGAGGTGATCCTAGAAGCAGAAAAGCCAAGGGTCACATAGCACAATTTATAGGTGCTCCAGTTGCTTTGTGAGTGGAAAAGCTCGAGGTGTAGATGTATTGCGCACACAGAATGAAACGCTCCACTGATGCACTTCATAAAGGGATAAAGAACTGTGGATCTGCTGTAGGTCAGGAAAGGAAACTTGGCGTAGCTCAAGCTAATTGAGGTTTACTTTAAACCCAGGTAGGCATATCTGTAGTCTCTGTGCTTCAATTCCTTGTTTGTAAAGAGAAGATACAATAATACTTCCCTACTGAGAAAATTATGACAATGACGTTTTGTCACAAGGTCGCTCTGACACTATTGTACAAGTGCCTTTTGCGCATGGCTGGTAGTAATGGTTGGTTAAAAATTCTTGGTCTGTGCATTTGGAGTAGCAGCAGTAGTTCTAATGGCGTTCCTGAGAGCTAAATCTGTCTGTGAAACACAGCTAAAAGACTAATGCGGTATTTCTGAAGAAACAGAATAAACTTCTCATTGCATCGGGTGTACTTGTTCTGACCTTGTAAAAGGCAAACTTAAAGCATCTCTGACAGGAACAGTGGACGTCCAAAAGGTAGCAGGATGATGTGAAAAGAAGCTTTGATTTTGGATTCTAGTGCTCTAGAAACAGCATGTTAAGCTGATTTGGATTTAAGGCTGAAATAACAGCACAGCTGTGAGACTGGCATTTTTCTGTCTCTGAGCATTTCTTTTCTGTTCAGAGATAGGTTTTTGTAGTTCTGGAGAACTAGAGAGCATATTGTAGCACTGTCGCACCTCTGACTGCAGATGTTACTGCTGTTGCTGTGCCAGCAAGATGCTTCTTGGGTTATGTAAATATATAAAGAAATCACTGTCTGCAGCCCTCCCAAATTGCAAATATTTCTTTAAGGTGTCCAGTCGCAATTGATTTAAAGCAAGCTGAAGAATAATTCTAATCTACTTCTCTCAAAATGTTTTATAAACTGCTGTTTCAGAATAGTCATTGCTAAAATTAATTTTCTAGTAGAAAGATAAATTTTATTTAATGCTCAATTCAGTTTCAGTGTAATCTCTTATGCTTTGGGTATCTTCATTGCAAGAACTAGATAATTTGTTTGTTACTAAAATCTGAAGAGTTTGTTGATTAATCTTCATCTTCGAGTTAGAGTATTTTCCTATGAATGACAAGTTAAGAGTAAGCAGTATCAGCGTAAAAGGACAATTACGCGGTAGGTTGAAAGATGAACATATAGGAGGAAGATTTGTAAAGGATGTATTTTTCTGTGCTTCCTTTAAAAGTAACAATTCTAAGTGATCATTACCTTAGTTTATATACTGTGCACCTCATGTGTCATCAGTTCTGCTCTTCCATATGTGGTCAGTTTTTGCTCCGTATTTCTTCCTTGAAGCGCAAAGGGGAAGAATTATTTTTAAAACAGTGTTTAGCTTTCCAAACATCCGTACTTTGGATTTTATTGTCCCAGTTGACCAGGGAGGTACTAGCTACGTTCTTGAAGCCAGTCCATCTCCTACCTGACTTGCGAGCACTAGTAATTACTGTAGATCCGACTTTGGAGTTGGACTCAAAGCACTTACTTGCACTCCCATCTTCTGAGTATGTACTGTAGAAGCTTTGTTTCTTTGAGGTATTGGTGCTTTGCTGGATGTTGGCACTAATTAGGTTGGAGAATAA
The DNA here is from genome assembly GCF_964195595.1 of Calonectris borealis. Lineage (NCBI taxonomy): Eukaryota > Metazoa > Chordata > Aves > Procellariiformes > Procellariidae > Calonectris > Calonectris borealis. The sequence goes on along the minus strand of NC_134313.1, from coordinate 170,540,337 downwards.
AGATGCTCTGTCAGAACACAGAACTCATGGAGGTAGAGTTGAAGATGGGCTGCTGCTCAGTACTTGTCCTTCGGAGTTTGATTAGGGCAGCACTGGGTGCATAGTTTTGCTTCCATCAATGACTGAGCTTTGTGATGCTTTTTTAATGCTGCTTTGCTTATTTGATGAAATAAGCAAATTTCAAAGGGTCATGCTGGAATACTAGGGTTTCTAAAACAAACAAACAAACCATGAAAACCTAACCCCCAAAAAACCCAAACAAAAAACCTTTTGCTATAAATGTACTCCCTCAAAATAGTCATTTGAAGGTTTGCAGAGTACTCCAACATTATTTAGTATTTGGCATCTGAATTGTGTATTTTTGTTACAGTATTCATGTGATTGAACGTCGTGCTCTTCCTGAATTCTTCAATGGAAAAAACAAGTCCAAGACTCCAGAAATGTAAGTAAAACGTGAATATAGGAGCTTTCAGTTTTATGAATCCTGTGGTCACTTCAGCTGCGTATGTGTTAAGCAGATATTATCTGTAGGGGCATAAGAGAAGGAAAGAGCACCTGTACAACTGCTTCTTGTAGTTTGATAATGTGTGTGCTGTAGTAGAGCTAAAACTTTAAATATCAAAGTAATAATTAATTGTGGTTATCCAGGAAAAATAAAACTAATTTCTCCCAAGTAATATTGGAACAAATTCTTGAGCTTTTTTATGTAGTACAAGACATGATCATCTTCCAAAGCCATCTGAAAAAATTCATGATACTGTAGAAACTTAATGATCCTCCTTATTTTTCTCTCTCTTCTCATGCCATGCTATATTTTTGAGACTCAGGAGTTTTGTGTGTAAGCACTGATCACAGAGTTTGTTGTAGGATGCTGTGTCAGACTGTGGAATGGATTTTGCACAGTTGTCTGTGTTGATTTCATGGTTCCCTGAGCAGCTGATGGGTAATTCTGAAAGTGCAGGTGAGGGTTGGAAAATAGATCTTCAAAGGCCAGAGATGTAACTGTGTTTTCAAATATTAGGTAGTTCGATTTAAATCGGAGAGCTGGAGTTGTGCGTTGCAAGAAGAAAAATATTTTCTCTTATATAGCTGTTCCAAACCCTCTTATGACATTTTAATTCTGGACACGCCTATTAAAACTATGTGGAGTTCTCTCAGTTGAATTTAGACCCAGTTTGTACCTAGCTCATCTCCTTGTGGGATCTGGTATGTACTGCAGAACTTAAATGTTCTTAATTCAAAATTATACACACACAGTTGTTTAAACAGCTTAAACAGCTTCCCTGAAGCTGTTTACAAAAAAAAAAAGCTGATTATTGTCTTGAAGTATTGTAGGTTTTTTCATACATCAAATGATTAACTTTGGATCTGACTTAGCAGTGTAACAAGAGAAGCTGCTGATTTTGCATTGAATGCTTATCTTAAGAATCTACTGCAAGGCTTCTTATGTGCATTCGTAAAAGTACATCTCCCCTTCTCTGAGAATTTTCTGTTGTAACAGTAAACTTAGTTATTCAGAGTAATCTTGAAAAGTGGTTGATTAAAGGAAGATAGTCAACATCAGGCTTTTGAACAATGTGCTTGTTTCTGTTAAAATGATAATCCTAAAATCTGAGAGTTCACCAAAAAAATCATAAATTAGAGCACCATTGTACGCTTGTGGGCTTGGACAGTGTGTTGGCTTTATCTTGATATCAAGTCTTGGTCTAGTTGCAGAACAGCTTTTGGGGATTTTAAACCAATTTTTTGAATTAACTACTAAATGAAGCATTTGAGGTGTCTTCTCAGTATGTTGTTTTAACATCAGCAAAGCCGTGCATTTTTTGTACATAAGTTTTTCAAACTAACTTTTTTCCTCAGTTCCTTCTTAGTGCAAATGATAGCGGTAATACCATCCTGCATTGCTCTTCCAGCAGGTGAAAAAGGCAGACTTCAGAGAGAGTGTTCTTGTGCTTGAATCTCCTCTTCTCAGGCATGACTGATGTTTTGTGAGGCTTCTGATCTAATCTTGAGATAGAAATTAGAAACTAAGCTTTTTCAGCCTGGAGAAGAGAAGGATTGGGAGACTTTCTAGTAGTTGCCCAATGCACAAGGAGGTTACTGGGAGGGTGGAGCCAGGGTCGTTACTGAGGTGTGATGCAGGAGAAAAATATGTTACGCTGAAACACAGCAAGTTCTATCTTTAAATAAGGAAAACTTTTAACTGTGAAGAGGATGGGGCCCTGGGAAGTTGGGAATGTTCTTCATTAGAGTCTTTCAGGCCTTGCTGGACAAAGCCCTCAGCAACCTGGTCAAAATTTGGTGCTGACCATGGTTTGAGTAGGAGATTGGCTTAGAGACCTCCTGAGATCCCTGGCACCCTGAATGATTTTCAGTCTATAGTCTTTACTCGCAACTTCTCTACATCTCTGAGTTGTAGAGGTAACAGTAGCCGCACCGTAGCGATTCCAAAATTATTTGACCCAAAATGTATTTGACACTAACGCTGCTCCATCAGTTTTATTATTCAGCATGTTTTTCTTTTGGGGTTTCTAGGACTTGGTGTCTAAAGCTGCAAACAGATTGAATTGTGAAAGAATGCTTATCTTTCACACTTGCCATTGATCTGGTCATCACGTGTAATCCCATGCTTCCTTTTTCAGTTGACATCAAAACATCACATCTCCTGATACTCATCCGTGAGCTGCTACTGGTTATTGCCTATGAGGGAAGCAAATTAGGGACTCCTCCCAGTCCTGATGTTATCCTAGAGATGTATTTTTGTAGCCATTTAGGGATTGTAGGAGTAGCATGTGGTCTTGGCTTTGTGTTTTCTTTTTAAATAAAATAGAAACATCTTTCTGAATTGAACGCCTCCACTTAGTTTTCAGGCCAGACAAAATACTGTTTTCAAAAGCTCGCACAGGTTCATTCTTGTGACAGTAGTGCCTGGGGGGTGGGTTCTGTCTTAAAAGGGATTTTAGCTAAAGATAGTTGACTTATCTTTCTTGCTGTTGACAAGTTTTAGCTGATGGGTCATGTTATTGTCGAAAACAGACTCCTTCAGGATAAACTTTAGGGATGTTTCTGTCTTAGGCTTCTCTCTTCGCCTAGTAATGTGACCTTAACTAATAAGTATTAAACTAATTTCAGCAGCCAAGACTGCTTTAAAGTACCTATTCTTGAGCAGCTGGCAACCCAGTTCTCTCCAGGAGCATTCAGAAGCGTTCCTGAATATTCCTCTATGGAAGAAGCTTCCTTTTTGTTTCTTGCCTGCCGAACATTCAGCGTGGAGGAGCCCAACACCTAGTCCCATAACCTTTTTCCAGCAAGTTTCATATATAATTTGGTCAGAATGAAGATGTGGGATTTTGGCAGGAATGCGTACTTGCAGCATCTGTCTGCTTGTGTCTTGTCTGTGAAAGGCACTGGTGTTCTATCTCTGTATGATTTATATTTTTGGTTACCAGCTGTTTTTGCACACTGCAGAGGAGACATCCCTGTCTTGAATTTTCCAAAGGCAGAAACTGCTTGAAACCAAAAACGCTGTTTTGGACACATCTTTGCATAGGATACTCACTTGTATTTGGCAGACTGGTTTTGTTCTGTCTAAAGAACAGGGCTAGCAGGAATTTTATAGTAGTTTATTTTGTTCTGAACAACTTGTATTAGGAAGCATTCGTACATTCCAGAAACTTACTGAAAAAGACTGCGAAGCAGTGTCTACAGTGCAGGAAACGGCTGAACCCCAAAGCCTGCTTACTTGGACTGTTGTACACTGAAATACGGGAATCTCATGGGGGCCGTTTCTGCTTTAGCTGTTCCCAGCTCGGTGAATGGGCAGTGCTGTGCTGGCTTCTGGGTTCTTGCCCTCCGCTTTTCAAAGATCTTGTCTTCTCCATTTTGCTGTTCTCTAACTTTTCCTTACTGATCTTCTTATGCATTAAAAAGTCCGCATGTAGAAACAGTAGCGTTCCATCCAGTGTACTACTACTGGTTTTGTGCACAGTTTTTTTCCTTCCAGGCTCACAGAGGGGATTGATGAGGATTATTTAGCCTGTTTCCATGTGAAGACCAGACCCCATTCATTTTTTTTTCTGCAGCTGGTAGTCTGCACGAGTATTTGGTTAGTGACCAAGCTACAGCAACTACTTGTGTGATTTGCAATTTAAGCATGCTTCGATGTACTGCTAATCCAAACATAGATAAAATCCAGAATGAAACAATCTGGAAGAGATGGATCACATTCATGTAAAAATAAATTCTACTTACCTATTGCTTTTGATACTGATTTGTGGTGGGTTGACCCTGGCTAGATGCCAGGTGCCCACCAAAGCTGCTCTATCACTCCCCCTCCTCAGCTGGACAGGGGAGAGAAAATACAACGAAAGGCTCGTGGGTCGAGATAAGGACAGGGAGATCACTCACCAATTACTGTCACGGGCAAAACAGACTCGACTTGGGGAAATTAACTTAATTTATTACCAATCGAATCAGAGTAGGGTAATGAGAAATAAAACCAAACCTTAAAACATCTTCTCCCCATCCCTCCCTTCTTCCCAGGCACAACTTCACTCCCGATTTCTCTACCTCCTCCCCCTCTGTGGAACGGGGGGACGGGGAATGGGGGTTGTGGTCAGTGCATCATACGGTGTCTCTGCTGCTCCATCCTCCTCAGGGGGAGGACTCCTCACACTCTTCCCCTGCTCCAGCGTGGGCTCCCTCCCACCAGAGACAGTCCTCCACGAACTTCTCCAACATGGGTCCTTCCCACGGGCTGCAGTTCTTCATGAACTGCTCCAGTGTGGGCCCTTTCCATGGGGTGCAGTCCTTCAGGAACAGGCTGCTCCAGCGTGGGACCCCCACGGGGTCACAAGTCCTGCCAGCAAACCTGCTCCAGCCTGGGCTCCTGTCTCCACAGGGCCACAGGTCCCACCAGGAGCCTGCTCCAGTGCGGCTTCCTATGGGGTCACAGCCTCCTTCGGGCATCCCCCTGCTCCAGTGTGGGGTCCTCCCTGGGCTGCAGGTGGATATCTGCTCCACCATTAACCTCCCTGGGCTGCAGGTGGATACCTGCTCCACCATGGACCTCCATGGGCTGCAGGGGCACAGCCTGCCTCACCATGTTCTTCACCACGGGCTGCAGGGGAATCTCTGCTCCAGCGCCTGGAGCACCTCCTCCCCCTCCTTCTTCCCTGACCTTGGTGTTGTTTCTCTCACATATTCTCACTCCTCTCTCCGGCTGCAGTTGCGCAGGTTTTTTTCTTAAATATGTTATCCCACAGGCACTACAGCTGTCACTGATGGGCTTGGCCTTGGCCAGCAGCGAGTCCGTCTTGGAGCCGGCTGGCATGGGCTCTATCAGACATGGGGGAAGCTTCCAGAAGCCACCCCTGTAGCCCTCCCGCTACCAAAACCTGGCCACACAAACCCAGTACGTGGGTCTTAAATTTCATCGATAAAAATTATCTGTTGGTGTTTGTTTATCCGTAATACAGGTGTTTGGAGAAGGTGAATCCTAAAATACATATTCTAAACTTCGTTAGGCAGCAATGTAAATGAACTACCTATCAATTGCCTTCCAGATACCTGGCTTACCGCAACTTCATGATTGACACCTATCGCTTAAACCCTCAAGAGTACTTGACCAGCACTGCCTGCAGAAGGAATCTGACTGGAGATGTGTGCGCTGTCATGAGGTAAAAGCCATGGATCCTTCAGCCACTGCTTCCACTTTAACAAAAAGAAATAGGAGCTACATTAGGCATGGAAGTATTCCAGTATGACAGCATAGGTGTGGGCAATGGTCATTGTGCTGTTGATTAGTGTTTCCCCACTTTTATGGTAACCAGACTATTTTATACTATTGTTTATTTATAATATTCTGTCCGGTTGCTGAACCATGCCTACAGAGTTTGGATCTTAACTTGCGATTATTTAGGTTCTGCTGTTTAGTCAGTGTGTGGAATTTTTTCAGAAATTCCAGTTTTGGAACTCAGTTTTGTCAGTTTTATCTTCCGCCAGTCTTAAGCTGTGAGGCGCAGCGGACCCCTAGAAATTTGGAACTTGCTAAATGTCGATTCAGTGAAGAACAGCTACAGATAGATGAGGGAAGCAAATCAATGGTTGTGCAGCCCTCACAATCCATACATTATCTGCAAATGGTTCCATGCATGCAGCCCTAGCTTTGCTTTGCCTTTGTCCTTTATTAAGTAACTTCCTGTTATCTACAACCAAAAATGTCATGTTCTGTTTTATGCAAAAAGCTGAAGTGCGGTCAAGTCTGTACAAAGCTCGTGTTATGTGATTTGTATTGCTGTTCGTGATTAGTGAAGGGCTATAGAAGATTCTGCATCTGTGTTTGATCCAGAAACATAAACTTCTTCCTTTGCTGTCTCCTTTCTGCAGTGTCAAGCATAAGCAAGGCTTTCGTTCTTAAGGCTTTAATTTGTCATGTTGTTTCACAGAGTACATGCTTTTCTGGAGCAGTGGGGTCTCATAAACTACCAAGTGGATCCAGAAAGCCGTCCCATGGCAATGGGACCTCCGCCTACTCCTCACTTCAATGTGCTGGCTGATACACCCTCTGGACTTATGCCTCTCCATATCCGCACTCCGCAGGTGAGCCCCACAGGTCGCACTAACGTGTGTTTACCTTAGCTCTAGCCAGTGCCATATAACATCTCGGTAGAATAATTTGCGCGCGATTTGCTGAAATGTTCCGTTTTTTTGTCCGTCTAGGTTGAGAGTTTCAGGTAGTCGGAACCTCAAAATCTGCTAGTATTGTGTGCAAGTGATGTTACGGAAAGTCATCTCTGTAGACTCCTGTTCGACTTATTTGTTCAGTCCATGTTCTGTTTAGCATTGGTCTGAAAACCTTGAATAACTTTCAGTTCCTGCCCCTCTCCCCTTTCTCTTGTAATGGTTGTTCACAGGTTCCAGCTGCTCAGCAGATGTTGAGTTTTCCTGAGAAAAACAAAGAGAAGCCTACTGATCTGCAGAACTTTGGACTTCGCACAGACATTTACTCAAAAAAGACTTTAGCAAAGGCAAGTATGTTGGACCTTCTGTTAAGGTTTCTTCCTCCAGTGTCCTCCACTAGATGACATTGAGTAACTTATGTTACGCTTACATTCCTGGTTTAGATTTCTTCCATCTCAGTGTAGGATGCTAAGATACCTCACTTACGGTGTGTTGGAGATCTGATTTTGTAGAAATAGAGACATGTACCTATCCTAAGCTAGTCAATACTGTCAGTCTCCAGACACTGAACTCTTATTATGTTATTGTATATTTTACCCGAATGGTTCAGAATCAACAGACTATCCAATAATTTAATACAGAATCCAAGATCTTTCAGCAGAGTCTTTAACCATTCTGTTTTCCAAGTCTGAGCAGGGTTTTCCAGACTGACAGCACTAGAAAGTTGCTTGATTACGAAAGGTGTCACAAAACCATTGCAAGGGGGATGTTTTACCACTGTCATTGCAATTAAAGTTTTGCGACACCATTGCAGTCATGTCGGTAATTCCATAACCTGTTGCCTTTAACTCCTGCTGCCTGATACCTGTGTATGTGCTTGGAGGTATCGGAGGAATACCAGTTTACTACTTCAGCGTAGCCTTCAGTCTGGAAGTCTGCCTCTCTTGGGCTGACATCAGGCTAATTGTATGTAATTGGTTTTTGTAAGTACAGTGTTCATTGTCCCAGCAGATAATGACATAACTATTTTAAAAAAAAAAACCACCATAGTTATAGAGATCAGCATTTCTTTATGAAGCCTGATTCCACATCGCATTGCATGGAGTGGCTTTTTCAGTTAGTTTAGGAAGGTATAAATATTCACCAAATTCATAAATCTTTTACTGGTTCTAGACTCTGATTCTGTTTACAAGCATTTGTAACAATGAACTTGAGCAGATTTATTTGCAGAAGTTGATTTTCCTTTTTGTTTTATGTGTGTGGCAATTGCTTTTTTGGCTGTTCATACCAGCCTCTTTCAGAACTGATCAGCTGCTGGATGACTCACTGTGATTAATGTTCTCTGTGGGTTGATGATGATGTTTGAAATGCATCTTGAGATAGGATAGATTTACTTATCCTAAATACCCTTTTCCTTTTGCTGTGGTCTTGCACAGAGACATCCAATCTAGATAATGTTCTTTCATAAGCAGGTGACAAGCTGCTTTTGTCTTTATTTGATGTGCAATGGATTAGGCTGGCTGTAATCACGGAAGGGGAGGTTTTCACCAAGAGTTTTGTAACTTTTAGCAAGTCTCAGGAGTTAACCATGAGGTATAGATTTTGAGGCAGCAACCCTGGGAGCAAGTGATAGCTAAATTTGCAGATTATCTTGCTGTAGTTTTGTAACTCTGTCTTTTCAGATAGCTCATCTTGTAGAGTTTTTTTTTTTTTACTGAATTACTGATGAACTTTTAGATAAATGAACTTTTTTTGGACCAGCATGCACCTTACACAGTCCAGTCGGTCTGCCTCGGAAGCAGAGGTTTAATGGGGGCTAAAGTTACGTTGATGTAAACCCTGTTCTTTTGAGAAAGGTGCCCTTTAAGCTGAGAGAATCCCAGGTGTGCCTGGATCAAGTCATACCGTCTCCTCAAGGGACAGCAGCCTCCTTCGGCTGCGCAGCAGCTGGTGAGGGGGTTGATACTCCGTTGTGTCTGTGGGCTGCTGCTGTCCTTGGGTCTGAAGTGTAGAACGCTTTGTGTAAAGTGGCTTAATTTTACTGGCCAAAGTCAAGCTGACCAGAATGCCATCAGCGCTCCTAAGAGTTTTTATTATTTAGGAAAATCTGCTTTTCTGTTTGCTGTATGTGCAAGTAAAGATAGTCGGGAGCCAGGAGGGAAGGGTACCGAATCACTTTGCTTTGGCTTGGCATAAAAGAGGAGTTGCAGGTTCTCCTGGAGGGGTTGGGAAGGTGGGATCTGTGACCCCCAGCCTCCGCAGAGACTGCAAGAATGTACTCGCCTGCGTGCCTTAGCTACGTGAATAAATCATGTGAACTGAACCACTGTATGAGACAACCAAGGATTGGTTAGCTGTAGTAGGAAGGTTTGTGAAAGGTACGTGTTTGAGTGCATTAAATAACAGATTCTTCCTCTTTCCTTCTTAATGATTTCTTCTAAAAAGTTCTGTGCAAAAAGACTTGTATTTGACTTTTTTTTTCTCCCTGTCTTTTGTAGAGTAAAGGTGCAAGTGCTGGAAGAGAATGGACAGAGCAAGAGACATTGCTGCTATTAGAAGTAAGTTCATGAGGGCAAAACCAAAGGCTAGGAAACCAAAACATGCAGGATATTACATGCTTTAAAAATCTACATGTAAGTTAATAATTTTTTTGAAGTGGAGTTAGATGACAACTGCACGCTTTCACAGAAACTGGAATAGCAAAGCAGAGTTTATAGTGGGAAGCAATCTCTTGGGACTCAACGGAGGTAGCTGGAGGAGGAGAGTGGTTGAGTATGGTGTATACAGGGCTGCCTGTCTGTCTATTGTGGTTATGACTTTTAAATTGGTAAAAGGTTACAGTTCTCTCTCGAAACCATATCTCTTTATTTGACCATCATGGCTACAAGAATGTTACTACTAAAAAGAGATGGCAGTAACATCTATGTAGTAGAGGGGCTTCATGCACTTTAAGGTTCGTTTCTATCTAACTTGCACCTGCAAGCCAGAAATTAAGTATTTAAGAACATTTGCATAAACTCAGGAACAGATCTTGCAGTGCAGAGAGGCCTTTTTATTAAACAGAAGTTACAAACAGTATGAAATAAATGCCCTTCAAGTAATGATTTACCTGCCACTAAGATGAATATTTTGAATTTCTGATAATCTTTACAGGTTCCTGGCTATGCCATAACATGTTAGGGAAACAGCTAATTTTTGAAGTTTAAATTGTTAAGGAACAGTTGAGGCTGTTTCCTGTCTTCCTGCCATTAAGAAGGGAAGCTCTTTATTTGGTAGCTGTTTAATCCCATGCATCTACTCATTCTTTTTGCCACATAGCTGCACTTGATATATTCTTTAAGGTTTTTCTGGAAGTCTACAAGAAATATACGTGAGGACTCAAATCAGGTACTGTAAAAATGAGCTCAAAGAACTGGTGGCACACTAGATCAGGTTTTTGTCCCAGATTGCTTAGTCTCATGCTCTTGAACCACATGGTAGCTGTCAGGTCTCTTGGAGTTCCAGTCTAGGATGAAAACCGTCACATGAAGTGCACTGCAGAAGTATGTTCTAGTCTTTCACACTGACATCAGGGCAGCGTTGTTTTTCATAACACTTCATCAGAAGAAGATCTCGGTGGCCTGAAATAATTAATGTGCTGCTGCTTTCTGTAAAGAAATTATCTACCAACCTTTCTTTTACACTAACATTTTCTTTATGTAGAGGTTGGGTGGTTGGTTGATTTTTTCCTTTTATGTAATTCAGGGTTCTGGTATAAGAATTCCAGTTTTGGCGTTTTTGTTTGTTTTTACTTGAAAAGAGAGCTTAAAGCACACTGCAATTGCATGATTGTTCTGGTTTTTTTGTCTTTACATGTGTCAGTAAACCCATTGAAAAGTTAATTTCATAAGGAAAAGCGTGGACAATGGATCTTGCTAGTGCTTGACAGTGCTCAACAATACTCAACTTCGGTGTGTGGCGTCTTTTCTGAGCTAGCCAAAGTGCCTAATCAGCAGCATACTTTGATTCAGCCGTCACAGATATGGAAGTGTGTTCATCAAACAGCCAAAATAGATTTTTTTTTTTTTTTTTAAATGTTAGGTTGCTACCTACTGTTTAGGCAATACTTTTCTATTGGCACATGGAAAAATTTTGCTTATAGGGTGAAAACAGCTAAGATGTCTTTTGTGGCATTCTTGTATGGAGAAACAAGACTAGTATCTTGATATGCTGGCTTCTTTGCTTACTAGTATTATTATTTAAAATTCATTCTTTTTTAGCTTATGGTCATACATAGCAAGTAGTAGCCTAATGAAATAATCCAGATGACATACTCTTCTTTGTTTTAAAAAACAAAACAAAAAAACCCTAAGTCTTGAGATTACAATTTTGTTTAATGTGAGTATAAATTAATAATGTTTTTGTTCTTCATTCTTCGTGGATTTAACCTATGAATAAATCAGTAAAGACTATATCAGTTCAAGCATAAGTTATTCAGCTATAACAAGCTAGCTCAGTTCAATTAAATCCTCAGGGTAGCTTTGGGCAAATATATATGCAGTGAAGTTCCAAAGAATAAATCTTATCTAAAATAATTATTGTCCTTCTGCCTGTTGACTGAATAAACTGGGGGGAGGAAATACTGTTTCCCTCCCAGAATCATCTTCCCTGCCACACTGTTTCTCCGTATCTCCACGGAGTACTATTCTTGCATAGTTAAGTGCATTTTCAGCTATTTATAGTAAGGACAACTATTGTGAGAGCTAGTTCGTCTAGCAGAAAAATAACAAGCAATGAAGGAGAATGAGCAAAAAACCCTGCATGGCCATGAAAAGCAGAGCCGATCTAATATGCTAGTGCGATTAAAAATGCATAGACAGTGACACACAGCCTGCAGCACAGAGATGAAATTAGGGAAGGTGAAATGAAGGTTGAACGTTGAATAAATATTTCCCCATGAGTATGACCTCGTGAACTAAGCAGTTTCTCATTTCTTTAAACACTTGGGGAAGATCAGACAGAGGTCAGGACACGGTTCATAAGCAGTTAGGGACCGTTGATTCCATGGACCGGGCTGTCCAATGTAGTCTGTCCTTTGTTCATTCCCAAACCAAATTATTCTTTCCATTGAGCTTTCAAAACCCTTCGTGTTGTCTAGCTCATGGTCTTCAGCAGTTCCTGTATTGCCCTTTCCATCCAGCTAAGCTCTGCTGGAGCACGGCGTTCCCGTAGTCTGGTACTTGCCCAGCTAATCTTCCACCCAGTGTCTTCAGGGAGGGGAAGGAGCAGAGAACCAGTGGCCTTCTGAAGACATACTGGGGTTTTTCCCTCCTCCCTACCCAACTTAAGCAGTGAGACCTAGCTATGAGAGACACTTAAAACTTCAGCCAGGTAAAGCTTAAATTGCTTTCAGGTCAGGGGGCTAAAAGGCTCCAGTTTTAGGAGCTTTAGGAGCTTTAGGAGCAGGCAACTTGGTCTTTTTTCTCTAGTTTGTTCAGTGGCTGTCGGATCTCTAACCCTTCTGGATTTAGCTCACGTGTCCTTGTTAGTCTACTTCCACATCTTCGAAAATGTTACTCAGCTTGCATTTTTTCCTCAGCTGACCTTCAACATCCATGACATGCCAAAGAGTCGTGTTCAGGCAGATTACTTTGTCTTTGAAGAATTCTCATAACTTATGTTTTAGCTGCAGAAATGCTAAAACACTTTTCCTCCAGAACTGCTGTGAAGAAAACAGTATGTTCAGGAACTCATGGATTTCTTAAAAAATGTTTTGGTGTTGATGAAAAAGACTGGTTTCCGTATAGTCCTGCAGGCAAATGTCTTCTGAATGCACAACCTTCATATATATGGTAACTTGTTTTGTGGAAATGTCCTTTCCCAGGTTGGAGAACTCAACACGAGGCTGCTGGCTCAGTTTCTGTCCTCTACTTGTCACTAGTAACTCTGCAGAAACATATTAACTTTGTGTACTTGTGTGTACCACTCAGGCATGTTGGATGTATACTCCTCGTGATGTCTGACAGATACAGGCCAGCTCACGTAGCCCATTTGCTCTGAATTCTGCCTTCATGCTACGAAAGGTTGTGCTTGTGGAAAGTTAAGTCGGTCTTGCGTGTTACCCTGAAGGTTGAGATTTCTGGTAGTTCTCAGCCTTGTGGGAAAGATTTCAAGTATTGAAAAGCCATTAACTTCACTTGTTTTTAACATTCACGCTTAAATGGACATACTGCTTGGTTGTCATGAGTAGTTAGTAAAGGAGGAGGATGATTTCTGTGTCTTCTGAAATATATTATACCTGTAAACGGGTCCAAGGCAGCCTGCCTGATGGCCAGCGAGTCGGTGAGGACATGGCATAGGGATCCTCCAAGCAGTCTAATAATAATACCCACTTCAAACTCTGGTCTTCCCGCTCCCCCAGTTACTGCTAAAACTCCTGCTCGCTTGCTGCGAAGCAGTGCAGAAGCTGGTTACCTTTGTGTTTGTTGTAGGGTAAGTACAGCATAAGTAAAGAACCAGCTTGACTTCTTGGCCAAATATGTTACACTTAAAAATGAAAATGGGATCTGTAAGTCAGACAGAAAGGTGTTTACTGCCCTTGCTCAGGCCTCTGGTATTAAATATTTTCAGAAGACTTCTGTTATGCCTGTGAGTTGCAGATCCCATTTTCATTTTTAAGTTTAACATATTTTGCCTAGACCTCAAATGGCTTTTTACTTTTTCTAGGTGACTGGACCATGAATCATCTCAGTAATGTAAAAGTTAATGGTTCAGGATACTTCAACGTTTATTTTATGCTGTCCAAATGCTTAAATAACTAAAACAGTTTTCAGGGAAAAAAATGCTATTAGGCTACCGCGTAGGGTTTTTACAGTACTAATCCGTTAGTTTTTCAAAAACTAGTGCGGGGATTTCAGTAGCTCATTGTTATTAAATTGTTTTGTTAAGACTTCTCTTAAGTTAACTTTAAAAGCGACTGAAATTCTGAATTACAAAATCTTTGATTTAATCTGGAAGTTCTTACTTTATCAGGTGGCTTATCTACATAATAATGATTTTTTTAACCTGAATGCAAAACAAAAATCAGGCTGGTTAACAGTTACTAGAGACTGATCTCTTCTGGCTTCATGGTACAGAATATATTTTCCTCGTTTGTCCTGGTATACTGGTTTGATGCTCTTTTGTTTTTATAACATCTGTTGGATCTAAAAACTGGACTTCACCATCATAGCTAGTGTATATGTGTGAAATAAATCCTGTTCCTGCCCAAAGAGCTGACGTGTTAAGACATAAGTGCGAGAACACAAGAGTGCCCTCAGGGGGGGTAGTTATGGGAATTAAAAGAATTGGTGAGACTTGGTAGGATAAGCAAACTTATTTCTCTGTAAAGCTTTTCATGTGAAAGCAAAATGGTGAAACACTAACTATGCAAATATTATTAGTAAATCCCAAATCTTCTGAGAATTCTTTTTGATACAGTAACAGCATAAAACTCGTGTGATGATCCCTACAGCTTAAATTTAGCAGATGTCCCAGTGAGATGTTCATATTTCTTATGCAGAATAATTTTGCTACCAGAAAAAATATGATTTTAAATAGTTGTCTGATCCTGATTTATTGTTCCATCATCAAAATAACTTTAATGAAATTGTTTTTGCATAAAGTAGTTTGGGTTTGTTTTTTTCCCCCAGAGTAGGGAATGTATATGCAACGATTTTCATCTTTTGCAGGCTCTGGAGATGTACAAAGATGACTGGAACAAAGTCTCGGAGCATGTTGGGAGCCGTACCCAAGATGAGTGCATTCTCCATTTCCTGAGACTTCCGATCGAAGACCCCTATTTGGAGAACTCTGATGCGTCTCTGGGCCCGCTGGCTTACCAGCCCGTACCCTTCAGCCAATCTGGCAATCCAGTGATGAGTACCGTTGCTTTTCTGGCATCGGTGGTGGATCCCCGGGTGGCATCAGCCGCAGCAAAGGCTGCGTTAGGTATGAGTTTGCCCCAGCAATTTTTTTTGCCTTGTCTGTACAACTTTGCTCTCTGTTAGTCTGCTCTTAAAATCGACTGTTTCTGGAGTTTCTTCAGGGTGGGTAGTAAGTTGTAAAACCAAATTTACATATGTATAGAAAACAGGTCTACTGATCTCTAGTTTTGTATTCTGAATTTTGTTACCGAAACTGCCAATTTACGGGCAAGTTAGAATAGCTCTTAAAGGCCACCGAATGTCTAAAGATGGCTTGCATTCCCCTTGCGTGCTCACTGGCTATTGATAGCGTTTGTGAGCACCACCGAGTAGCTGGTGTTAGTGACCACTGTCATTAGTTTAGCTATGGGTAAATGCACAATGCTAGACTTTCAGTTTTCCTGATTTTCTTTTGTGAAATTATCTGCCGTAGTTATACATGTCCTCTAAGAAACTTGAAGAAGTAGATCCTTTCACTGTTTTCCTTATTTTTCCGTGTAAAAGACAATTTTACATAATTGGGAAGAGACTCTTTCCTACCACATTTGAGAGAGAAAATTAACTACCTAATATGAAAAGAAGGAACTTACGTATTTGAGAATTCATTCCGTCATGAGATTTACCTGCACATTGATCTGAGAAAATCATAACTTTTGATCTGCAATATAACACTTTCCGTGTAATTTTTAACAGAGGAGTTTTCTCGAGTCAGAGAGGAGGTACCACTGGAGCTCGTTGAAGCTCATGTAAAGAAAGTACAGGAAGCAGCAAGAGCCTCTGGGAAGGTGGATCCAACATACGGGCTAGAGAGCAGCTGCATTGCCGGAACAGGTCCAGATGAGCCGGAGAAAATCGGTAGGCTGTCCATCAAAATGCAGAAGTTTCTGCAGATGAGGTTCCTTAGGCATTTTCTTCTGACTCGTAATAAACCGTAAGTTCACCTCCAATACGAGATGGGAATCGCGAGTAAGGAGAGTGTGACAGGTCATTACACTTCTGCTTGCTGCAGGATTATTAACTCTTGACACTGAATTGATGAACTTAGGACCAGCTTTAGTTTCAGAAATTTGTTTTCCTACTCTGACTACATGGAAATGCCACTGCTTGGGATGCATAGAGTTGAGTGGGCAAAAATACCAGAGCAGAAGGTTTCATGGCGATTCTGTGGGTATTGGAGTAGTTAGAGGATGCTGCCTTTCTAGCGTTATAGTCACGATAAAGCAAACTGAGTTTTATTGGCTCTTTGTGCTGCAGCTGAATCTATAATGTTATATCACAGCTTTTGGTAACCAGTTTTAATGTAACTCTTGGACTCTGAGTGCCTTGCTAACCGTGATGGTAGCAGAAGAGGAACTTTTTATTAAATGGTGGGCTGGCACGTGATAATGCCACAGTTCTTGGCTCTGGTTGTTGTACATTACACTGCCATACTAACAAGCTCTCGGTTTAGAGCTCGGTTTCAATTGAGCTATTTTCTGTAATATTCAGCAGATATTCTGGTATTAAGTCTCTTATCTGAAACTTTGACAGGTGCAAATTGTTTATTCATTACTGTGGAAAGTAAAAGCATATCTTGTGGCAATGCCCTATAAAGAGAAACCACTTTGTGTAACCCTTTCTTTTTAACTCTATTTTGGCTCTCCTTCAACAGTAAAATGAGTAGACACGCACATTTTGCTACGTGCCTACTGACTGTCTCAGACTTTCACCTCTTGAGTTTGGTACAGATCTACCGACTTGTCTGTAGATCTTTATTTTTCTCTCCAGCATTGTTGGCTGCTGTTTTGTTCAGCTTACCACAAACCATTTTGGTGAATTTAGTGACTAGATATTTAAAGGCACGTATAGTTTTGGGTAAAACTGAACAGAATGTAATCTAGATTGACTGGAAGGTTTGATTTGGGCTGTGTTTGCGCATCTCATCGTTGACCTGCTGTCACCCTGTCTAGAGACATGAGCAAGGTGCCAGATTGTGTGATGGGATCATAAGGGACCTCGTGTTGCGGTGCTGTTCAGTTATCAACTGCTAGTCATTCAGGTGAAGATGCATGTCTGCATGGTAAAACTACACTTCTAAATTAGATTTTAAAGTACTGCTTAACTCATGAAGATATCTTTTAATAGAAAAGAAGTTAACAGACCACTCAGTCCTTCTGTTGCATTTTTCAGTTCTACACTCAGTGGGATAGCCTTGATGTGAAGCAGCTTGGTGCTTTGGGAAGATGTGGAGTATGTGCTGAACGGGGAGCGCTGGCATCTGGAATGTCTGCTGCTCCCGGTTCTGCAGTGCTCTGTTGCACAAAACTGACACCAAGCATCGAAGCCTTGTTGAAAGGGCAAGGCTTTGGGGTTTATTTTCCAGTAAACTATAAAACAAATCTAGGTGTTATTCCGTCTGGGACTAAGTTTAATTTGATAGTTATTTTAAAATAAGCTCAGCTTAGGTTAATTTTTTCTTACTGGCACTTTGTTTCCTTTTTCCATATTCTCCAAGTACAGGGCTTCACTATGGTATGTTAAGGACCTCTGTAACATGTATGCTGCTTTGAGTCTTAATTCTTAATCTTGCAGCACGACCATGGAAGTTTACCATTGCTGCATCACTGGTGATACTGCGAGTCTGTAGGTTAGCCTTTTCTCTAGGAGAATGTGCACACAAGTTGCGAGTAGAGATTTTTGAAGTGCTTGTCATTTAATATGCGGAGTTGGAGAGCAGATGACCGTAACATGATTACTTCTGAATGAGCTGTGTGGTGAGTTCTATAAGTAATACTGTCCTGTTATAGTTAATGCGATTTGTATTGGGCTGTGACTAATGGAATAAATTAGGACAACAGCAGATGGTTCTCCCTGGGGGAGCTGCTCAGCAAGAGTGAACTGGGTCACCCAACAATCTGCGGTGCCTTCCACCTCCAAAACAGCTTTGCACTGGAGGGCATAGGGGAATCCATAGCTTGCACTGGCAGAGGTGTGTTTAATACATGGAAGTGTAGCGTTGTGGTGTGCAGCTGCTGAAATGGAGCTGTGTTTTTGCATGCTAGTCCTGAGGTTTCTGGCATCTAAATGCACTATGGATATACTACTTAGGGTTCCATACTATAATTGAAGTTCATCAATTGTTATATTTTGGAAATAAAATTGTATCATAGCTCCATGATAGTTTAAAAACTCTTAATATTGGTGAATTATAGGCAATGTGGAATGCGAAAGGGGAAAATATGACTGGAACAGATTGCAGGAGCTTACATTAATACCCAAGAATCTCCTCTTTTAAGTCTTCATTGTTAGTTTTTCTGAAAGCTGGTTCCTTTTAAATTGATATAGTAAGGCTTTAGTAGAGTTAAGAGGAGACTCGGGTGGTTCAGATGCTGTGGTAAGCATGGTAGACACTGTCTGTTGCTTTCCGAGGTAGGGCCCCACCGTAGGTTACACAGCACGGTAGACGAAGATGCTCTACATCTGTTTTAGTAAAAACGAATTGAGGAGAGCAAACAAGGGATCCTAGCTCCTTAGGCTCGTGATTAAGCTCCAGAGAAGGGAAATATTCAGTACACCTGTGGTATGTAGTAGTTTCAATTAAGTCTTCACTGAGTATGTGTGCTTTCTTAATGGCTTTCCAAAGGTGATTAACTACATTGACTGCATATGTGTGTGCTGAATGAGGCATGAGGCAGTCTCTCATGTGCCTGTGTTGGAGGCAGTTACTTGTGCATTTTAGGTCTTATTCTAACAAGTATTTCACTGAAAGTATTTCCGCTGACACAAGTGTATGGATGCTTCAAGCTGTAGCTCATCTGTGACAGTAAGCACTGAGGGAATGGTGGTCTGATTTACTGTCTCCGCTACAACTGTAAGCGATTGAAATGGATGATTAAATTTAACATTTTATGGATGATTTTGTATCGGTCTCAAATACACATACTAGAAAACTACACACAAGTATACATACACAAGAGAAGTTATTTTACTTCATTCTTGGCAGGATGATTTCTCTTGCGGTCTCCAGGGTGTGCTTTAACTCTGAAATAACGCAAGCATTGCTAAAATGAACAGACTCCGAGTACTTCATTCACTTTGCCTGTACCCAGGTGCCTGTGAGCTAGTTCTGCACCGCCGGAGGATTGAGCCCGTCAATCCTCTTGTGATGGACGCATGCAGCTCGCACGAAAGCTGCAGCAGCTTTCTGTGAACTCTCCGCCCTTCCTCGTGGAAGCCCACCTGGTTGTTGTGCTGTACGCCGGCAAGCTGCATGAAGCAGAAACAGAGGAAGCTCTGGTGGCTGTGGAGTCCTGACTTACTGTGAAAAAAGTTAATTATGGTTTAGATAATAGCGTAATTATCATATTTGGACCCAGAATTTTTCCATAGCTATAGTATATTTCCTCTCAATTAAATATTAATATTCAAGCCTGACTTTTGATGTGTTGTGTGTATTACCTTAGTGAAAACAAAGGAGACTAGGATGTCTTGAGGGCATCTTTAAACTATTTGCTGAGCTGAAACTCACACTAGTGATTCTGTTCATTTATATGCGGAGTTTTGCTTATTGTTCTTCTGATGACAATGGAGGTCATGTATTTGCTTATGCTGCAAGTGTCTGTTTGCTGGTAATGCAGTAAATTCTTACCATGGAAATAGTTTATAGTTTTATTTGTTGACGTAATGTCAATTTAACTTCTCTGTAAAGTCACGGGGCTTTGTCAGAAGTCAGTTACAAGTTCTTTATGTATTAGAAAACGAGGCTCCGTGTTCTTGGAGATAATACGCAAAACAGAACAAGCTTCCATAGAGACAGAAGGTATTTGCTGCTTCAGGTATGAAGAGGGCCATGGAGAGGCAATGTTTCCTGGCCTGCAAGTGGTTTCTCCTTCTTGAAAGATGTCTTAGGGTGTCTGTCAACCATCTGCCTCTTGCTGATTTAAGAAATACCTTTAATTTGATTCCCCAGAGCCTGTGAGGTGTAATACCAAACCTGCTGAAGAGGTTAAAGAGCATCATTGGTGCCATGTAAAAGGGATTACAGGCTCTTTCTCATTAAAGTTAAGTCTTCCCCTTTTGTAACAGGGACATGTATCTCCAACTAATCAACTCCTGTTTGCATTGTCAGTTACGTGTTTTCATTAACCTCATTAGGTCATACAGGAAAATCAGTACGGTTGTGTTTGTATGCAGCTGAAAGGCAGGAGTCATTTCTGTCATCCTCATGCAGAGAGTCAGAAATGTTTTGGGTTTTTTCTGATCCTTTCATATTTGAATTAGAGATTAATTTTTATGGGACTCTTAATTGGTTTGAGATACTTTCAATAGCCTGTAATTTAGAAGCAAAAACCTGCTTCAGCCCAGGTAAACTTATCTAACCCCCAAATTAATAATTGATAGCTTTCGTTTTCTTTTTCCTTATACATGTAGTATTTCAGCATGGTCCCCTCGATGTACACAAGTGCAGAATGGCTTATGCCGGTGGGAACTGCAGAGGCATAGCGCTGTCACTGCGAATCAGGGCTTAATAGTTAATTCAAGAAAACAGTTTTCAAAAACCATTGACTACAGCCTGCCTAAAGTTGTTATCCTAATTTTAAAATAACATTTATTGTTACAGCCAGGACTAGAAAACCTAAGTTAAATCAGGTCGTTCACAATAATCTTACTGTCACACATACGTACCTCTGACTCTGTAGCTGAATGTGTCCCTATGTAATATAAAAGAACACTTTGTTTTGGAAAGTGTCTATCAAATGTATTATGGTGCAAGGGAGAGTCCAAGGGCAGTTTTCTTTACTTGAGGTGCTCTATGTGCTTTTTCATGGAGAAAATTTGCCTCCTGCTTGCCTTGGAACTTCCTTCGCAGCCGTAGTCACTTAACAACTCTTACCGTGGTCTACAGATTTGCCCAGAGAAGTTGTGGATGTCCCATCATTGGAAGTGTTCAAGATCAGGTTGGACGGGGCTTTTAGGAACCTGATCTAGCAAAAGATGGCCCTGCCCATGGCGGGGGGGTTGGACTGGATGGTCTTTAAAGGTTCCTTCCAACCTAAACCTTTCTATGACTATATGAAATAAAAAAGGAATATTTAATAACACTTGCCCCAATACTTGCAGAGAGTTAAAAGCAAACACGTAGAATCTATGGTAGTGCTTGATGTGTAGCACGTTGCAAACCTGCACAAACTCATCCTGCACTCGTGTCTTTAGCTGCTGCAGCGACTCACGCGTTGCTGGATGCTGCTTTTCTGAAAAGCTTTACCTTCAGATGGGAAACCTTCAAATGCATTGCAATCAGAAAACAAAACTCACATTCAAAATTGAGTTTAGAGTGGAAAGGGAGTTCAGTCTTACCTAAAAGACACAAGAACCAACTGACTTTCTGGGCAGAGGAGAAAAGTTTGTGTCTTACAGGACTTTATTTTATGGCATTCTAGGGGCAGCTTACATGATTATTGCCGTACAGCTTTCTCTCAAATGTGATTCAGAATCTAGCAAGGGGTATTGTCACCTGTGAAGTTTGCGTTCCTGAGCAAATCATGTTCAATTGCGTGACAAGAACTTTCTGGGGAATTTTTCCCCCTCCCTCGGAGTTGTCCTGGTTTTGGCTGGGATGGAGTTAATTTTCTTTCTATTAACTTGCGTGGTGCTGTGTTTTGGATTTGGTATGAGTAGTATTATTAGCACACTGATGGTTTGGTTGTTGCTAAGTGGTGTTACACTAGTCAAGGACTCTTATAAATGTGAAGCCGCAGGCTTCTGTGGGAACTCCTTTGGACTAGGAGCCTTCAACAGACGAGGTAGTAGCCTGATGGTCAAGATGCTCGCTGCTGGTATGGCATGCTGCGACTTGAGTCTCTGCTCAGCCTGATTCTAGGCTGGAGAACCTGAGCTCCAGGTTGTTGTCTTCCAGAAGAGTGAAAAAATTATCAATTCATGAGCTTTTAAGAGACAGAGGCCTCCCTGTTTTGACTTAAAATTGTCCACAGACTAGAGCTTTTCTGGCCTGTTTCACTCTGACTTGGAGTTTTGTACGAAGCAGAACTTCAGAATTGCTCCGCTTGCCCCTGTGGTTAAGTTTTGGGTTGATTATACAAAATTACAGACTTTTTTCTTTCAGTTACACTGTATCCCAATACGAGGAATCTTGAAGTTCTTGGTGTTTGGGCTAAGCCGCCTCAAAATGAAAACTTGTGTATTCCTGTGTAGTATTTTCCTAGTTTGAGCTCATGATCTTCCACTCTATCAACCCAAGCACACTTGGAGTCTTCTGCACTTTTTCTCCACTTTTTTTGCTAAAGGAGGGAATATAGCTTTCTTTGTAAAGCTTTCTCTTTCATTTACTAGGAGGGATGACACTTTTAAGCGTTTGGAGCTCTGCTTCTAGGCTTGAAATAGCTGTCTGACAAAATCTAATCTAGATTTTCCCTGTGACATTATTAGGTCACTAAAACCTAACTCTGAGATAAAACTTCTGAGGAGGTATGTCCCCAGTCTCCATAAATTGAATTACGGTGGCAGATACTTCAGATAAGTAGGTTTATCATCTTAAAATAAGCCAAGAGGAAAACCATTATCTTTCAGTCAGACATTTTAGTATGTTTTTCTTATATATGGAAGGGACTTCTGTAAAAACGTCTCTACAGAACTGTTGCTATTAAAGCAAAACACTTTGTACACCTGTTTTTCTTCAGTGTAGCACACAGGAATTACCAGTAAAATAAGGATTACCGAAAATGAACATCCTACACCCGCCAGTGTCTTCAGGAGCTTAGAGATGGATCAGGGCTTTTCACCAAGAGTTTTATATTGGTATGGCAGCATGTGTTGAAGTCCATGATCTAAATAAGCTCATTCTTTAATGCCCCCTGTACATTAAATTGTACTAGAGTTTCTGTTCTTGCAGGTCTAAGATCCTAGACAAGGAGTACGAGGTTGTGCTGACACTTCCCTCTTGTGCATTTTTGCAGAACAGCTGGGTGCTGCAAATAAATGGGTATTTCTTGGACTTTTAAACAATCCATGTGCAAAATATCTGGAAGTAGTACATTATTCAGCCACCTTCATGGTATTCTCAATCAATATGCTTGTTATCCTCTTATCTCAAAGAGGCCTGCTATCATTAGTACTATCATTAGTAGGAACATGTTAAATAAGTGTTCTGTAAAGGAATAACTTAATGAATGAACCAAGGGTTATCGCCAAGAGATGTGTACTAAGCACAAGAAGATGATAACTGCTCTTAAAACACGTTTCTCTGATGAGGTACATCCAGCACGTGGTAACACATGGTTTTTAATGTTTTAAAATTTTTTTTTTCCTTCCCCGTTTTGCTCTCACTTGCATACCAGTTGGGCTGTTATCTAGTCTTCTGATGTAGATGCTGAAGTTAGATGGTACGATAACTGGTCACCTGCTACTCAAAAAGCAATCTGTAACGTAGGGGTGCCTGGCTCTGTTTTGGCAGAACTCTTCAGATATGTCTGTAATAGCTATTTGAATGCCAAACAGACAGTAAATAAGAGGTTGCAGGCTTGAAGAGCTCAGTCTAGTCAGCCAAAAAACCAAAATAAGCGATAGCAGGAAGCACGTAGTTGTGTGTTGAAGCTAAGTTTTTTTCATGCCTGGTGGTAGGGCACTCTGAAGGTGCTTGTGGTCAAGGTCAGGTTTTTATGGGTGTCTGGCAAACTTGTTTTGCATTCCAAATATGAAGGTGTAAGAGGCAGCGGGTGCTGTCCTGACCCACACATCCCGGCAGTGAGAGAACCCTCCAAGTATCTAAATAGTTCATATTATATGCTTGTAGCTTCTTAGGAATATTTCCCAAATGACTTGTACTCTTTGTTTTGACCGCTGAGGAGAGGAAGACTTCTTTGGTCAGACACTAGATGGAGATTTTTGATGACCAATTCAAAACCGGAGGCCGCAGTGATGTAGTTGAGCTGCCTCTGCTCTGGGTAGAGGTCTCCTCCTGAGCGCATGGTTGGCATGCTGCTCTTTCCATAAGGAAGTACTTCATGACTCCAGTATGGAAGCCTTGTCTTGGAGCCAGTCTTGGCAGAGGTTGTCTCATGTGATTCCTCTGAAGATTCAGGTCATGGTGTAAGGCTGAGGCTCAACCTCCTGGAGCAGTCCAGGAAATTATTGCCCAGAGAACCCAACTGGTGGTTTTACGGAGAGCCCTGCACATCTTACAACGTCTGTCAGCAATAGCTGAAGCCACTGGGGCGAAGTAAGAGCTCACCCAATGCTATTATCTTCTTCAGCATTAGCACTGCAGCTGCAACTCCGCTTTGGTTTTTCAGAGCGTCTTGGAAAACATGCTTTTTAAAAAGCTGGGAGTTGAGCAGGCTATCCTGTGACAACACTGTCAGGAGGTGTGATCATTCAGCCTCAGCTCTTTCTCATTTGTTTGGATGGCTGTATTTTGGATGCAGAGGAAACTTGGAGCTTTCAGCTGGTAATTTGTGTTCTTTTCTTGCTTTATATCTAACGAACAACCAGCTCTTGTGCTCAAAAGTGATTCATATCTTGTTTAGCACCTAACTAGGCAGCTGCAGTTGGGCTCTTGAGGAGGAGCTGCAATACAGCTTGTTTTCAGTGAGAAGGCGAAGAAGGTGTTAGGGATCATTTCATTGATCCACTCTTCAGTACAAACCCACAAGTACTGGTATCGTTACAGCTGGGGAAGAAGGAAGAGAATGAACGATCAAGGTCTGAGTGAGAGCACTGTCCAGAAACATCCACCATAACCCTACACCTTTTGGGCCAGTTTCTTTGACGTAAGCTTCATTGTTGAGTTCAGACTCAACATTTTGAACGTATTTCTGAGGGCTTGGATACATTTCAGAGTGCTTTTGGGAGAAACGTGTTCGGAGGAACAGCACAAAGAGCCATACAGGACTGGAGAACCAGTTGATCGTCATGTTGATGCAGAGCAGCAGGTACGAAGGGTGTGAAATGAGGTTGCACTGTGCAGGGTTTCACATCAAACCGGTGCGGAGAATAACTGCTCGCTGCCTCGAACTCCAGGGGTTTTGGGCCAGAAATAACGAGAGATCCGTAGTGTTTAGGAACAGTGTTAGTGCCTTAACAAATTTGCTAGTGCTTAATGTTATTCTGGTGTGGAATAATTACGTTGAAGTCTGCTTTGGAGAATTCTGGTATTTGTACCACCTGCAAAATGGAATTTAAATCTTCAGTTGACCTGCAATGCGTGACAATGCCTCTGGATAGACCTTTCATCGAAAGCAGCTCAGGGGATCTTGTGCTAAGGAGGAATTACAAGTCTGGCAGCACTGTAATTGAGGTTAATCACGTAACTGACAACCATCTACAGAATCAAATTGGATGTATTGGGAAAAACATTTTATAATACTGCGATTACCAATGGGAATTACTGTATGACTTGAATACTGCAGAACTGTGCATCAAACTGTCCTTTATGTAACTAAAATTGATAGATTTGGTGGTTTCTCTCTACAGTGGGTAAACTGGGTGTTTCAGCAGAGCATAGATAGCTTAATGTTTTGTCCTGCTTGTTGGACTGAAAAGAAAAACCAGTTAAACTTAAAATTGCAAGTAAACTTGATTTTTAAACTAAAATTAGTGTAACAAGCTTTTAGTCTTCCAGGAGTTTAGTGTTGTGGCTTTCTTTAAACGACTGTCAGTGGAGAACAGAAAATTTAAGTTAACCCTGAAATAAATGTTGAGTGTGATAAATGGACATTATGGCAATTCTAAATACTTATTTGTTTTCTCAGATGGAGCTGAAGAAGAAAAAATGGAAACCGAGACAGATGGGCAACAGTCAGAGAAGGTAAGGTTGGCTCAGTACGCTGGTTCTGAAAAGATAGTTCTGACACTTATGAACCTGAATTATTATGTTCTAAAATGGTGTGTAAGAAAGGTAGATGGTAGTGTGCTGGTCAGTGTGCGTGTCCATAGGGAACAGTTTTCAGTCTTCTGAGTGCTTCATTTTCTTATGAGTGATTTAGTCTCACGTCATAGGAACATAGAATTGTTTATGTTGGAAAGACCTCTAAGATCGACTCCAACCGTTAACCCAGCACTGCCAAGCCCACCTCTAAACCATGTCCCTAAGCACCACATCTACACGTCTTGTAAATACCCCCGGGGATGGTGACTCCACCACGTCCCTGGGCAGCCTGTTCCAGTGCCTGACAACCCTTTCGGTGAAGAAATTGTTCCTAATGTCTAATCTAAACCTCCCCTGGTGCAACTTGAGGCCGTTTCCTCTCGTCCTATCGCTTGTTCCTTGGGAGAAGAGACCGACCCCCACCTGGCTACAACCTCCTTTCAGGGAGTTGTGGAGAGTGATGAGGTCTCCCCTCAGCCTCCTCTTCTCCAGGCTGAACACCCCCAGTTCCCTCAGCCGCTCCCCATCAGACTTGTGCTCCAGACCCTTCACCAGCTTCGTTGCTCTTTGGACATGTGTATAGAGACATCACACAGAGATGTTTCTTTTGCTGGGCAAACAACAGGAGTGCGACATTGGTGTGTTGTTTTCTAGTCCTGAGAAAAAAGGCTGGGACTGGATGATATCAAACGAATTAGAGACTTAAGCTGCAGGATGACACTGGTATGTTATGGTTCATGACTGGTAGTGGTCTAAAGCAAGTGTCACTTCGAAGTCGTGCCCTAGAAAAGTTTGTCTTGTGACAAATTGCCTTCCCAAAGTTGAACACAGCTTTCGGTTCTGACAAGATCAGCGAGATCAGGGCTTTCCAGGAGATGGGTGAGTTTGGGTTACTCGCAGTATTTGGCAACCGTTTGTGAGTGCCGTGTGTGGAGCTGAACAGAAAACCTGAATGAAACTATTGCCCCGGCTGCATCGCAGCTCTCCAGTGACAATGTGAGTTACGTATCTCTTCCGTCTGCACGATCGCATGTGGCTTAGTGGGTGTGGGAGGATGAGATCTGGCTGACTAAAGGAAGGTGCCTGCGGCTGAGCTGGTCAATAAAACTCCTCTTTGTAAGAAGTCTGGCTAACTCTTGGTTATAGGTGTGCATATTTTGATGTTAGGTATGATGCATCCTGCCCATAAAGATCAGATATTTAGAAATTAGTTCCTTCAACCTGCTGATGGTGCCTACAAGAATGCAGTTGTTTGGGTTTTTTTATAACCCCATGTCTACAAACAGGGTAGCTCTTTTCAGATAGTCTACAATAATGGCACTGGCTGTGGCTGTTTCAGACCTGAACTGGAATTAAACTAATATCCTGGAATTAGAACATCACCCTGCTAAATAAATGGTGGTAGGCACTTACTGAGTCTGCAGCAACAAGTGATATTTCTGTGTTGCCTGCTTAGTCAAATGAACGGAATAAAACTAACCCAATGGCTGCTGAGCATAGTTTTGATGTTACTCCTCGCTCTGTTTTTCAGGTAGATCTTTTGCTGCCTTTCTGGTAAATAGTCAGGTACACTTAGGTAGATGTAAGTGTAGCAGACTTGGTCAGAGCTTGAAAAGGTGCATTGTTCTGTAGAGCAGAATAAATGAGAAACATTCAGGTCAGTTTGGAGTATTTTCAAGGGGAAAATGATGCTTCCAGTGTTAAACATGAAGCTGCTGCTGATTTCATTAATACTATGTCAAGGCGCCTAGATTTTAACAAGAAATATTTTTATTTTACTTCCATTTTGCAAATGTCGCTCTCTTCCACCAATTCCTGGGCAGAAGCGCCCTCCTGTAACATGTAATTCAGTTGCAGCATTTATTGCCACAGGATGCTGTTGTGACCATGAGTTCTGCAGAATTTGGAGCTGTGTGGATAGGTGAATACTGTATAAATTGTTAACATGGCAGGCACTGGAAAGGATATAAAACTTACGCACAAACTGCTGGAATAAATGGGGGCAGCACAAGGGGATCAGAACTGTTCTTACGTCATCTTAGTTCAGGATTTCTTGTACCTTCAAATGAAATTTGGCCTGGGTTACTGAATCTGATAGACGTCCGTCCAGTTACTTTGTTTACTGAGATCTTGGATACGATTGTCAAAATGGGCTTAAGTGTAGCAGTCAACCTTTAAAATTTAATCTCTTCTTTTATGATAGTGAATTAATTTGAAAGCTATAAACGAAGTGAACAGTGAATGTCTTCTATAGCTCTCATTCTTCAAACAATCTTTCATCCCATTTAGGTTGAAAGTAAAGTGGAGAGTGAAATTGAGGAAGGCGATAAAGTACAAGAAGGAGAAAATGAGAGAAATCCAGAAAAAGAGCAAGATAGCGAAGTGACTGCAGACACCAA
Source organism: Calonectris borealis (assembly GCF_964195595.1). Classification (NCBI taxonomy): domain Eukaryota; kingdom Metazoa; phylum Chordata; class Aves; order Procellariiformes; family Procellariidae; genus Calonectris; species Calonectris borealis. Next base: position 170,512,453 of record NC_134313.1, on the reverse strand, counting down.
GCCAGGTAATGGTCCCCAGCTGTTCCTCAAGCTGTGTTAGCTTTAATAGCCTTCCTCTGAAGTGGTTGGAATAGACTATAAACTCAACTGTGGCAGAAATATTTCCTCTTGCGCATCAGGCTGCTTCATGGTTCAGTAGTAAATATTCTAGTTTAATTTCACTGCAAAGCTTAGGCACTAAATTCTTTCTTGAACTCATTTTAGACCTCAGCTGAGCTTTCTGTCACTGTGTGTAGTGACTGGGTGAAGAAATTGCAGTAGCAAAGTGCGTGTAGGTCATATAAATTATTTCTTTTGCCTGTATTGCACACCATTTGATCATTTTTGATGCAAAGAAGTGGGACTGCTCACTTCTACCCTTAGAAGTTAATATGTTAACTCAGTTTCCCTGTGAAGTGATGCAGACCCTTTATTTTGACAGGCTAAGGAGTACTGTTTTTTTTTCTACATAAGACATTATTCTTTTTATTTATTTTTAACATGTTCCCCTTGTACTGCATGGATATATTGTTTTTTCCTGGAACTAACATTCAGTATTTTAGCACCAGGCAGAACAAGATGTGTTCGGATTTACATACAAGAGCAGATATATAATGGAGTTGATTGGGAAATGCAGCTGAAATTGTTCTGATGAGAGTAAGCTGATGGCAGAAGATGAACTGACAGGATGGAAACTAAAAGCATTTAAAGTTGCCCTATTTGTTGGATCAGATCCTCTTAGACTAGGATTGTTCCCCCGTCAGCGTTTGGACAAGTAGCAGTACTATACATAGGAGTGTGGATGTATTAGTTTGACTGATGGCAGTGTGCGTAGTGTAATTCCTGTCCTGATGCGATACTGTTAACAAGGGGAGAATGGGTGTAACAGACTTGGTGGTAAATCTCTTCCAGAAGAGAAGGAGGCAGAAGAGAACAAGGAGAACGTTGATGCAAGCAAAGACAAAGAAAACGAGGCTGGGAAGAAGAAAGTGGAACATGAAATCTCGGAAGGAAACGTAGCCACAGCTGCAGCTGCTGCCCTTGCCTCAGCTGCCACCAAAGCAAAGGTTTGTTTTATACAAATATCCATTGGCTTGGTTTCCAGTTCACATTAGAACTCTTCTTAAAATGGTCCTTTGTTCCAGATCTGTGCGATTTCATGTTCTAATCTCTAATACCTTGAAGCAGCACAAGTGCCTTCTTCAATTTCTTTTGCTTGAACTCCTAGGTGAAATAGCGTACAATTTTAATTTAGGCAGCTACTTTTATGATTATGAAGTCGATGAACATCCCTAAGAAATAGCCCCAAAATGTGTTGGTCATTTTTTGGAAAGACTTTTTTCTGCTCGATAGGTCTGGCTGTAATGCCGAGGGCACAGGCCTGGGTGGCAAAACCCTCATGTTGCCTTTTTTGCTCTGCCACCGGCTGTTCTGCGGACTTCACACAAGCCTTCTGTGCTTGGACTCTTTGTAAAAGCAATGTGATGTTCAATTCTAGCGTTACAATTTTTTATAGACAACTTAATGATTTTTTTTGTTAAGAGGTACTGTGTGTCTGTTAAAAACATGTTCTTGTCTTTCTATCATTAAACTTCTGTTTGTTTGTCCCTTACTGAGCTGTGGTTTGAATTAGTGTCCTATCTAATAACTTTTCTTTACCCTATAATTACTAATTGCATGCTGTCTTTCATTTTCTTTTTGCAGGAACCAGACAGCCTTCGCTTCTTTCAGAATATCTTTTTCAAAATCTGTTTTCTCTTTACATATTTTTTTGGATTCAAGTTGTAGTTTGGGTTTCTTAATCGCTCTTGGATTCAGCGCCATGTTCCATGTCACCTACTTTGTAGATACCAAAAGCAAAGCATGGATGGTGTTTATTTCCTGACGGATTTCCAGGACATAACAGTGGACATAATGAGGTGTTGCATGTGTTGAACTGACTCTTGCAGTCTTGATCTTTGACTCTTATAACTTTAACTTTAGAATTTTTTCCCCAGCTGCATCATATATATTGAGGATAGTGTGATGATAGGTGTTGTCATGATGCCACAGTCCCTGCTTTATGAACCCATGAGATTTGAGGATATTTTTAGTCACTACCTTTCAAGCCAGGTTCTAAAATGAGAAGTTGCACGAATTCAGCATTGCTTAGTGTCAGAGCTGGGCACCCTAGCTGCGTGGAATCCCACTTTGCAGGCAAACTTGAGATCCGTTGTTTTGGGAGTGCAGAGTCCTGCCGGGCTCCCTCGTGCATCGCTTTGCCTGCATCTGAACCTGGGGTGCTCTGAGCACCAAGCACTTTTGCCGAGAGTAACTTAATTTCAGTTCATCAGACTTACAGATATTTTCAACCGAGTTGGAAAAAACCCTGCATATATATATAAAGAGGCATGAAATTTAATCTCTATTTTATGGAAGGCTACTTGCTCCAATAAAGATGATCTCCTACTTTCCTTCCTTTGGTGATAACGAGTGCTAGAGGGAGAAGGGACTTGGCTAATGGCAGTTTTCATTATGATAATAATAATATTCTAGAAGAATTTTAGCTTTATATTAGAGGAAATAATATATTGTTATTAGGACGTTCACACTTCAGAGTAGAATTCAAGTTCAACAGGGATTTCTCTTTCCACTTGCACTTAAAAACCCAGACAATATTAAGGCTTTCAGTGAGCTCTGTCTATTCAGTTCTTCATAATAAACTCAAGACCTGGTCATGTGAAGAGCTGTTACAAAGTTGTTTTCCTTATGATTTTGTATCAGAGAAATACTGCAGTTGACTTCTAAGGAGAAACAGGGGTTAAAGGCAGGCACTTGAAGTTTTTTGTTCTTTTGAGGTAGGACAGCTCATTGGTGAAGCAACTTACTTGAGAAATGGTATCCAGTGAATGTGTTCATTTAGGGGGGGACTACATTCCTATGCATAGAATGGAGCAACAATTTTAAATGCATTTTTACAGGTTATGGCTTCTGTACAAACAATATTAGAATTATTTAAGTCCCCTTTCCTCATTTTCTTCTCAGATTCCTAAATCAATGTAAGCTTTTTTTCTTTTCTGTGCATAAGTAGCACCTGATAGAAAATGTCCTCTTTCCTGCAGATTGCTGTTAGCTTTTGTCCAGTTGTGACTGAGCTGCAGAACTTCTGCTGTAGCTCTTGATCCATCACTTGCACTGCCAAAAAGGACTGTTCTGGTCGTAATTTGACCTCATGCGTAACACTGATCCCATGACTTCTCTGAATTTCTGTTTTGAGGTGGTTGTGATTGAATGCATCTTTTCTAGAAGACATTGATATCAAAACTGCCAGTGATGCAAAACCTCCTGTAATTGTCCATAAGCTTTTCCATGGGTGGTAAACTTTGCTGTTAAGCTTTATTCCTAATCTGATATGCTTCAACCGCTAACTCTTGTACCATAGCAGCACTTTCCTTTGCCTGCTGAATTAAAAAGCCTTTGGTTATCAACCGCTCTTTCTCATGTGTAGGTGTTTAGAAACGTAAAATTCAGGAATAGAAGGGACCCTGTTGCTAAAATCATGTTTCTTCTTTTTGCAGGCAGCTACATCCCATCTTCTGTTTATAGGCAAATCAAATTATGTCTTTAATTGGTTCCTTTTTGCTGCTGCTCAAGAAACTCACTGTAGGACCTTTTTCATCTCATGCTTGAATGTATGCATGACAGAGCTTAGTTTTTCCCATTGTGTGCCTTAATTCAGGTAGCTCTGTGTTATCTGCCACCTTTATTTCTTCTGTTTCATATGTGAAAGACAGTCTTATCCCCTCTTGGCTTCACAAAACAAAAGCTAGGTGAAGCATCTGGTCTCCTTTCACAAAATAGGAAGAGGGAAGGAAGAAAGAAGTTTCCTCTGCCTGTTGCCATTTCAGTTAACCTCTTGCGTGTGGATGAGAAGACTTCAGCACCGTATTCCAGTGCGGTGGTGCTAGGATGCTATCCATTTTCCAGAAGTCTCTCGTGGTCTGGTTGTATGTACCAGTTGCCATGCTCATGCCCTTGCTGCGATTAGCCAGTTTCACAACTAAAGCTGGGTTTGAGAAGATCAGGGGATGGGCCAGGTCCTGCGAGACTGCCTGTAACGTGTGTGTGCTGGTCGGTAGCTAGCCTTGTGACTCCTCCCGAGTTTATCAGTATTCAGCCAGAAGGGATTTCTGAGCAGAGAAACCAGAGTCAGTATTGTGGCGAGGGGCACACCGCGCGCAGAGGCGCTCATGGGTGTTTAAACAGCAAACCAAAGCGTTGTTCTGTATCCACTCTCGGCCAGAGGCCAGGTCCACCTCGCTTAGTGACGCTCAGGTCGTTCAGAATTGCTGTGTCCCAGGATAATGTCACATACCATCTTCTTTTTTGCTTATTTATGACTTCAGGTGGATGCAGCGATATGTTTATCAGGCAATTTAAATCACTATTAATTTTGACTTACTGGGGTTTTTTTGTCAACTGCAGAGTCAGTAATGACTTGTTCTTTGTCCATGTGAAAGCCCTGGGTAATGCCGGGCTCAGGAGCAGTCTCTCTGGGTCTGTTCAGGAAAAACGTCAATGATGATTTCCTTTTTAATGTGTATTTTGAGACCTGTCTTTTACCTAATTGTCTGCCTTGCTGATTTTATGTTAATCTGGTTTCATTATTAAAATTGCACACATCAGGCAAGGCGAAATGACTGCCAGAAGGCTGTGTGTATCAACAAAGGTACTTCTGTCACTCTGACTTTTCATACAAATGAGTTTGTTCTACTAAACAGTATTAATTGACGTTAAATTTTTTAGTTCTGTCAGCCATTCAGTTACTTCAGTGTGCACCACTGTTTGGTCAGTATTTAACTGAACAGCCTGCTTGAATTTCACAGTGGTGTGCTGTTAGAGGGACTTGGGTGATGACTCTGGTTCTCTCAAACTGTACCTGATTTAAAGTTAAACTTAGTGAGAGTCTTGAATGTATGTTATCTAGATTTACTGAAGACTTCCTTTATTGCTGGTGGGTTACCAGAGGTGAATGCTGTCAAATGACACAACATACTAGCGATGAAAACAATATCGTATGTTTTTGAGAAATTCTGATTATAATTAAGAGTTTTATAATGCTTCTTTTCTCCAGCTCAGTATTTCTGCCAGTTCTGAGCCAAGGTTTGGGGCACAGCTTGCTAAATATGAGTCTCTGTTTGCAGCTTGAGCTGGATGACATCCAGCTTTCTCTTTTTTCCTTCTTCCCCTCAGCCCTCACCTTTCCCGTCTCAAAAGCCAACCCTCCTTCCCCCTCAGCCCTTGGGTGTGTCAGGGGACTTTGCTTGGACACTGTGGTCAGGAAACGTCCTCTGACTGTTGATACAGAAACTTCCCAGCAGTACGCGTGATGGGGTTTTGAGTGTATGTTCATGCTGAACAGCAGGCTGTTAACAAAAGCCGGTAGAGGCATCATTAACTTGCCTTTCACACTTGGAAAACGTGAAACACTTTTATAGCCTGTTTCATACATCGCGTATATACACACATATATATCCTCTATCATTTATGTATATGTGTGTATATGTAAATGGGGTAAAGCTAAAGAATGTAAAGAATCTATTTGCCTTTTTCTGCAGTTTGCCTTTGCAGTTTAAATACAGCTTTGCCTTCAGCTTTATTCTGCAATAGGAATACTATGCAACCTGATTATAAAAGGAAACTGGAGATTTTTTTTTTAGCGGTTTCTTCTAAAACCTGTGTAGAGATTACTCTGCAAGCTCTCCCTAGCCCCAGGTGGGACTTTGCTCTGAGAAAGTTTATGCTTTAGTGGTGTGGTGCTGCATGTAATGGAATATGCTTAACTAGATACATCGCTTCTCATTTACTTGAGCAAAAAATATTTTAATGGCAAAGGCGTGCAAGAGTCGTCTCACTGTTTTTGTGGGTCGTTCCAGGTAAAAGCCTCCTGTGTGTGTTTTGGTGAAAGCTTTTTGGATGACCTGCCGCTGACTCGGTACAACGTACCCTTGCTCCCTCATTTGCATTTCCACTGAAAGTGCTCTCTGTTGCACAGCGCTCGGAAGGCTTCGAGGCAAAGCTGGATTGCTTATGAGTACTGAGCATCCACAATACCTCTTGTATTAAAACTTGGCACCTATTTATTTGATTAAAAGCTTAATAATCTTCCAAAGGCTTCTGATTCCGAGCATAAGATTGTTAATCTAATGCCCTGTTTTCTGTCCAGAAGGGGAATAGCATGGCTAAAGCTAGATGCAGGCATAGTTGGCGTATTTGTTCCCTTAAAGCTCTTTATCTTGTGAAATGCATGTAAAGCAAAAACCTGTGTTTTATCCTCAGCACCTGGCAGCAGTGGAAGAAAGAAAGATCAAGTCCCTGGTTGCCCTTCTGGTGGAAACACAGATGAAGAAGCTGGAGATAAAACTTCGCCATTTTGAGGAGTTGGAAACCATTATGGACAGAGAGAAAGAGGCAGTAAGTAGGAGGGTACTAATCTGAAATTCTGCATTAAATCAGTCACTGCCAAGATCTATGTGTGCTAACAGCTGGAAAACTAGCAACTTCAGCTGTTCCTCACCTTTATGCAGGTCTTTGTGCCTCAGCTAGAATTCATAATTACCCCCTACAGTAGTGTTGGAGCTCTCTCCTCTGTCCAGATCTTCCCTTTACCATAAGCAGCAAACTGGTAGTATCCTAGATGTGCTTCCTAATCCGTACTTCTGTCATCTAAGCATGAATGTGAAATTGGTCCGGAACCTTTATATAGGCCTTGTCACATGAATGACATCTGATGTACGAATGGCTTTTCCATATAAAGAGAGTGAAATGGATGGAAACCATACTTCCCTAAGGGAAGGGAAACCAGCTCTGTCTGCCTTGCCTTCCTGACCCAGTTTAGGCTGGAGATTTGGTTTTAAGGATGTAGTTCAGGTTTTGTTTGGAGGGCATTCTCAGTAGCTCTTGGGAAAGTCGTCAAAGTGAGATGCAGTAGCAGAAGGATACGTGCTCAGGAGTAACAGCTGCTCATTTTGTGATGATGAGGGATTTGCCTGAGCTGGAGAGGGCAACAGCTCAAGAGAAGGGAAGGAATCGATGACGTCGGGAGATGGGAAAAGGTGGTTGCTCGTAGGCACCAGAAAAGTATCAAAATAGAACAAAGCTGAACTGACAAATCTAATGATGAAGTGCGACGGATGAGGAGGAGGAGCTGGGCAAGCTAAGCAAGAAGGTGGTTAGTTTCTGTCCTCAGTCTGGTGAGGCAGTAAGCCAAGGCACAGGTCTTGAATTGAGGTCTAGCCAGCTGAAGACGGTGGTGACACTAAGAGAGCGTATATATGATGCATCCCAAGCAGGCTTGTATTTATATTTTAGCACTGTTAGTGACACCTTCCTGGAGAGCTATGTATCCCTAAAATCAGGGTATAACATGGAAGAGATGCTGCCTCTGCCAGTCAGTGGCTGGATTACGCATCAGTTACTAAGTGTTCTTTCATAGATAGTGCAGCAGGCTTTCAGAGAAGTGGTTTCTCTCCAGCTACTGTAAAGATCACCCAAAACTTCATTTTTATCAGAGAGCAGTCAGGTTTTTTTATTTTTCTGTTGTGTAGCTTGCTCTTTTTTTGTCAATAGGCAATTACTCTAGATGTGTTGAAGATATTGATTCATAATTCTAGGGGTTTTCACATTTGCCCTACTGTGCAAATTGAATGGAATTTACACCCTCACTTTGGCATTAATCACACTGATAGAGTTTGACAAACTGTGGTCTTTTGTTGTAGCAGAATGTCAGCAAGAATTTCTAGATTGCTCAGCATCCACAACCATTTTGGTGTGGTGTTTGCCTCTGACACTGATTGGCAGCTCAAGAAATGGACCTAACTATTTTGAAAAGGTTCTCTGTAGATATCTTTCTTTGGGGGATATATTCTATTAGTGACAGGGTTTTTTTTTTTCCATTTTGAGTCGTATGACATTTTCCTTTTTAAAAATGTGCATACAGATTTTTCACTTGGCTTTCTGGTAGTTAAATTCGGTCTTTTCACCTGTCACTGTGGATATTTAGTGGAATAATGAAAGCAAAAAAAAATCCTTAGTGCTATTGCACACTATGCATATGTCCTTATTTGCTGCACTGGCTTTTTCTTATAGTACAGGTAAGGCGATTGTAAGTGTTGAAAGAAATCTGTGCTGCAGACTGGAGGGTGTTACATTTTAGGCAAAACGCATTTACTTCAGTGTTTAAGCTAAAGTAATTTCAGTGCTGCCAACTCTGTGTCTAACCAGGGACCCTACTGGTAGGAGCCTTGTTGACCCAGAATTTATAATAGCACATGAATGCTTTCCTTACCCATTTCTGGTTAGGGAGGAGTTACTTGCTGAAGATGATATTGTAGTACAATGATGGTTATTGCATGAGTATACATTAAGTGCTTGTAATAGTGCCTTCTAATTGTGAATCACTTTGCAACGCTGCAAAAAACATGCTGTTGCAAATTTGAAGATCGTCAAGAGTGTGGTATTCATGACTACGTACCTAAAAATTTGGCTGATTTCATGAATTGGGTTGTATAGGAGATTGTGTGGCAGACTGATACACACTGATCTTCGTTTAGGTGCCTGGCCTCTTGCCTGACCGCTGCTGCAGGTATAACTGAGTTTTATAGAGTTGAAGAGTAAATGCGAATTACTGATAGGCGGCCCACCAGAAAATGTGTTACTACTAGTTGTCTTAATGCTAATCTGGGGCTACGGCAGTAGGTTGTGTCCGTAAACCTGCTTCTGAAACGATTACAACAAATACAAGAACCTAGTGCAGAACCAGGTGTTTTGGGCTCAGCATGAATTCTAAGACCAGCTTGTGTTGTAACTTGTGTTTATGTGCTTTTTTTCTCTGTCCAACTCTCTCCCCTTTTCCTGAGGGGAAGGAATGTGTAGAAGGGAAGTTTTCACTGGTTTTCCGAAGTACGAGGTGTGTTTTCAGGCACTGGCTGCTGTTTGGGGATACTTGTAAAGACTGGTTTTTAAACTGTGGCCGGATAGGGTACCATGAAGAGAGCAAAGCAGGAATACAAAAGAGTATAAAAAGAATATAAAAAGTATGGTGTAGCCGTACTTCTTGCCTAAGCCTTTGTTTCGGGTCATTTGCAGTAATTCTTTTCTAAACTCCCTGCCACCTACTGAATCTATTTCCACACATGCACGATTACACCATTGGTGTACGTGTCTCTTCATTTTATCAAGTTCTTCCCGCTAACGTATCAGATTGGTCAAGGAAAAAGGAGTCATGGCAGCATGAATAATCACATTGTAGTCCCTACATGCAGAAAACCAGCCCCCAACGAGGAGTATGTATTATTCATTAGGCTCTGTCCCCATCTGGTTCTGCTGGTGAATGCGTGCTCTGTAGTATTCTGTTTTCATCCGTGCTTTGTCAGCAGTAAAACTGCTAACACAAAGTACTGATGGAGCTGTGGGATTTTTGGAGAACTTCTGCTAGGTGGAAGTCTCCTTGGCAACCTGCTTTTCAGATAAATTATAGAGTATACGTTAAAATACTCATTAAATATTTGTAAACTAGTCATACAAATCCATGTGTCCAATTGCTTAAGAGTAATAGATGTAGAAATGCGTTATGATTTCTTAAATAAGTCAAATGACAAACGCTTCCTTAACCAGGATGGTGATCAATCATATAAATGCCCAATAGTTAGAAATATTTTCTATAGCTTTTTTGTCTTTTCTTTTTGGGCTTGCTTACTCTCTACATGGCTTCATAATTAAACAAAGTAGCCTATTTTATGTTAATTGGCCTAAATTACATGAGTTTTTTTACATAATACTCTTCTTAATAGTGCAAATCATTGCTGTCTGGCTGTCATGATGTCCAAGTCCTACACTTAAAATAAAGGTACGGAGTAGGATCCTGACTGTAATCACTGAGCTCGTGCTATTGCACACACATTCTGCTTTGGTCTTGCCCTAGAAAATCCCTTTAATTTCCTGTTCCCCCTTGTTCCAACATGCAGAAGATTGAGAGAAAAACATACAGTTTCTTCTAGAATTGTATTAAGGCTGAATGCTGGGCACAGTAATTGAGTAATGTGTTGTATTACTGAGAGATTCTTTAGGACAAAACCATGAGTTCATCTGCTCCAGCTGGAAGATGGCCTGGACCCTGTACCAAAACCTGCTGCAAATCAGACAGTAGTGTATCAATAGGATAAGTGTTTGGTTTGCAGAAACACGTTTTATATATATAGTTCTTAACTTTGCTTTGCCTTTTTTCCCCTATTTTTGACATAGTTAGAGCAGCAGAGACAACAGTTGCTGACAGAACGCCAGAATTTTCACATGGAGCAGCTGAAATACGCTGAATTAAGGGCTCGTCAGCAAATGGAGCAGCAGCACAGTCAAAACCCACAGCAGTCTCACCAGCACTCCAGTGGGCCTGGGATGAACCCCCTCGGGGCACCAGCACATCCAGGCTTACTGCCTCATCAGCAGCCCCCGCCGTACCCTATGATGCACCACCAAATGCCACCACCTCACCCACCACAGCCAGGTAAGAGTTGGAAGGAGAAAATCCCTCTACGTTAATCACCCTTCATAACAGTAAAACCAGAGGAAGAGGTATTGCCAGGTAAAATTGCAGAAGGTGTAATGGATGGTCTGTGTTATGTAGCGGTTTATAATGGTGCTGCTTATAAAGCAGAAACACAGTTTGCTGGGAACATGAGCTCAGCTTGTACTGCAGCTTCAGTTTATAGCTTGCCCCAGTGCCAGATGTGCGGATGGAGTTTGGGGAGGAGGTATCCTACCAGTCCGTATGAATACCCAAAAGGAGGGTATGAAAGAGAGAGCCAGACTCTTCTCAGTAGAACCCAGTGACAGGGCAAGAGGCAATGGGCACAAATTAAAACACATGAAATTCCATCTGGACACAGAAAAATACACTTTTTTCTTCTCCCCCCTGCCCCATGAGGGTCACCAAACCCTGGAGCAGGTTGCCCAGCAAGGTTGTGAAGTCTCCATCCTTGGAGATAGTCACGCCAAGCTCTACAGTAAAAATGGAGCTGCCACTTCTTAGACTTTTTTTATGCCCAGTGATCTGAGCAGAGATGCTCCTTCAAAAACAATCATACCCTCAAATTCTCCAGTTCATGACACACCTACCATGTAAAAAAACTTAGAGGAAAGGACCGGATCGAGAAGCAGACACAAGAAGCTCTTTAAGCAGTTTCCTTTGGCAGGAATACGCTTCTTTGGCATTCTAATACGCTTCTAAGCCCTACTCGGGGCTTTGCTTTCAGGCTTCTGCCCTTCAGTTGTGCTTGATGGCAGATGAGAGTTGCAGGACCACGTTGGTCAGGAGGGTCACTTGAAAGTCTCCAGTCCAGCCTCCTGCTCAGAGCAAGGCCAGCTGGACCCGATTGCAAGGGACTTATGCTCTTGAGGTTTAGATATCTCCAAGGGTGGAGATATTCCTAATACCAAAGGATGGAGAAATTAGGTGGCAATGTGACTGTGCCTCACCTCAGCAGGAGGAACATCCACTGGGCATAAAAAATATTACCGCCGCTTAATGGCAAAACTAACAGCCACACTGTTAAGTAACTAAGTTGCTAACAGTATTTGCAGTCTCAGCCTTAAACGTTTTTACTGTTAAAGGGGATTGGGACTACCAAATGTTGTACTTTTGCTGTGAAGATGCTTATGGGAATTAGAATTGAAGGCTTTACTGTACTTGCTAAATGTTGTTGAAATGATAATTTAAAATAGAATAGCACCACCTGACATGTAGTAACCTGATTGTCTGACTAGACCGCAGCGAAGGAGAATAGCTTTTGTCAATTTTCAACTGCTTGACCAAAAGCCGTTCTAAAAGAAGACCTGGTTATTAGTCAAAAATATTTCGGAAGATCTGCTGAAGAAGCTGAAAAGTTTTGGGTATCATAATCAGAAATAGGACGTGGCAAGAGAAAGCCTGCAGGAGCTTGAGTTTTCATCTTGGGAGAAGACCTATGTTAAGTGTAAGGTTTGGAAAAGAGCAGAAGTGCGTACTAAACTAGAAGGATTTGCAGATGACAATGAAAATGTGAGGCATCTAATCCAACTGCATGAATCTCCACATTAATAAAACTTGATTCAATCAACAGATGCAGAGTAATGCTCACTGGAGAGGAAGGCAGGAGTTAGTCTTGTGGTCTAGATGAGCTTAAACCACCTTTTAAAGGGATCAGAGTCGGTGAGCTCCTGGATTCATTGTGCACTTGTGGACAAAGAGTTAATGCTGATACTGTTTTGGGAGCTGTTTTGGTTTTTGCTGAAATTGAATTGGGGGTGTGATAATATATGGACTGTTTTTTAGATTCAAATAATATTGTAGCTCAATTTGCCTATTGTACGCTGTATTGACAACTCAGTTCTATTCGCCTGGCAGTAGAAGGGAGAGGCATTCTGTGGAATGGAAAAATGGCAGATTGCAAACAGATTAAAGGGGGGAATCCTTGCATATGATTAGACCAGTTCTTACAAGCTGCGATTGAGCCTGAAAATGTAACAAGATTAAATGCATTGTTGTATTCACTCGGGGACTAATAAAACTTGATTTCTAATATATTCACATCCTTGATTCACATAATACCTTATTACTTCAGCCCCATCATAATCATCCAGGCCCTCTATATTCCCAGTGATCCCTTTCAGTGTGTATTGTGGGGAGTGTGGTACTGTGTTAATTAGTCAGGACGTCTCTTTTTCAAATTTGATTCAAGTTAGTCAATAGATTGACTTTTCCACCACCACCTCCCCTCCTGTTAGAGGGTGGCAAACTGATGGATGAGGCGCAGCACTTCTGGCTCCTGCGACTGAAGCATCTGGTGCTGTCTCATGCCATAGAGATATAGGACTGGGATCTTGCCCTTTACCTAGTCTGACAGTTCACTGGTTTCATATTTTTGTGAAGGTGAGGGTTCAAAGGCCCTTTAAAAGACTTCGAGAGTTTGAAGGCAAACCCCTCTGCTTCTTCTACCAATTCCCAACTGATCTTGCCTAGAAAACAGAACAGTCTCTCTTCCTCAGGCTCTGCGGTGGCAGTCCTTAAGTTTGTTAGAAATGCTTGGGAAATCCACAACTTAGTACCAAAGCTCTTTGGCTTCACAGTGGAGTTTTGCATAACTTGAGGGCAAGGAGAGAAAATGGAAAAGTTCACTGTTTCCTCGAGTGAGTTCAACACTTAAACTCTGAGCCAGTCCTGGGAGCGTGTGTGTAAATAGTAACTTTGGGATCCTTCAGTCCCCAGAGACAGTGACTCACAAACTGACCTGATTTTAGGTAGTTTGAGATGCCCAGAGTTTGACTTTGCTTCACAAATCGCTCCATTGTCACAGGGTGACTCTCTGCTGGAAGGATCTCCGTTGCACGCAGCAGACACGAAGTTACGGTCTCCAGAAATCTTGCTGAAGCAGTCAGTAGTTGCATTTTGGGTGCACCCCCGACCTCCATGTATTATATACATTAAAAAATAATCCCTTATCGCATCATGTTGGTCATGTTGAATGTTAAATACTATAGAACTTCTGTCGTATCCTACGTATCTTCCTTACTTTCACATTCTGAGGGCAACTGTGGTGTATTTATTGTACTTGTAAGTCTTGGAGCATTAATAGTCCAATACTTCCATGACAGTCCTGTACATACATAGATCAGCAGCAAGTTTTGCTGCTCAGTTGCTAATTTGGGATCCTTTGAAACAAACTGGGGAACTTCACCTTAATGACCACACATCTGTAAGTTCCCTCACTGCGTGCCTGCCTGTGACTCTCCTGCAGTCTTGGTGGAGATGCCCCTGTGACTCTCCTGCAGTCTTGGTGGAGACGCCACAATTTGGAGGGTGTGGGTAGATGAATTTCACCCAGCGGAGGTAGTCCCTGCTAGAGAGGGCTCAGACACGCTTGCAGAAGAAATCTGAAAACTCTTTTTTGCTGCTGTTGGTCCTGTAGATGAACCTCTGGCTTCAGAGAGCTGTTGGTGCACTGCTTCCCAGTGCAGAGCTTGACATGCTTTTGTAAGAAGGAGCATTTTCCTTACCTGAGTTCTCAGCTTCTCTCCAATAACAACCTGCTTTCCCTAAGGTGGCCAATCTCAAGAAACCTCAGTGACGAATACCACGGCGTAATTCTTCATTCAGGTACAAAGAGGTTATTGGAGACTTAGACAAGTCCCTGCCTGCTGGTCGGTCTCACGGCTCTGCGGGAAGAACTGACCCATTCAGTTTGTGTTAGAGAGAAATCCCAAAACAACTCAGCAGTGACTGAGAAGCACCAGTGGGCAACCTTCCAAAACACAGCCCCGAGGGGAAGCTGGAGATGGAAATACCCTTCACAATTTCCTGTTCAGCCGCCTGGTTTTAACTCCAGACTTTACCTTGGTTCTCACTGATGTTTTCAAACAGGTTTCTGACCTTAGTAGTGACTAAAAGGGTGACTGTTGGTTCAGTAGACGGTGAATAAAATGCTAAGTCGGATGTCTTTAAAGTGCGCGACGAAAGCTGAAGAGGTGGTAGGAAACAAAGTGATGAAAGGATCTGGAAAGGCATTTATAAATGGAAGGAAAAAAAAAAAATTCCTGCTTACAGCTTTTCTGGATTCAGAGGCAGAAGCAGTTAGGGCGGCTCTCTTATCTAAAAGTTAACAGTGAAGCTTTTTCCAGAAAAATGTTCTTTAGCTTAGATGTCAGTCTCTGGAAAGAGCTGGTGAACGTCTCCATTCGAGGGTCAGTCTTTGCAGTGAGCTGCTGTTCATCGGCATGGCCACATCTGGTTCTGCTGGGCCATGGAATTTGCCGGGACATGCTGAAGAGCTGAAACGGGCAGGTTTGAGAGAGAAACCAAGACAAGAAACCAGCAGAGCTCCTCCAGAGAGAAGAGCTGTTGGTGAATTCCGCTTAAAAGAAGACTTTTCTGGACAATATACGACACACACCCAGAGAGGCTTCTTAAGTTTTTGCTGCTTCTCCTGTGGCTTTTCTTTCTGGGTCTGGGAGAACTGCCTTTTTGCTAGTCACAGCAAGCAACACGGCTTGATGGTTAAAAAGCTTTGAGTTTAAAAAGTTGAAATAGAACTCTGTTAGCAGTTTGCTGTGACGTACGGTTTAACTTGATGCCTCCTTCTCCAGTGCAAGTGTTTTGAGTTTGGTTGCCTTCAGTTTGTCCTTTGGTGCCTGGGTGTGATGAGATTCTGGTCACCGTTCTTGGGCACGGGCACTGATTTCAGACAAGTCCCACTACTAGCCCATTTCCCAGATTTTTTAATTTTAACTTCATTTTGACTGAGCTTATTTTGTTTTCTTCTTTCCCATGGAATGAAGACTTTTGAAATAGAAAAATAAAATTGGATTCCAATTTCACTGTGAAAAGCTGTACCTTGTAATTAGAATGGAAAATAAAATTCCCAATTTCTTCCTGTATTACCAGCCTTGCTGCTGGTTGTATCATTTGAAGCACATTATTGATTTCTTTGTGCACTGTTCTGGTTATCTGTGAAATGCTGAGTGCCCCATACAAGTGATACTTGTGGTGTGTAATACCAGAAACTTCTTGAAATTCTTGGAGAAAGAGAGGTAGATATGTATTAATATCTGTCATTAACTTCCCTTCAAGGGGGATTTTCAGCTAGTAAATAATTTCTGACCCAAAGCAGAAATGGAATAAAGAGGTAAGGGTACTTTTTCCACTACAGCTGGATGAGCAACTTTAATAACCTTTTCCCCCAATATATTTTGCATAATTTTCTGTTGATGGTTGAAATATTCAAAAGAATGCTTTGTAAGTAATTTTGGGCTTGTGGTTTTTTCAAGTAAGCGTTGTGCATTTCATTATTGAAAACTTGTGGTTTTAAATTGAGCTACTGGATGCTATTTACTTTCCTATTGGACTGATTGCAGTTCCAGGATTTTTTTGGTACAGATAAGGGTTTTAGGTTCACTTCCTTTTGGTAAATATTTTCGAAGAACTGTCAGCGCTTTCTTTTTACCCGTCGCACGTACTGAGCTTGCTGGCAGGAGACACGCAGGGAGCAGTCAGACAAAAGGAAAGCAAAGGGTGGTAAATGGGTTTGCCGTCTTCGTCCACAGTGCCGTAACACTGCGTAGTTGTGGGTTTGCAAGGCGTTTTGGTGGCTGGTCATACAGAAACATTAAAGCCACGTTGGGTGCTTGCTGGTATATTCTTGACTATATGAAAACCTGGCCGGGCAGGAGGCGTTATGGGGCTAGAATGGTAAAGAAGAGTCAACCAGGGGACAGCGATTCCTCTGAGGATGCTGGATGATGTTTTATTGACTTGCACTGTACTGACATCTTAACATCCGCAGAGCTTCTCCAGTAGGTTTGAGCAGCTCCTAACTCCCTACAAGAATGTATTATTGAAGATGCATTAATATTTGAAGGTTACCGGTGCCGCCCTGCAGAACGGTTGTCCTTGCAACGTGACACACTGAGCAGCTTCTCGACAAAATATCTTCCGTCGTACGTGCTTTGTTGTAGAAAAATAATGGTGAGCCCTCAGCTGGGAGGTTGTGTGGATGTCGGGGCCCCTCGAGCCCGGCGCGGTGCGCCTCGGCGTTCGGAGGTGTCTGACTTCAGCCTGCCGATGCTTCCATCGTCAGCGCCGGGTGAATCACGCCAGAGGGGAGTGACAGAAATGCAAGTGAAGTGGAAATTCTGCCTCTCCCCCGAGACACGATGCTAAATGAGTTATTGTGGTTAATTATTCACAGTTCTTGGCTATGGGATTGTCTGCTGCAGTGCGTGTCGGGGGAGGACGTGCCGAAGGAAAGGACGTGTCTGGGAGGTTGGTTACAAGTACAGATTTCCGGGTCTTCTGAAAACCCTTCCCGGTGGGAAGGAGCACATCTTGCCGTGCTGCAGAGCTGCTCTGCAGTGAAGCTAGCAGGCATTCCCGGGAGCGGTTCTCTGCTTGTTCCCACATCAGGACTGTGAAACAATTCATTCAGTAGCAGGAGAGCGAGATTCCAGCAAGGCACGTCCCCTGCGGAGATCAGAGGAACGTCGGAGTGCAGCCTGCTTTTCCCCTCTCCGAAATCCTGGCTGCCAAAGGAGAGACTCCCTTCACGTAGCACTGGCTGGGTTTGCAGATTTTTCTCTTTGAATGGTAAACAGGGAGAGTGTGCAGGAGGATTTGAATCGGCTCCAAGCTTTGTGCATCGTGCCCCTTCGACTGCTACAGTGAAACAAAAATACTAAAACTGTTTACCACTCCAGTGCCCCTCAAGTAGCTGATTTAATAGAGGTGGAGGCTTATTTAATAGAGATAAAGACCTTGGAGATCCTTTAAAAACTGTTCCTCATCCGTTTCACTGTAATGTGATCTGCAGTTGGCGGTTTGCTAATAGGGGAATGCTTCAGAGCACACATTAGAAAATGTCTACAATCTCTAATGTGTAAAGGATTTTTTTTTAGTCTGCTAAATCTCGTTTTATTGAACCTTTTGGCTTTATCTCTTCCTGTGTCTGCTGTTTTTAAGCTCTCTCCCTTATGTAGGTCACACTTGCACATTTTATGCTTGAGCTGCTGTCTTGAAGCGGTATCTCTTGTAAAATGAGAAAAACGTATGATCTCTATAGAAATAGGACTTCATTTTTGTCATAATGGTGGTAGTAATTTCCTCTTGCTTAGTCCCGGTTTGGTTTGGTATTGCTCAACTTCAGCATTTTGGAGTTCTGGTATGTGATAGGATTGTTCCTCTGCAAGTACCCTAAGCTAATTTTAAGATAAAATTGTTGCATACCATGTGAGGAAGGCAAAAAATGAGCAGCCAACCCTGTACTCAAACACAGAGGAGCTTCTCAGCTTATGAGCGTTTTCAGAAAAACTGCAGTGCCACTTATTTTTAAATCTCCAAGATTTAAGAGAGAAAAAAGCTCTACAGGCTCCTTGATTCAGGTAGGAGGATGCTTCCCAACGAGCATCATTATGAGATTTGGAGTCATGACACTTTGAATTTATGAAGAAACAACACTTTTTAAAGTTGATTTAATTTCTGTTTAGTGGTGATTTTAGCTTGAATGTGGTTGATTTGAATATAAAACATAGTCCCTAATCTTCGCATTATTGCAGGTTTGACAGCCGTTCTCTCACTGAAGGAATACTTGCTCGGTGTTAGAGCTAAGACCTCATGTGAAGCCACTTGCTGTGTAGTAAGTCTGATCCAGCTTCAGGTGTTTCAGAAGAGGTTTTTTAATATTAATCACTTCATTAGTGCGGAGAGAATCTTGTAGGCATGTGGTGCGAGAAGGAAGATGGCCAAATTACGCTTGGAGAGGTTGAGGCTCCTGTCAAGCGGCAGCTGCCAGGCTGGGGATTTCTCAGTTCCCAGCTTTCCTTCTGAAGCACAGCTGTGTTGTTCCAATTTTTACATTTTTATTCCCCCATCAACCTTAACTTTGCCAGTGAATAACATCCCTCATACCTGTGAATGTCTTGTCCTTTTGCTACGAAGCCCTCTATGTCTTTGGGCCATGTTTTGTCTCCAGTTTCTTGTTTTGGCAAGGTTCAGCCCCTGCCACCCTTCTGCCCCCGGCAGTTGGAGTTGCCCTGCATCTGGTTCTGCTGGTCTAACTTCGCTTCTGCATGTTTGTGGCTGCAATTGTTTCTTTCTTTGTGTGTTGAAAATATAGGAGTTCATTAAAAATAAAAGATCTGCTCATAACAGCATAATAACGTTGTCTTGATGTACCAAGTGGCTGCTCTTCTTGTGCAGCACCCTTTCAGAGTGCAACATTGGAGTCAATGGGAGGAGCGCGAGGATGAGGACACACGAGGAAGCGGCGCTCACCTCGCTTGTGTGAGCTCATCTAGATCCGGACTCAGTTTCCAATGTTAAAGCTTGGTATGTGAGCTCCGTTGCTCTGTTCTTCAGCAAACTTGACTTTTCACGAGTAGGTTGTGAGTGTGTGAACACTGGGTCAGCCCAGAGGTTCACATCGCTGTCTGATCTGATAGCAAGCGCTTCGTGAAGGCTGTAAGAAACAGGGTGAATGCAGATCGAGCCTTCCACAGTCATACTCCTCGGGCATTTTGACGCGCAGTGCTTAGGGGCTGCTTTGAACTGGTTGTTCATAGCCACCGATAGACCTGCCCTCTGCAAATTTGTTAGTGAGTTCTACGGTGTAACTAAGTTCTGTGAAAGCAGGTTTTTAAACCTGCAGCCTAAGAATTTCGATGGCCCCCTTTAATTCTGTATTCAAGGAAATGAAGGCTACCTATTTGCTTTTCCCGTACCTCTTATGATCTTAGACATGTAATAAGCTGTCATCCCTTCCCCCACACAGGCTTTCTCCCAAGTACCCTGATGGGCATTAGTTGTACGCCTAAGTCTCTACACTGAGTCCATTTCTCTATTAAATATTATTTTGAGTCCACTAGAAGACGTCAGACTGACCAGGAATATGCAGCCTGTCAGTATAGTGAGGCAGGTGCTCAAATTCCCTCTTTGCCTATGAAGCGAAACCAGCCTGCAGTGTTCTTCTGTTCTGGGCTTTAAGGAACAGACTGTATTTGCAAAAGCAGCCACTGAAGATACAAGTCACTCTTGGAAGACTTCTTGCACAGGTAGACGGAGCAGAAGAATATAACTTTTTCCTGGAAAATAACTACTTTGAGTTGAAGTTGTCAGAACATTTCATAAGTGAAGAGAACAGAGTATCAATACTGAAGTGGCCAGATAAGTCCCCTTTTCTTCTGTGTAGACTGAGATGGCTGCTGATACAGGATTTTTTTCATGTTTGGTTTTTTTAAGTATTTCACCCAGAACTTCCAGCAACCGAAATTCAAGCTGCTGTGACTGTAGTGCCACAGGTCATCGTGTAACATA
Organism: Calonectris borealis; assembly: GCF_964195595.1. Lineage (NCBI taxonomy): Eukaryota > Metazoa > Chordata > Aves > Procellariiformes > Procellariidae > Calonectris > Calonectris borealis. The sequence goes on along the minus strand of NC_134313.1, from coordinate 170,492,604 downwards.
GGGCATGGCAGAAGTTCCCACATCTGTCTCCTGCAAATCGGGGAAAATCCCGACTCCTGGAGCTTGACCAGCTGCCCTTGTGCAGCTGCGTACTCCACAGGCTGTGCTTCGGACCTGATCTGTTCGCACCAAGTTCATAGGCAGGTTTCTGCCCATAGGCAGCCTTGCAGGATGCAGAGGAGCTTCTTGTCTACCTGCTATGCTCATGTTTGAAGCTCCAAGCTGAAGTTTCGCAGAAGCTCAGCACTAGCCCAGAACCGATTGTAGAGTCTGCAAATGGGCAGTTTTGGGCTGTTTGCAAACCCAACAGCGTTTTGTCTCTTGACAGCACTGATCCTGTAGCTCTTGACCCACTTCTAATGCTACTAGATTACTATGTCTTTAAGCCTCAGCCTGTGCCTGGCTATTGCTTTCGGAGACAGTGTTGTCGTGTTGCCTGCTATGCCCTTTCTGCCCACTCTTCATCTCAGAGGGAGCTGGACCAAAACAGATGCCAACAGCAGTAAATTCATGCCGCGTCTGCTTACATCTCCCGTTATCTGCGTGTCGATACGCTTGAGGGCAGGGCCGCCATTCAGGAGGACTGAGGCAGGCTGGAGGAATGGGCTGACAGAAGCCTTGTGAAATTCAAGAAGGACAAATGCAAAGCCCTGTACCTGGGAGGACTAACCCCAAGCAGCAGCTCTGCAGAAAAGACCCTCTTGGGTTCTGGTGGGCAGCAAGCCGAGCGTGAGCTGGCGGAGACCAGCAGCGTCCCAGGCTGTAGGAACAGGAGCACAGGCAGCAGATTGAGGGATGCGATTATCTCTGCTCTGCTCAGCCGTTGTTAGACCACATCTGGAGGATTGGGTCCCCCAGTACAAGGAAGGTGTCGATTAAACTTTGAGGGCCACCAAAGATGGTCCAAGGGCCTGAGCACTTTCCCCATGGAGAGGCTGAGGTGTTCAGCCCGGAGAGGAGAAGGCTTTGGAGGGACCTACCAGCAGCCCTGCAATACCTATGAGGAGGTCATCAAGAAGACAGAGACAGGCTTTTCAGTGATATGTGGTGGGAGTAATAGAGACACAAGCTGGAACACGAGAGGTTTCAACTGGATATAAGGATAAGGGGGTCAAGCACTGAACCAGGTTGTCCAGGGAGGTGGTGCAGTCTCCATTCCTGGCACTTTTAGAGATCAGTCACGTCTTGACAAAGCCTTGAGCAACCTGGTCTGACCTCAGAGCTGACCCTGCTTTGGGAGGAGGTTGGACCAGAGACCTCCTGAGGTCCCTTCCAATCCAAGTTATTCTGTGACGGAGATAACATTTGAGTCCTCTTGCAGCCTGCTTGCTGCTGAGGAGGGCGAGGCGAATGGGCCACACTGAGGAACATCCAGCTCAACTTGTCTGCAAAAGGGAAACCAGTCACTGGAGCTCTTCTGTACGGGACTTGGTCACCTTGAGTTACCCACAAAGGCATGCCGCGTAATTTTAGGAAATGTCCTGCCTTTTCTTTCTTCTTTAGGCTGTTGACTGGAGGCATAACGATTCCAAGGGGCTTCTTCAAAGCCACCTATTCACCATCACCAAAGCAGAAAATATTTTGTTAATAGTGGGGACAAAGGAGGGGATTAAAGGCTCAAATGTTACACAGCTTTTCTGGTTGGCTGCTGCTCTTTAATATATAGTGATGGAAATGCTGCAGGCCGCTGATCAGCAATGGAGTGTGTCCAGGGGTAAATTTTCAGAGGTCTTTTCCTCTGTTTGAGAAATCTGATGGCTTCTGTAGAGCTTCCTATCTGCTGCTTGCAGTTATGCTAGTCTTGCTCCTGTGATCAGGCAGCATCAGGTTGGCATGTGGACCTCTTGCTTGCGTGACCGGGAGCTCCAATACTACGTTTTCATGGTTTCATGCTTCAGAGTCCCTGTGAATTTAAGGTGGTTCAGCGCCTCTGCCACAGATCTCCAGGGCTGTATGAAGCCAGTGGGCTGTGGTGCGTTGGATTCTTTTGCACTGGGACTGTTAGTGGCTCTGGTTTCAGAAGCCAGTCCTCCCTTATACTGTCATCCTGCCTTGCCTTTTTGCAAGGAAAGCCTGTCTTCCTCAAAGAGCAGGTTATTAAAGCACCATGGAAGTACAGGCAGAGACCAGCAACCGAGGGCTAGACAGGCTACCAAGTGCTTTAGATATACAAGACGTGCGTCTTCTGGAGGGACGTGGCTGAGCAGGGCAGACTTGTGTGGTTAGCGAAGGCACCAAACATCGGGGAAGTGGAGCAAGGTCATCTCTTTGTGTTGTGTTTTTTCTTTTTTAACTGTTGTTCATAGGTATTCCTGCGTGCTTGGAGTGCTCTTCAGTGGTCCCTCAGCTTTTTGCAGAAGGGCAGTGATGGAGAAGGATTTGGGATGGCTGGTGGACCTCTGTAGAGGCATTAAGTAGTGACAGTTCCCAAAGAGCAGGGTTTGCTTTTGGTGACCAGGTTTATTTTACAGTGCAGATCATTAGTCTTCTAGGTCATAAATTCCCAAGCGTTCAGGCGCAGACGAGCCCACTGTTTCCTCTTTGACTGAGCTCTGTCTGAGGCTGCTCGCTCTCTCTCGGGCTGTGCTAACTTGCTGGTGGTCCTACCTGTATGGTCCTACCTCTGACCGGAGCGATGCTTGCTAAGAGCTGTAACCCGCCTGTTTCAGGCGAGAGCCTGTGAGCTGGTGCAATTTCCTGACATCCTAGAAGATGGAAGTAACAGATATCAATAAAATATTACTCAAAGCTCTTGTTCCAAAGCTGAGCATAAATAAGAGTTAATAGCCTTTGTGCTGAAGTATTGACTCGGTCCCAAATCCAGAGCTCCCGCTTTCTTGGCTTTAACCACCAGTGTGGCTGTGATGCTTTTTATGTATGTTCAGAACCTTTTTTTTTTTTGTTGGAGGTTCTGTCATCACACTTTATTTCACATAATTGCCTGGGGTTTGGGGTGGAGTGAGCTCTTCTGAAGGAAGCCTTTACAATCCATGCCTAATAGCTGCTTTTCTAACTAAAATACTGTAAGTGTGTAAAAGTAAATGTAATTGGATTATGCAAAATAATCTCTTCAAATGAGATTTTAAAGCATCAATCAGCAAGTTGTAGGTGTCCGAAGCTGGGCGATTCTAACAGTTCCTTTATGCAGCTGAAACATAGAAGTCTCTTACAGAGCTGATATGTAAGGAAGACTTATTGGAACCCTTCCTCACGTCAGAATATGTTTTTTTATAGTGGAAATTTCTTTAGAGTCCAATTTTTAACTATATGATTTCAGTTCTCCCATTAAATTACTCCATTAGGCCTTGCGGCTGCTCTTTTTCATCAAGTGCTCTTACTTTGATGCCTTGTTATTCTCACGCAATTTGTTTCCCGTGCCTTCATTTAGATTACTATCAAATGCCTTTTTGGTAGGGTTTCACTAAAAATGTTGGGTTTTGACTGCGAGTGTTACCTTCCACTTGCGCTGATGTTTTTGAGAGATAGGTGCCCCGCGGTTCTTTCTGAAGGGAGTGTGTTGACGTTGGGGGGATGAAAAGGCATTTCCTTGGGTGTTTGGAGCATGTACGGAGATGGCTGTCATGCACGAGGCTTTTTTCTCACTGCTTGGAGAACAACTGGACTCTGTGTTTCTCTTCTGATCACTTCCATGTTTCGTGTGAGTCTCACGATCGTGTCTCTTCACTGCTCTTGCAGGTCAGATGCCGGGGCCCGGTTCGATGATACCTGGACAGCCCATGCCAGGCCGGATGATGCCAAGTGTGTCAGCCAACATCCATCCAGCCGGCGGTGGTCCCCCCCCACCTGGCATGTCACCGATGTCAGGAAATCTAATTGGACCTCGTGTTCCTCTAGCAGCCCCAAATGGCATGTGTAAGTGAATCTCCAGCAGAAAACGCTTCGAATATACCTGGTGCGGCTTTTCTGTTGCTTGCCTTGTTGCTGGAAAAGGCATTGTAGTTGAAACTCCTTTATCTGCTGCAGGAATAATAGGATCTGTGCACGTTGGCAGCCAAAACTGGTGCCAGAGGTGTGCCTGAAGCTTTAAGTGCTTGTCTCCCCTCTAGGCATCCAAACATGCTCCATTGTCCTTTATTTTATTTATAACATCCCTTATTTTATTTATAATGACACTAAGGCTCTGTGGTCATCATCAAAAACCTCTCTCGACGTAGTTTGGAAGAACGCACAGTAGAGTTTCAGGAATTAACTTGTAGCTAAATCCTTAAATAGTGGAGGTCAGAATATAATTCAGTTCAACAGTACGCTACAGAAAACTTAGCACTGTGAAATTAAAAAGAGGAAGTCCTAATTAGGAAGAAGCAAATCGGGACTGTTCCTTACATGGTATAAATACATACACCTCTGAAAATGAAGCTGATTTACGCCAGCCAAAAAAAAGCAGCTGAAGTCAGTAGCCACTGTGTGGGTGTGACGTGAATGAGCGTGAAAATGTGTCCAAACCTAGAAAGCAAAAGAAAAGCTGGCATGGCTGGTGCAGGATGCTCTGTCATGAATTCCTCAATAAATTTGTCTATATTAGCTGCAACCTGGGGCAAGCTGTTGGTCTGCTTCAGTGCAGCAGTCTTAACCCCAAAAATGTTATTTAGCTGAACTGTCACTGGACGGGCAGGAATTGTGATCGCTTGTAGTACCTCTCCCAAAAAATAACGGGGAAAAGCCATCCCATTTTGGCTTCAGCTGAAGGGGGTTGCTGAAGAGTACTGACTCATCGCTGTTAACCAGCATAAGCATGAAATACTCCATTCTGATGCTATTTTAGTTCAGACATTCGCTCCTTATTCTTCTGGTGCTCTAGCTTTACTTAGTTTTCCTTCCCTTTTTCTGAGCCTCTGCCACTGGGAATATCTTCTGTCAGGTTGTATTCCTGCTTGCTCTCTTCCCTTATCTTAATTTCTTTTTTTTTCTCCCCTACTAAACAAGTCAGTCATGTTCCATTAACATCTCCTCTCTGTGCATGAAAACTGGCCTTTTATAGCCTTCGTTTCTTTCCTCCTACTTGCTGCATCTGTGGATTCCTCTACTTTAACCTACATACACTGCTCAGAGCTTAAGTGCAGGCTCTGTTTATATAAAGTCTATTGTTCCGTCTATTTTAAATAGAAAAGAGCCATAATCTAAAGGCTCGAGCACAGAGCTGGGAGATGAGAAATGCTAATTCCAGCTCTTGGACATAAACTTTGCCAGCTACTGAGCTGCATGCCTGTCATCTTTTCTGTAAAAACAGGGATTTTTTTTCCTGTTTCAGCGTACATGCAGTGCTTAGTGATTGAAAAGCACAATAAAACGTGCAGTGGAGCTTCACGTGAAGCTTAAGAGATGGGGATGCCACAGTCGTGGCCATTTCTGGGGCCAGTCCTTGCAGCTTTCCCCTCGGACAGCCGCGTCTCCCATGGCATATAGACATCTGGACGTTTGCGTTGGGTTCCTTTTCCACGTTCAGCCCCTCCTGGTGTCCTGCTCACTGTTTCTCTGCTGGTTTTTTGCAGATCCCCCTCCTGCACAGCCGCCTCCGCCAGCGGAAGGGGTGACCCCCCCTCCGGCAGGAGCCCCGCCGGCCTCAGCCGCTCCGTAAGCAGTCAAGGAAGAAGGAACTTCTACAGCAACATAGTGGTGACCAAAAATGAATTCCTCAGTTACCTTCTGTTCCCTCGGGAGGTTTTCACCTCCCGTTGGCCTGCCCCGGTCGTGTATGTGTGCATATACATGCACATATACAAGCACATATACACAGCGTCTTTTTCCCCCCTCTCCCCACCGCTCATAACCTGGCAATACTTGGCATTCCTTTGGGAAAGCTTTAGATCAAAGATGCCAGTAGTGCCTCCCATGTTGCTGGTGGGAAGTCCTTTACGCTTTGGTCTGCTTGCCTTTCAGAGCGTGCTCGACTCTGGTTTCTTTCGTCTTGGTGTTTTGGGCTTTGGGTTCTCCTGGGGAGGGTTGAAAAGAAACCAAGCTTTTAAGGTGGAGGCATTAACTGAGCTTTAGGATGTAGCACATGCCCACTCCACCTGCGACTCAATGTTTCGGGTTCTCTGGGTAGGGCAAAGCATCAAGATCGGATGCCAAACCAGTGTTTTGAGCAGAGAAGGAAAACAAGGGCGTGCTGTAGCACAGAAGGTGCAGGAATGCCAGCCGTGTTCATTACAGATACCTGGTCCTTAAGGACAGTGGCCGAGTCCTGGGGCTGCCTCGCTAACTTATTAAAGAAAATATTGATCCAGTGCGAATGAAGCCAGGAGTGAATCAATTGGAATAAAACCACTCAATGGTAGGAGTTTTCTTGCTCCAGTTTTTATCTTTCTTTTGCCTTTGAAGGTGGTAGTTGAACCTTCCCTCTGAGTAGTTTGGTACAGTAGCCAACTGAGGAATAAACCCATGATTTTTAGTCCCTCTTTTTGGAGCATATACTTTTTACTTTTTAAAATTAACAAAACAAAAAAAAAAAAAAGTAGATAGCGAAGAAGTGCTAGCGTACGGGATTGGGTTGGGATGGTTGGGGTGCGAATGCCAGAACTACCTCCTGCGGACAACCGAGGTGGGCAGAGTCAGCGACCGTGGTACGCGTCTTCGGGACAACTCACACGTCACCTTCCACTCGCTGACCTTCCGTGGTCTGTGGGCTTGCGGGTAAGGGAACAGCTTCAGCAGGCAAATCTAGGAGCACTCGTTGAGTGAGACCACCAGCGCAGTACTGCTGATGCAGACCTTCAGACTGCCAAAACTGCTTCTTTGCTCGTCGTTAGTGACTGCAAAAAATCCTTTGCTGGCTGCGGTTCGGGTTCTTTGCCCTCTTCCTGGTGTAAGAGGGTTTGACAGGTTTCCTTGCCAAAGGTCTGAAGACTGCTCGCTTATTTAAAGGGTGGCTTTCAGCGATCGCGTGCAAGGTGGTGGTGTAAGGCTTGACCGGAAAGAGATCTCCCAAATAAAACCTGCAGCGCCACTTATACCGTAAAAAAAAAAAAAAAAAAAAAAAGGATTTGCTTTGAAGAGCACTCAGGTGATTGACTCATCGATGTTAACGGTTGAACTTCCCGGGTCCTGAGAGTGCCTGAGTGTGGAGTAACCATTTCTGGGCTGCCTGCACGTCGGCTGCGCGCTCAGACGGTCGTCTGCAGCCGTGTTACTTCCAGTGCGTAGGAACGATGCTTTCCACCGTCAAGCTCTGAGAATCCACAGTGCCTAGCAGAGAACGGTCAGGGCCTGCCTGCCTTCCACCTCCCACAAAGGAAATTCATCCCCAACGTTACCTTTCCCTCCAGGGTCTTTGGGGTGAGCATGGGATTTTCTGGTTCAGACCGTAGTCCAGTTTAGAATAACCTCAGGTTGTTTTTAGCGTGATCAACTTCAGATATAAAGGATCCAGATGGAGACTATTTTTTACTGTACTAGTGATGATCCTACAGAGTACCTGAATTCTTGACACTGTTGTGTTTCTGTATAAATAATACATGTGCTGACTTTTTCATCTGATCCTATGTATAGGACCGGTTTTATTCCTGCAACACAGCCACCCAATTTTGTGAAATAAAAAAAAAAACGTGGTTTTTGTACAAAGCTTGTGCCACTTTGTCTGGAGTCTCCTTTCCCTCCCTGTGTGTTGTGGATGAGCTGAGAACTGTTAATATGATACGGATCTATTTTTGGGGCTGCATCTTAACTACAATGGAGTAAATACAAAGCCTGAGCTTGTTCCCCGGCAAGGTGGGAGACGCCAAAGCAACGCAGGTAAGCGAAGGCCCTTCACAATGCGCTTGGCGATCTGCCGCTTTGGAAAATGGTGTTTCAGATTTAAAAAGCTTAATGAACGCGGACGACGTAAAACAGCATTTGAAGCCTAACAGGATTATTTCTGTTTGATTCCTGCTTTCCCACTGTCTTGCTGTGCTGACTTGGACAATCGCTCAGGCTCGCGTTGCCGGTTGAATCACACACTTGAAAGAAGTGCTCTGAAGTGGGAGATTTTAATAGAGGGGGACCGGGCACGCTGACCTAGCAGGGTCCCACCGTTCCTCTATTCCCGTACCAGCTTCGCTGTTAATTGTTTAATTCAGATGCCTGTTCAGATCTTTTGTTCTCCCCTGCAGGGCTCCAGAGGCTGCCAGGATAGATTGCCTTTTTGATTAAACTGAAACCGGGAATCCAATCTGGATTATATTCTAATGCTCCTGCTACTTCATCAAGTAAGAGCTTTTTCCTCTGAAGCAGCCTATTAATGGCACTTCTTCCCGGGCATCCTAGATGTGTAATGCCCGCAGTCCCCAATTCCCAGAAGCTGAAGAGCACAGGGGTGGAGATGTGCCCCCACGTCCAGGACACCCCACGAAAGCCCCATCCCCAGTTGGGGATTCCTCCTCCGCTGGCGTGGGAGGTCGCTCGGGCTGGGATCTTGGGCTGAGCGCTCCCTGGGCGGGCTCCTTGGTGCTGCTCCTGCTGAGGGCGGGTAAGCAAGGGAAGGAGCTCTTGCGCTCCAGATGGCTTCAGCAAGGCTTGTCCCTTGCGACTGCACCCTTCTCGTCCTGCGGCACGGTGAGCGATTGTCACTTTTCCTCCTCTCATCTTGAAGACCTTTTCCCTACGGAATGCGAAGAATGTGGTAGATCATAGTGTCAATTCTTGAACAGTTTTTTCTATTTATGGGCTGTTAAAGCTTTGCGGTTACAGAAGATGGCTGAGACCGGGCTGTTGTCTTGACAGTAATTACAAGTGAAGTTGAGTGGAGGTCTAGATGCAGTTTGGGACCACGCTTTTCATGTAGGGATGTTCAGATCCCCCGCAGCTGGCCCTAGTGAGGGGTGGGAGCACGTACCAAAGGGCCGGGGTCTCTCCGGCTGCTGGGGCATGGAGCTGTGTGTGGTTAGAGAGCAAATCCGTTCCTCTTCACAGCTTCGTAATATGAATGCAATAAGCTTGAAGGCAAGTTTAGGACAGGGCTCTAAACTGTAGCTCTTCTAAACTGGCTCAGTGTCCCCTCCAGAACTGCTGTAGGGTCGTTTGAGACCAAGATGGTAAATGGAAGCTTACCTGTTCGGTGCTGGGCCCCCCAAAATGTGCTGAGATAATACACGCTGCTGGGGGGGGTTGCATCTTTGAATAACGTCATACTGGCAGAGACGGGAGGGCTGCTGGGCAGGTTGCGTTTCTTAGCCCTGTTGGCAGGAGGAGCGATGGGGCAGTGGACCAGGGACGGGAGCAGGCGTTCACACCCGCGGCCTCCTCCTGTCCCCACTTCCTAATAATATCCTAAAGCTCCTGTTGGGGCCGTGTCCTGCCCGGCAATACCAGCTCCACCATGTGGTTCCTGAAAAGCTGCTTTTTTTTTTTTTTTTCTGGCTGACTTAAAGCCAAAAATACGCGTTGGGACACCTAAAGAGTTTGGGGTGTTTAAATACGCGAGTGCACCTTGTCCTCTGACACCGTTATTTCAATTCCTGTGCCTTTCTCACGAGAAACTTTAAAATGAAGGATTTGGCAAGGCTGGAAACTCCTTTTCAAACTCTGCGGGTTTCGTAGCACCGAGTGCAATGCAGCTGGGTGTAACCCCGATGGGCACTGCCAGACTCCGGCGCCCATCCCGTGGACTGATCCCCCCAAATCCCGGTAGGAAACGATGTGCCCCAGACGATCGGTGGATCTGGGTGACCTGCCAAGGGCTTGGCTGTGCCGGAGCCTGTCCCTTGCCCAGCTCTCTAGGAACAGTGTTGCTCTTCGTCTGCGCCGTCTCCCGCCCGGCTGCGTGTGCTGCCCGCGTGGGAATCTCCCCTCTCATTGGAACCTCCTGCCGCTGCCGGGGGTCACGGTGCAGGGACCCTGGTAGCTCTCGGGCAGCGGGGTGTGGTGTGGAGGCTGCGTCGGGAAGCCTAGGGGTGATGAATTGGAATTATTTTTGCAAAATCCCTCATTTTCTCTCCTTCCAACTTGATGTGTGATAAAAACAATCCGGTGTCCATCAAAACCAGCAGCCTTTCTAGCGCGCTCCCAGGTTTCTAGCACTGGGATGTTTGGCGAGGCTGGTGGTCACCGTGCGTCAGCGCCCACCCGGGTCCGCGTCGCTGAGCCGGCGGAGCCGGGGGGAGGAGCGGTGCAGGAGCAAGGGGGGATCTGGTGGACAACAACCTGGACCAGCAACTTCCACAACGCCAGTTCAGCCCAGTCCCAGCTGGGGACCCTGAGGGACATCTGCTTGCCAAGCGCTTGTCCACATGCTCTTGGAAGAGCCACCGGATCCCTGCAGGATCCATTTCATGGCAATCCCTTGTTCCCTCCCAGCGCTGGGGACCAGGACGTCGTAGAAGACCCACTGAAACGGAGACAGGCTCTGCTTTTGGAGGATGCTCAGCGCAGAGCTGTTCCTGGTTCTCTCTGCTGCTATAATTTTGGCTTCCCTCTTCCAGATGAAAACGATGGAACTTTCAGATGAAACGGAGCCCGAGTCTTGGACATCGTTAAATACCCGTGACCTGTCATGAGAGGGACAAGGTGTGCGTGCACCACTCCGTGCGCTCCTGGGGTTCAGCTCTTCTGCCCTCCCCAGCTTTTTTCCTTCGTTTTCCCTTGGGTGAAGTGGTGTCTTCGCTCCTTGTCCTTAACTGTGAAATAGCTGCTTTGATTCATCCTGGTTTCCAGCAGTAATAAAAGCAAAACCTTGAAGATAAAAAGCATTTCTGAAGTGCGTTTAGTGCCCTCTTTGCAAAATCGCAAGTATTAAACCAGTTCCCTGAGCTAGGAAGGAGAGGTGGCGAAGGTGCTGTTGCTTGCAGCTGGCGTACCCCGGTCCGTGACAGTTTTATTTGTCGCTCCTTGCAGACTCCGTGAACATTCGCAAATGCAGGAGGTGTTGAACACAACTGGCGGGTGCTGCGCCCCATCCTCGGGGTGCAGGATATCTCTGCTGTCTCTTCTCCCCAGAGCAGCTCGGGCTCGTTTTACTCAGGTTTTTTCTTGGTCTTTGAAGCTCAGAGCTGTAACCTGCGAGTGTTAAACCTCTCCCACCTTTTCCCTCTGCAGCCGCAGAGGAGTGTGGCTCGAAATCGGCCGCTGCAGGGAGAGCACGAGCCGGGGCTCTGCCCTCCAGCCGGTCCCGTGGCCGCTCGGATGATGGGGCTCTGCCTCCTCCCCGAGCCCGGCTCTGCCTCTGCGGCACTGAATCCTCGGGCCAAACGCACCGGCTCCCTGTGCCGGCCAGGGTGGGTTTTTTTTGGAAGATACCGACTTGCTTCTCCCTCTGGCCAGAGGTGGGGGAGGGCCTGGAGGGCTCCAGCACCGCCGGGCACGCAGAGGTTGCAGATCCGGGGGTCTTTACCCGGTGTTGCCAGCATCCTTCCCCAAGCTGCTCCCGTGATCCTAAACATAGCTCCTCTTCTGAGGACTTTGAATTACGGCAATTTTCAGATCAGCTTGGCGTTGGGAGCGGTTTGGTGTGTGACTGATATGTGGTGGGTGAATTCGTTCCCTGCAGAAATGGTTTTGATGTTTTTCTCGGGTGTTTGAGGCTGAAGGCAGCGGGGGAGCGTGGCCTGGGCCAGCACGGAGGAGGCTGAAGGTTGACTTTAAGTCTCGCAGCTGAAGCAGGCGGTGGCTTCCTTCAGCCGTCGGTGTCGCATCGGGGCTCGTCACCTCGGAGCCGTGCCCCGTGGGGTGCCAGCCCCGATCAAGGGCAAAGCCGTCCCGCTAAAACACTGCCTGGCTGAGCTGAGCTTGACCCTGGGCTCAGACTCACCGAGGATGCTTTGGGAGAGGGAAGAGCTCACGTGTCCAAGGCGAGTGGTGCCTGAGCCGGGGCAGAAAACACCGACCTCAACCCCGTCTCTTCATTTCAGCATTTTCTGGAGTCGTGATTTCTTTACACCTTTCCAATACTTGTTAATGAAAAAAATTGGAAAAGGTGTGGTTTGAGCATCTCTGGTACCTGGGCGAGGAGGGGGGATGTCAAGCAGGCAGCCAGGGAGAGATGGTGGAGGGGAAACAAGAGCTGGGGGAGAAGCGCTGGCCCCAGCCCATCCTGCCCCCTCCATCCACCCCCCATTATCCCCGGGGCTGGATGCAGCCCCTCGTGGCCGATGGGGACATCGTCATACGAGCACGGGGAGGAGGCGATTCCGCCATGCTCAGCTGATGGGAAGGAGCTGCGAAGGTGAGGAGCAGGAGCCTGGTCTGCGCCTCCCTCCAGCCTCTGTCCGTCTGTCCCCATGGGGTCCCTGATCCTAATCCAACCTGCCACCCGCGCCCAGCCGGCTGCCGGAGCAGATCTGCCTCCAGCTGCTCTCGGGGACGGGGGGACGAAGGTGTGGGGCTGCCCCACGGCTGCCGGCGCGCTCCGGGAGCTGCCAGCCGCGGTACGCTGGGAGATGGGCTGAGCCCAGTGCTCCCATCGCTTGGCAGCTGAAGCCGGGCACCGGCAGGAGCACAAAGCAGAGCAGGGCTGGGGGGGATGAGCAAAGCCGCTCCCGGGGTTTTCGGGGACCCAAAGGCAGGGCAAGACCCATGAGCAGCTCCCAGTGAGATCCCTCCCCAGCTGTGTGTGACCCGCTCACGGCACAGACGGACAGACCTCGCCCTGATTTCCAATGTTGCCAATGTGGCTGCATTTCATAGTCTTTTAATTCACCTTCAATATTTTGAGTAACTCCCCCAGGAAAAGACCCAGCAGCCGGTTCTGCCCAAGAGGAGGGAGCTGCTGCTCGATTTCTTCTGCAAGGCTGAAGAGCTGGCTGTCTGTCTGTCTGTCCTGCCCCTCATCCAACCCTCTGCTGCTGCTTCTGCCTCTAACGAAGACAAATCTGAGGCAGGTTTGTAGGGAAGGTGGGGAAAGCAGGCTCCTGAGGCGGCTCCCAGACCTGCCTTGGGCTCTGCTGCCTTGTCTGGTCCTAAATTTAAGCGTAGTGGTGGTGCATTAAGCCCGGTGCATTAAGGCTCTGCCACGCTTTGCCCGCTGCGTGTCCCGGGGGTGTGGGAGGGGGGAGGCTCCGAAATTCATCCCCCAGCTGGATCTCCCTGCCTGGTGCACGGCATCGACCGCCGTCCCTCCTCTCCCTGAGCAGCTGAGCTCTGCCCACGGAGGGTGGCGAGACCCTCGCTCCCCCCTTGCCCACCCAGGTTGACTGCTGGGGGGGGCCTGATCCGGAGCCGCTGGTGCAGGGATGGGTGCGGAGCCTGCGCCGGGAGGGCCGAGGCGTGCAGAGGCTCTTCCCATGCGAAGGCTTCCCATGGACTGCAGGGAAATGTGATGGGCGCTGTCCCCCGGGCCTGGGGGAGCGACCTCCAGCTGGGGTGGGGGATGCCGACACCCCCTTGTCCCCGTGGGATCCAGGGCAAGGTCTCTCCTCCCCGCGGCGCTCCGCACCCTGGGGTGACGCTGGCTGCAGCTGGAGCTCTCTGGATGTCCCCCAAGGGGACACCAGTGAGTGGCCGGTTGGCCGCAGCCAGTGGCCCAGGTGTGGGAGGAGGGTGTCCCCTCGGTGGCAGGGCCAGGAGGGGGGTGATGCTCCTGGGCTGCGAGGTGACATGGGCCAGAGCCACACAACCCCACCGGAGAGGAGGAGCTGCTGCTCTGGGACACCGGCACGGGCTGCGCCGAGGGCTTGTGGAGCCTCCATCCATGGAGGTGTCCGAGAACCGACCAGGCATGGTCTTGGGCAACCTGCTCCAGGTGGCCCTGCGTGAGCAGGGGCTGGCCCAGGTGGTCTCCAGGGGTCCCTGCCAGTCCCACGAGCTTCCTGCGGCCGGGAGTCACTGTGGGTGCTGGAAGCTCCCGTGGGCTTAGCAAGCGCCCACCACTGGAGCATAAACACCTTGAGCCATCGCTGCTGCATGCCAGCACCCTGCCCCGGTGCTGGGGAAGGGCTTTGGGTGCAGGATGGGTGCTGCTACCCTGCCCGGGCTCTGTCTCCCTGCCCCGCATGGCATCCCGCCCCCAGCACTGTCCCAGGATCCCACCCGTCTTCCCTCGGCCTCTTGCTGCGATGGTGGGGACTCGGCGGGGGGACCCCCATCCCCGGGCAATGTGTGGGACCCCGGTGCCTTCTCCTGACCCTTTTCCCCAGCTGTCCCAGCCCTGTCCCCCGTCCATCCCGGCGGCCCCTCGGCCGGTCCCCTTGGAAACGCATCCAGGGGCGGAAGCGCGGGGAATGTTAAGCAGGTGCAGCCCCTTCAATCCCCCTTTGAGCGGGGACAGAGCGGGGCTTGTTCCCGGCGCGGGGAGCCCGGCCAGGCGCGGCGGCTGCTCAGGGGGAGAGAGGACCCACCGTCCCCCCAGCCCAGCTCCCCCAGTCCATGCAGCACCCCCTGCACGGGCGCCCCACGGCTGCCCCTCTGCACAGGATGGGGTGGCATGGGCCAGGGGTGCACGGTGGATGGGGGGGGGTTGCAGCTGAGCTGATATGGGTCCTACGCAGAGGCTGGGGGGCACCCAGATGGGCTCCCCCGGGAGCACCCGCGGCTCCCCAGGGCCTCCCACCCTGCCCCGAGCATCCTTTCCCAGCGTGGGATGCGGGAGCAGCCATGGCCGGCACGTTCCTGCGCCGCGGGCGGAGGAGGACACATGGTGACCTTGGAACGCCTTGGCCGGCCGGGAGCTCGCCCTGTCCCCGGGAGGTGACCCACATGGGGCCAGCGGTGCAGGGGGCAGGGGACGGCAAAGGCGCAGCCCCTCTCCCATGCACAGGTCCGGGCTGAGCCCCCCGGTGCAGCTCGGGCTGTCCCCACACACGTGGTTGTCCCCAACACAGCCACGACATCCCCTGCAGAGGTGGGGTTCAGGGTGCTGATGGGCTGGGTGTCCCCCAGGGTGGCACCCGCAGGGTTTGGGTGCTGCCCCAGCTCTGTTGGGGTGCATCTCCCCCACGTGGCTTCAGGCAGCGCGAAGGCAGGGCCCGAGGCCAGGGGGGTGCCAGGGGGTCCCTCCACGCCCGTGCGCACCCACGCATGTACCCACGGCTGCGCGCACGCCTGGCTCCCCGGTGCGTGCTTGTCCTGTCCCAGCGTGCGTGCTGTGGGGCTCCCGCCCGCTGCCTGCCCGCTGCCTGCCCGCTGCCTGCCCGCTGCCTGCCCGCTGCCTGCCCGCTGCCTGCCCGCGGCCCCTCTGGGCTCGCCCCGGCCCCATTGCTAGGCCGGTCACGTCTGCGCGGCTTCTCCTCTCCCAGCTCTTCCCCTGCTCGATCCAGCCGCTCTCTCGGCTCGGCCTCCCCTCCTCCTGCTGGGCCACGGCCTGGAGCAGCCCCCTGCCCGCATCCCCTGCCCGCACCCCTGCCTGCACCCCCTGCCCGCACCCCACTGCCCGCACCTCCCTGCCCGCACCCCCCTGCCTGCACCCCTGCCTGCACCTCCTGCCCTCACCCCGCTGCCCGCACCCCCCTGCCCGCACCCCTGCCCACACCCCCTGCCCGCACCCCTGCCCGCACCCCTGCCCACACCTCCTGCCGCACCCCCAGCCCGTCGGAGAGAGCCCGGTTCATGGCACCCGCGTGGATGGGTCACGGGTGACAGGGGCCGTGGTGGCATCTGGACCAGTTTGGCACTGGGAAGCGGCGCCGTGGCCGTGGGGCACCCACTCGGGGGGATGAGGAGGGTCTGACCCGACACCGGGGCCTTCTCCCGGGGGGCTCCGAGCACTGACACCCCCCCCTCCCTGGGGCGAGGGCTTCACCTCGCTGCTGCCGGGGGGTGCCCCAGCCCAGCCCCCCCAGGGCTGTGCATGGGCGGGGGGCTTGGAGGTGCAGGGTGGGGGTCCCCGCCGCTCCGGTTGAGGATGCTGGGTGGGGGTCCCGGTGCTGGTGCGGGGATGGCCCCCCATGCAGGAGCAGTTTTGGGGGGGGTGTCAGTGAGGGATGCTGGTGCTGAGGGGGTGCAGGGGTGTTCTGGTGCTGGTGCAGGGATGCCCCCCCCCGCCGCAGCAGCAGATTTGGGGTGGTCAATGAGGAATCCTGGTGCTGGGGGGTGCAGGGGGGGTCCCGGTGCAGAGATGCCCCCCCGTGCAGGAGCAGTTTAGGGGTGTCAGCGAGGGATGCTGGTGCTGGAGGGGTGCAGGGGGGGTCCCAGTGCAGGGATGCCCCCCCCACCCCATGCAGGAGCAGTTTGGGGGTGTCAGCGAGGGATGCTGGTGCTGGGGGGGGTACAGGGGGCGTCCCGGTGCAGGGATGTCCCCCCGTGCAGGAGCAGTTTGGGGGTGTCAGCGAGGGATCCCGGCGTTGGGGTCGGGTGCTGGGATAGGTCTCCCGGTGTGTCTGGGGGGGTCCCCGGGGATGCCGGGGGTGGGGAGGGGTCCCGTTGCCGTGCCCCGGAGCCCCGGCCGGTGCTGCCGGCGGCGTCCCCAGTCCCGCGGGCGGAGCTGGTGGCTCCCGCCCGCCCCCAGCCCGGCCCGGCCCGGCCCCCCCGGCGCGGAGCGGAGCGGAGCCGCGGCGGCAGCGGGAGGCGCGGGGCGCGGGGCGCGGGCGGAGCCGCTGCCGGTGCCGGCCCCGCTGGCGGAGCCCGGGGTCCCTCCATGCCGCCATGGCCCCCGCGGCTGCCCGGCCCCGCGCCCTGGCCCTGCTGCTGGCGCTCGGCGCCCTCGGTGCGTACCGGGGATGGGGGGGGGGGCTGCGCCCCGGGATGGGGCCCGATCCCGCACCGGGGGGGGCCGGGTCCCCTCGCCCGGGGCCGGATCCTGGCGCGGGGGGGGCGATCACCTGTAGGAGGGCTGGGGGGGGCGGATCCCGGCGGGGGGGGGGCCGGATCCGCCGGCGGGCGGCGGGGGGGTCCGCGGTCCCGGGCAGGGGCTGCATTCCTCTGCAGGCAGCCGGGGAGGGGGGGTCCCCTTGTAAGGGGCTGGATCCCGTTGCAGGGAGCTGCATCCTCTGGCAGGGCGGGCTGGATCCCCTTGGAGGAGGGGCTGGATCCCTTGGGGGGCGCGGGATCCCCTTGTGTGTATGGGATGCATCTGCAGGAGCCTGAGGAGGGCTGGATCCCCTTGGAGGAGGGGCTGGATCCCTTTGCGGGGACTGGATCCTGTTGTGTATATGGGATGCATCTGCAGGAACCAGAGGAGGGCTGGATCCCCTTGCCGGGGCCGGATCCCCTTGCAGAGCGGGGGCTCGATACTGTTGCAGGGGGCTGGATCCCCTTTACGTATGGGGTGCATTTGCAGGAGCCTGGGGAGGGCTGGATCCCCTTGGAGGAGGGGCCGGATCCCATTATAGGGAAGGGGCTGGATCCTCTTGTGTGTATGGGGTGCATATGCAAGACCCAGAGAGGGCTGGATCCTGTTGCAGGGGGCTGGATCCCCTTGCAGGGGGCTGGATCCTGTTGCAGGGGGCTGGATCCCCTTGTAAGGGGGCTGGATCTCCTTCTAAGGGGGCTGGATCCTTTGCAGGGGGCTGGATCCCCTTGCAGGGGCTGGATCCAGTTGTGTGCATGGAGTGCACTTAGAGGCACCAGAGGAGGGCTGGATCCCCTTGCAGGGGGGCTGGATCCTATTGCAGGAGACTGGATCCCCTTGTGGAGAGGGCTGGATCCCACTGTCTGTAGTGGGTGCATATGCAGGAACCAGAGGAAGGCTGGATCCCCTTGCAGGGGGGGCTTGATCCCCTTGCGGGGGCCTGGATCCCCTTGGGGGGGGCTGGATCCCCTTGCTGGGGGGGGCTGGATCCCTTTGCGGGGGCCTGGATCCCCTTGCAGGGGCGGGAGAGGCCGGTTCCCCTTGCAGGGGAGCTGGGGGGACTGGGGGCAGCTTGGCTTGGGGGGGGCTGTATGGGGGGGGGGCTGTGTTGCGATGGGGGGGTCGCAGAGGTAGGGGTGCGATGACTGGAGCTGTCGCGGGTGCAGGGGCACCCACGGAGCGGGGGGCTGCTGCGGGGTTTGCCCCTTCAGGCCCCAGGAGAGGCTGTAAAAGACTCGGCGTGCAGCAGCCCCCCCCCCAAAATGGCTTGTCATGGTGCTGGTGGGTGTGAGGTTGAGCTGGGGGGGACCCGCCAGGACCCCCCAGGCTGCCGCGGCCTCCCCAGAGTGCGGGGGGCACCTCTGACACGTCTTTCTCTCCTTGTCCCCTTCCAGCATCCGAGTGGCCCCCCCAAAACGCCAGCGAGGCCGAGGGGAGAGGCTGGGAGGGCTCCCTGGAGAGCAGCCCCCCGCGGTGGGACCCGGCGAGCAGAGACCCCCCGGGGGGGCCCAGGAATGGCACCAGCCCCGGGGGGGCCGCGGCGGGCGGTGAGCCCCCGGCGGGACCCCAGCTAGAGCCCCCCAGGGGGGGCACGGCTGCCACCATGGACCCGGCGGTGATGCCGGAGGGGTGCGCGGGGTGCGCCGGGGAGGGCGACGCCAGCGCTCTGCCCCCCAAAGCCGGCTCGGCGGAGGATGGCCAGGCGGCGGTGACCTGGCCTGGTGACCGGGGGACGGTGGCGGTGGCACTCGGCAGCCCCGAGGAGCCGGGCAGCGGCGAGCGGCCCACACGAGCCTCCCTGCCCAGCCCAGGGGTTTTTGGGGGGCTCACGGCCGCCCCGCCGAGCCCCCCCGGCCCACAGCTCGCCACCGACTCGGCCGAATCCGACCTGCTGCTGGCGGCCGGGGGCTCGGCTGTGCCGCGGACCCCCGTGCCGGGCAACCCCAGCCCCGTGCCGGCTGCCGCGGGGGACTCGGGGCGTCCCCCAGAGATCTGGGTGGCCGCATCCAGCCCGGCCCCGGCGCAGGGGGCTCGCGGCCGGACGGATCTGACCTGGCTGGAGGCGGAGGAGCCCGTCACCGCCGCCCCGGGCCCGGCTGAGCCGCCCGTCGACCGGACGGCCTCGGAGATCATCGACGTTGACTACTACGACCTGTTTGAGGGGGGCGAGGGGCTGGGGGGCTTCCCCGAGGGCGGCCGGGGGGCGGCCGGCTCAGCGCGGCGGCGGGAGCCGGAGGAGGCGGCCACGCCGTGGGCCCTCCACGAGCTCTACGACGACTTCACGCCCTTCGACGAGGCCGATTTCTACCCCACCACCTCCTTCTACGCCGACGGGGATGAGGAGGATGAGCTGGAGGAGGAGGAAGAGGAAGAGGAGGAGGAGGAAGATGGGGGGCTGGAGGACGAGAACAGCTACCGGCCACCCGCCTCGGCCATGCCTGGCGCCCAACCGGCACCGCGGGACCCCCGACCCACTGGCCGCCGCAACGTGGCCCCGCCGCAGCCCTCCGGCGTCGCGGGGGGCAGCCCCACGGCGCGGCCGCGGCCGGGGGAGCGGGGCCAGCCGGAGAACGGCACCGAGTGCCGGAGCGGTTACGTGCGGCACAACAGCTCCTGCCGCTCCGTCTGCGACCTCGTCCCCAGCTACTGCCACAACGGCGGCCAGTGCTACCTGGTGGAGAGCCACGGGGCCTTCTGCCGGTAAGGGACGGGGATGGGGACCCCAGCTCCCATGGGGAGATGGGGGGCGCATATGGGGGAGAGGGGGGCACATGTGGGGGCTCTCCATCCCCGGCACCCCATCCCTGGGCTCTCCATCCCCCTGCATCCCATCCCTCGGTTCTCAATCCTTGTGCACCCCATTGCCAGGCTCTCCATCCCCCCTGCACCCCGTCCCCGGGCTCTCCATCCCCCGTGCACCCCATCCTTTGGCTCTCCATCTTCTGTGCACCCCATTCCCAGGCTATCCTTCTCCATGAACCTCATCCCTGGGCTCTCAATCCTCGTGCACCCCATCCCCGGGCTCTTCATCCCCATGCACCTCATCTCTGGGCTCTCCATCCCCTGTGCACCCCACTTCTGGCTCTCCATCTTCCGTGCACCCCATCCCTGGGCTCTCCATCCCTGTGCACCCCATTCCCAGGCTCTCCATCCCCCCTGCACCCCATCCCTTGGCTCTCCATCTTCCATGCACCCCATTCCCGGGCTACCCTTCTCCATGAACCCCATCCCTGGGCTCTCCATCCCCGTGCACCCCATTCCCAGGTTCTCCATCCCCCTGCACCCCATTCCCGAGCTCTCCATCCCCATCTGGGTCCCTTCGCCCCCCCAGCCCCGTCCCGCCCGGGCACAGAGGGGCTTTCCCTGCCCCCCGAGCGGCGGCTGGGCAGGAATTAGGTCAGGGCCGTGCAGCCGAGGCTCCGGGGCCGCCGCGCTAATCGGCCCCAGCAGATTGTGCCCGGGGAGGGCCGACGCCGGCTGTGCCGTACGGCTCGGCACGCGCCATGCGGCTGGCGCTGAGCCCGCCTGCGCGGGGGGACGCGGGTGTGTGGCGTGACGGGGCTGTCCCCACCCCGCTCCCCACCGCTGCCGGGGCGGAGTGGGGCTGGGAGCCACGTGTGCGGGGGACGAGCGTCACCTGGGGGGACCCCGACCCTGCTCCCGGCGTCCCCCACTGTCACCCCTTGGCCCCAGCGTTTGGGGGGGTCACCCCTCTCCGGGTGGCCCTTGGGGACCCAATTAATCTCATCCCCCATAATCACAGATGCCGGTGTCCCCCGAGGATGCTCTGTGGGACAAGGACACGTTTTTGGGGTGGGGGTCCCTAACCGCCTCCCCTCGCAGGTGCAACACGCAGGACTACACGTGGCACAAGGGCACGCGCTGCGAGGCCATCGTCACCGACTTCCAAGTGATGTGCGTGGCCGTGGGCTCGGCCGCCCTCGTGGTGCTGCTGCTCTTCATGCTCACCGTCTTCTTCGCCAAGAAGCTCTACCTGCTCAAGACGGAGAACAGCAAACTGCGCAAGACCAAGTGAGTGGCACCGGGACAGGGCTGGCACCCCCAAAATTGTCCCCAGCTGCTCCGGGGTGGCACCTCGATAGCCGCAGCGGTTTGGGTGGTCTCAGCTCCTGGCGGTGGCCCGGGGGCTGGATGCGGTCCCATCCCTGTGTGGTGTCATCGAGACCCCCGGTGCTGCTGGGGACAAGGTGACGGTGGGTGGGAAAGCTCCCGGAGGCGGGTGCCCTGCGGGGAGGTGGCTTGTGGTTCCTGCTCCACGTTTAATCCTTTAAAGCTGCTCCTGACTGGCACCAGTTAATCTGCTGGGGCCACCAGCTGGGCTCGCCACGCTGCCCAGGGGCCACCGGAGATGGTCCCCGCTGTGTCCCCAGGGACAGGGCCGGGGGGGTGACAGGGGAAGGTTGGGGTCACCTCCTGCCCCAGCAATTGCTGCCCATCTCCCTGGCGCTGGGGAGGAGAAAGCCCTCCCAGCCTGGGTCCCTAACGAGCTCTTAATTAGCGTTTGGAAGTGCCAAGTGTAATTAGCAGCAAAGCTCCGTGCCAGCCCATGGGTCTCCCTCTCCAGCCCTGCGGCTCCTGCCTGCCCCGGGCTGCCCTCACCGCTCCCCTGCCTGCGCCTGCCCGCACCTTCCCGGAGCTGGGGGCCTTTAGCCCCAGACCCCCAGATCTGGGGGCCTTTAGCCCCACAAAATGCCAGAGCTGGGGTCATTTAGTCCCCAAATCTCCATCCCTGGGGACGTTTAGCCCCCAAACCCCTAGAGCTGGGGGAATTTACCCCAAACCTCCAAATCTGGAGACATTTAGCCCCCCAAATCCTCAGAGCTGGGGGTAGGTAGCCCCAAACCCCCAGGGCTGGGGATATTTAGCCCCTAAATCCCCAGAAGTGGGGGAGCATTTATTCCCCACAAACCCCCAGATCTGGGGGCATTTAGCCCCAAATCCCCACAGCTGAGGATATTTAGCCCCAAAGCTGGGGACATTTAGCCCCCCAAAACCCCCAGATCTGGGGGCATTTAACCCCAACCCCCCATATATGGGAGCATTTAGCTCCCAAACCTCCAGATGTGGGGATATTTAGTCCCCAAGCCCCCAGAGTTGGGGACATTTAGCCCCAAACCCTAGGTCTGGGGGCATTTAGCCCCCCAAACCCCCAGATCTGGGGGTATTTAGCCCCAAACCTCCATTCCTGGGGACATTTAGCCCCCAGACCTCCAGCGCTGAGAGCATTTACCCTCCCCAACACCGAGTTCACCCCGAAACATGGCTGGGGGCGCGGGGGGTGCTCGGCGGCGTCCCCGGTCTCACCGCCGTGCTCTCCCCTCCCCCCGGCAGATACCGCACCCCGTCCGAGCTGCACAACGACAACTTCTCCCTCTCCACCATCGCCGAGGGCTCCCACCCAAACGTAAGGAGGTTTTGCGACATCGTCCCCCCTGCTCCCGCTTGCTGTCCTACCCTTGTCCCTGTGTCCGGTAATGTCTCATCTGTCCCCCCCACCCCTGGTCCCGGCACTGCCTGGGTGACGGTGCCACCACCGGGTCCCTCTGCACCCTCCTGTCCCCGTCGCGCCATGGCCACCGCTTCGTCCCCGCTCTGTCAGGTCCTGCCGTGCCGCATCCTGCCCCGAGTACCCAAACCGGACCCGAGCCAGGCAGGGGGTCGGTGTCACCCTGCTGTCCCCCTGCCCTGTCCCCTCCTGCCCGCGTGGCACCACCATCCAGAGTTGCCCGGTGGTTTTGGCTCTGTGTGCGGGTGGCAGGGGCGGCTGTGCTGGTGTTTTCGGGGAGGGGACAACCGGTGCGATGCGGCTCCGGCAGACGATGCTGTGGCATCGCTGGGGCAGGACCGCCGGATGACGGCCGGCAGCGGCGGGCGATGCTGGAGGATGAAACACCCCGAGATGCTGCTGGCGTGGCCAGGATGCGGCCGCCCGCATCCCCCCGGGGCCGCCCTTCCGACCTCCTCTCTTTTGAATCGAAACAGAGGGAAGCGAAGGGCTTTGCCGAGCGCGAGCCGGAGGAGGAGCGTAGGTCCCTCTAGCCTTTGCCTTAGCCCAGAGCCGGTTTTCCCCGTCTTTCGACCGCCGTTAGCAGCCATAGCGTTGGCCGCCGCTCGGCCCGGCCACCCTGGTAGGAGGCTCCCGGAGCCAGCTCGCTCCCCGCTGCGGAGAGGATGAACCTCGGGATGAATTCGGTGCTGCTCCCTGGCATCTTGCTGGGATCTGACCCGTCCCTCGTCCCCTCTGGGATGCGGAGGGCTCGGTCCTACAGTGGCACGCGGTGCCCAGGACGCTGCGCACCGAGGATGCGGAGGGGACAGCGGGGTCAACGCCCCTGGGAAAGGGGATTTTGGGGACATGCGGTGCAGCCCCTCCGCTGGGCGATGGAGCTCGGTGCCCCGGCAGCGGTGCCCATCCCGCGGGGTTTGCCGTGGAGCCGATGGCACGATGGACCGGCCGGCGCCGCCCACGGGGTCACTGCCCAGAAGATGGAAGTTTCCCGTCCTGGTATGAGCACGGCTGTGTGACACCAGCCCTTGGCTGACTCCATCCATCCGCCGCTCGCCACCCGGCACCGGGAGCACCGTAACCGCTACGATGCCGGTGGGTGCCTCACCACCACCCACCCTCGCAGCGCCCCATGCCAGGGCTCACCCTGCCCCGCCAGCGCCGACAGCGACGCCGGGACCGTTCGGGCAGAGACGTTACCCAACGCAGCCGCAGCTCGGCCCCGGTGCCGGGAAGGCCGCTCTCCCCATGGATGCGGGACAAACTCGGGGCGCAGCCCAGCCCTGGGGAGAAGATGCTCCCGGCAGCCATGGGGGGACGTTGGGAAGAGGCATCCCCGGCTTTGCTGCTGGCGGATCCGGCAGCGGGGCGGGCTGTACGCTAACGAACCACAATAAATCCAATGCCTTGGGCCTCCTGCCAAGCGCCGCTCGGGGAGTTGCTAATTGGCGCGGGGACGATGAGATGAGCCGGGCTGGAAATGGGAAGAGAAACTGGGTGGCGGGGGGACGGCAGGGGCAGCTGGGGCGGTGGTGGGTGGGATGGCTCCCGTGGCCGGCGCGGCTCTTGGGTGCTGTTGGCAAGTGGCTTTGGGTGCTGGAGGCACCCCAAGGTGGGGACCATGGCGGGGAACGGCAGCGAGTGGCCGCAGGAGGGTCGGACCCCGTCGCCCACTGGCTCTTCCCTGGTGCTGTGAGCTCCACGCTCCCCCCGTGCCAAGCTGTGCGCTTTCGGGGGGGGACGTTTGTATCCACCTTTGGGCAGCCCTGCCTGCTACCAGGGGCTGCCTGCGGGGAGGCAGAGCCCGGGTCGGGATGCTGGGTTGCCGGCGGGGACTTCGGTGCCTTCCCCCAGTCCCCGCTGCGGGTCACTCCCCCCGCATCGCAACGGTGTCCCCCACGGCACGGTCATCTCCTGAGCCCCCCCCCCATCTCTCCTGGCAGGACGACCCCAGCGCTCCCCACAAGCTGCAGGACTCCCTGAAATCCTGCCTGAAGGACGAGGAGCCGTTTAACATCCACAACTCGACGTCGCCCAAGCACGACGGCGGCAAAGGGGAGCAGGACGGCGGCGAGCTCAACTGTCTGCAGAACAACCTGACGTGAGCAGGGGAGGAGAAGGAGGCGAGAGCGGGAGCCAGCCCTCCCATCCCCTGCTGTACAAATCTCCTCTCTCCTCCCCGTCCGCTATCTCTTTTTCCCGCTCCGTGGCATGCTTTGGTGTGTTTTGTACAGAGGAAAACAAGAATTAATTAATAATAATACAAAGCCAAAGGCTGTAAATGGTCTTTGGCCACGTCGTGTCGTGGGGGTGTTTGGTTTGTGCTCCGTGTATCTCGCTTGGGTTAGTTCAGCGCTGTGATTTCTAAACCTTTGCCGTTCCGCAACTGACTTTTTTTGTACTTTTACCCCACTTTTTTTGAAATACGAGTAAAAACAACGACAAAAAAAAAAAAGGAAGATCTTGAAATAAAACTTTTTTTTTTTAAAGTTAAGCCTCTTGCCGGTGCCTGCGATCTCCCGACACAGACACAGCAGGTTCGGTCCTTGCTGCCCCGGGACCCCTCTGACTGTCACCCAGGGGTGGTGGTGGGTCCCCGGTCCCCCCTCCCTGCCCTCCCCAGCTTTGCCAAGCCGGGGGTGCAACACGTCCCACCGGAGCGGGGACCCCGCGGGGACCATCCCAGACACGCTCGGGTGCAGGTGGGACACCCCGGGATGTTTGGCAGAGGTACCTGGGGTGCACCCTGCTCCCAGGGTCTGCTCCATCCTCGTCCCCGTCCCAGGGTGCCCCTGCAAGGCGTGGGTGCACGGGGGTGTGACCGTCACCGACAGCGTGCTCCCAGCCACCTCCTGCCCAAACAGCCTCCTTTAGGTGGAGCTGCCCGGGATGTCGGTGGGATTTTGGGCTCTGCAGCCAAAACATCCCGGGGTTGTCATTCCCCAGCTCCTCATTTCCATCCGGCAAAACCCCTGGCAGCTTTGGCAACGCTGGCCCGGCTTCTGCCGGTGTAAATCTGAAGCAGCCCCCCAGTTGCCATCGCCCTGCCCTGGGACCAAGCGTGGGGGGGTCTCTCCCCAGGGAACTCCAGTGCTCCCACTGCCCTCCCCTCCGGCCACAGCTCCGTCTCACTTCCCGCAGGAGCTGATTTCTTCCAGAGACGGATTCACCCACGAGCCAAAACTCACGGTTCCTCAGGAGAGAGGAAATGAAGCAATTAATCAACATACAATATTAAGTGTGCCGCGCGTTAGGGATGCGGCCGGCGATCTCCCCGGGGCAGGTAGGAGCTAAAGCCGCAGCTCAGCGTGTTTTAGACGTTCCCGATGCTTTCCACATGCTGCTAAATAATTAATTCTCAGCTCCCTCAGGGAGATTAAAAAATGAGGGGTGGCGGTGGGAGCCGGCAGACCATCCCCAGGGTTATGCAAAGTGGAGCAAGCAGCTGGCCGGCACCATTGGGGCTTCAGTTTTGCTGTTCCCCTTCCAGCACGGAGCTGTACGACAGGTAAAACCGTGGATAAAGCACCCGGGCAGCCCGGCTCCAGCAACAAAAGGTGGCTGGGGCCAAGCCCGGGGGCAGAGCGATGCGTTGGGGGAGCAGGAGCCCGGCTGAGCAGAGAGGAGATGCTGATGCCCGAGAAAGCCTCGTGAAGAGGCAGGCTGTCCCCGGCACGGGCAGATGCTGGGTGCGAGCTTCCCGTGGGACCGGGCAGGAGGGAAACGGAGCTGGAGCAGGATGAGCGTCACTATGACAGGAGGGAGAAGGACTTGTGCTTGCGTATGAGGAGCGAGGGAAGAAGGAACGGTTACGGGCATGGCTAAGGAAGGGGATGCTGGAGGGGATCGGGAATGACATGGAGTTGCGGGTGAGAAATGCCTGCAGGGCTGCGGGGAAGAGGAGGGAAGGGGCACTGCAGAGATGGGGAGGCCACCCCACGTCTCCAGCTGCCCTTGGAGGGAGTCAGCAGGGCTGGATGCAGGGAGACGCAGGGTGGGATGGGACGGCCGAGGAGCGAGTCCAACCGCTGCATGGTGGGCTCTGGAAACTCTCCACTCCTTGCTGGGATCCTTCCTGACGGCACCTGCGGGTCCAGCTGGACGCTGCCTGGGGAGAAAAGAAAATCTCCTTTGCAGGGAAGAAGCAGCTGGTATAATGGCTGGTCCCTTGACCAGAGGAACCTCATCCCTGTTTTGCTGACCAGCAGCAGGCAGATCTGCCTGGAGAGGGGGCTGCCTTCACCCTTTGGGTGATTTGGGGAAGCAGCTGTCCCTGCCATGCTCCTTCTGCTTGGAGGCGAGGATGGCACGGCACAGCCCATCCATCCCGGCACAGCCCATCCGTCACAGATCTGCCCTGGCTCAACACGGAGGTGCCCACTTTGGGAGCTCCCAGGTGGGCAAGGTGGCAACGGGGGTTGCTCGTCCTTCACCACCCATTTTTCACCCTTCCAGAGGAGCCCAGCACGCGGCCAAGGTGTGGTGGGCAGCGAAGGGCAGCGGGGGACCAGCCTCTGCACAAAGCCGAGGTGGTAACTTCTCGGTGTCAACCCCTCGTTAAGAGCAGTGCGGGGTGGACCCGAGGAGGAGCCGAGGGGACGGCACTCTCGGCTGCAGCTGCTCACCCCCACGGGCTGGAGGGACTTATCTGGATTCAGGGCAAAATTGGGTCACCAGGCTTTAAGCAGGTCTGAGGATGCTGCTGTTCATAATACACGTTAAGAGAGCTGGGGGTATTTGTGCCCCTGTCCCTCCGCTCTGAGGTATCGGCCTGACCCCCATAATTCCCCTCCTTGCTGTGCCCCCTGCTTCGGGCCCTACTCACCTACCCGGCGCGCTCCCGTTCCCGCATGAAGACACAACCTCCATTCCCCATCTCGTTCCAGCCGGCCACGAGCCCTGGAGCCCCATCTCGCTCTGGGATCAGCGTCCCTCAACGTGCCTCAGTTTCCCCCCTGGGTGACGGCGCGTCCCCAGCCCACGAGCTCTCTTCCTGCTCTGGTTTTGCCGGAGCACCGAAGGAGGGAGGAGCACAGTTTGCACGCGTGGGTGCATCAGGATGGAGGGGACAGCCAGGGTTACCTGGGGGCCGGGCTCCCTGTCAGCACCTCGTCAGACACGGGGAGAGCGGGGGGATGGCGAAGAGCATCTGCCGTGTGCCGCGCCGGCCACCGGAACCGATTTCATGGGCCTTGCGGAGGAATTTGCCTCCCAGCCAGCGAAGCAACACATGGGCTTTAATCAAACGCCTAATCACTTTGAAACGGCGAGGTTGTGGACAGCTATTAAATTTAAATGCTTGGTTAGTTTGCTGGGAGAGGAGGCGGCCTTTTGTGGCTGGGCAAGGGCTGGCACGGGACGCGGGGCGCGAAGGGAAGGGAATTGGCATCGGTACCGGCTCTGTCCTCCTCGCTCCATCGTCCTCTTTTCTCTCGCAGACACATAACAGGATTAGAACCACGACCCCGAGACAAGGAGCCTTTCTTCCTTTTGACAAGCTCCGGCTGCCTGAAACAAAATAGCCGGAGTCCCGAGTCACCGGCCGAGCCCTGACCGGGAGAGCGAGGGAGGGGGGAAGGGGACGGAGCAGCGGCTCCGTGGTCCCTGGCAGCCTGTGCGCACCCCGAGCCGTGCTCAACGCCCTCGGTGCGGGACGCTGCTCCTTCGGGACCCGGGGTTTGGCCGTCCGTCCCCAAGCTGCTGGGAGCTTTCCCTGGGAGCGGAGGCTGGGGATTTATTTGATACCTGGAGCTGGTGGGGTGGGATCTCTGCGCCCCGTGTCCTCTCCAGCACCGTCTCTTTGCTGGCTTGGGTTTATACACATCGAGCACAGCCGTGGTCGTTGTCGTGGGGTGCTGGCACCCATCACGCTGGCAGAGGCACCCACTTCGCCCTATGTGCAGCCCCAGATGCTCCCACCCCACCACAAACCCGTGTCCTGCTGTCTGACGGGACCGTGCCGGTGTGGCAACACCGTGACTTCCCCATGTGCCTTTTTAAACACCTCCGACGTGATTTCCTTGCCCGAGCGCTGGCCCCGCAGCCCCGGCAGCTCTCCTTGCCTTTGAGGAATATTTGGAAGATGAGGCTGGCCGTCTCCTTTCCCCTTGGTCGGGGCTTATCTGACCCACGTCCTCCACCATGGTACGGTCTGGCTCCCTTTGACCATGGCTGTAGCCCAGCTCTGGTTGTACACATCTACATGTGGTCAGATGAATCCCACCCTTTCTATCCCACCCCCAGCCTCTCAGGACCTGGGGAAAGGAGGGTCAGGCTGCAGGGACCATTCCCAAAACCTCCTGACCCACCTGGACCACCCCTGGGAGCTGCTCTGCCAGCCCCCAGCACAGGACCGCTGGACGGGGAGCACAGGATGCTTCCCAGTGACCCAAAGGCACGTTTGGGAGAAGACATGTCCTGTAGGTCAGCGTGGGGAGATCGTGGGAGCATCTCTGCTGATACCTAGGTCTTCCCACCATTGCTGGGCTGCCTCCTGGCTTGTAGGAGCCCTTAACTGGTATTTGCATAGCCAGAAAGCATCGGGATCTCAGTATTTAGTGATGGGAAATACCCATTTCTCCATTATTCTCAGTCTCACCGTAACAGGGAGCGAAGCCAGTATTAAACTGACTCTGCGTTGGATTTAAAGAGAGGAGAAAAGCAAAATCCTCTTAGCTTCATAAACTGTAAAATGCTCAGTGTAGGAAAGAACAGCTGGGCATGCATTCGCTGATGCTAGCAAAGCCATCTGGGGATGGCTTTAACCACGGCGGCCCCTGTTTGTCACTGCTTTGTGCCATGCTGGCCAGCACACGGGTTGGGTTAACTGGTTCTGCTGGGAGAGGAAATGAGCAGGGCGCAGGCGGCTCAGCACGCTTGCAGGCAGCGACGGCGATCAGCCGCCCGAGACTGATTTGCAACGTAAAGGCAGGAGGCAAGTTGGCCGAGAGTGAGCGTGGAGTGACCAAGCTCACAACCCTCATGAAGGGATGTGGAAGAAAAGGGAAATAAAGACAAGGGACCCTGAGACACTTTGAGAACTGGTAAGTAAGATCTCATGGGAGGCACGTTTAAAGGTGAAAGGAGTTAAGGAAACTGGCAGTTCTTCAAAGAAACGATGCAAACACCACACATACAAGCCATCCCAATAGGAAATGTAGTAGGAACCAGCTTGGCTACATCGCAAGCTCTTGACTGACCTCAGGCTCAAGAAAAAAGTTTACAGAAAGTGGGAACTAGGTCAAATTACTAAGGACAGTTGTAAGAGTAGCATAAGCATGTGGGGAAACATCAGAAAGGCCACGGCACAAATTGAGATGGAAATAGCGAGCATCACTAAGAGGAAGAAGAAAAGACTGCATCAGCAGGAGCAGAACGAGCAAGGGAGCGTTGGTCCGGACCCAGTGAAGAAGGAAGGCTGCTGACAAAGGAGGCGGAGAATTCAAGGGGTTCACTGTTGGTTTTTTTTAAAACCAGTCTTTAAAAATGCCAACTGCAAGCAGATCCCTACCACAATAAATAAGATAGTGTGCTCTCCACTGAGAGGGTGTTAATTGCAATAAATAAGAATACTAAATAGCGTACACAGACTGATTAGGTATTTTCTGAACTTCATCCTATGGTACTTAGAAAACCAGTTAAAGCCTCCTCAGACCTATTAGGTAGCACAAGGATTGGATAAGGTTTTACAAGACTGGGTCCAGTTTCAGGCATGCCAATTCAGGAAAGAGGCAGCCCCATGGGAGAAGGTTCAGGGGAAGCAAGAAGAAAGATGAGAGATCCAGAAAAGACAGCCTCTGCGGGGTGGGGTGGGCAGTGTGCAGAACTGAAGACCAAGGGAGACATGAGAACAGTCTAAAAGGACATAAAAGGCTTCTTCAAAAAGGCTGGGAATAACCAGGGTCTGTGGTGGCACGTCAGAAGACCCCAGAAAAAGGTGAACTTCAAATGATGAACTTCAGTTGGCAGAAGGGACAGTTCAGCAAGACATTAGGAAATATTTCCAAAGTGTAAGGGGGAAGAACCACAAGGATGTGCAGAGGTCATCAAGACCAGGTTAGTTGCGTCTCTGTGTGACAAGAATTGCTGACCCTCGCACACGGCGAGGCTGTGGGATTGCTGACCCCCTGGGCCCCTCTCAGCTCTGTTTTCTACAGTTCTGTGTTTTCCAGCACACCGCTTCTTCGCAGGGACAGCGGTGGGGCTGAAGGGTAAGCTAGTCTGACTTCTCTATCTGCTAGACACTTCACACCCGACTTTTTCCTTCTTTCACTCCCCAATATTTCTTGATTCAGGAATATTGCTCAGATCTATGTATACAATTTGCATTTATTAAATGAATTAGAAGTCATTCTGCAGAAGCACCTAGGAGTCTCCGTCTTGAATGAAGATCTCCTTTTGCTAGGTGCTACAAAAACGCAGCATGAAAATATGGTTCTTGCTTCAGAGAGCTCAGAATTTAACTGCAAGGCAAGAGACAGCAGATGGAGACAATCTGTTGGGTAGAAGAGTACAAAGAAACAGTGAGACAATACTGGCTGGCACGGCAGACAGTGGGGTTTAGCACAAGATGAGCCAAACGTTTTGTGCAGACGTCGGAAAAGAGGAGATTTCAGGAAGGATTCGGGAGAAGATGAGGTGATTCTTCAGGCAGCTCTAGCTTCTGCGTGGTGACCCAGGCCAGGGATACAGATGTGGAGTGGAGAAGTGGATCTCTGAAGTTGTCTGTATTGTCCTCACGCTGCTGAGAGTATGTTGTACATGAGATTGGCAAAAACAGGAGAGGGCAGGAAAAAACAGGAGAGGGCAGCCACGGGAGAGCTCTGCGAGCAAGAGTTGGGAGGACGAGAAAGAAGCACTGCAGAAGGTGTGATCAGAGAGGCAAGACGAAAAGCAGGATCGGGCAAAATGAAGAACAGAGAAGAAGATCAGAAATGTGAAGAATGAGGGGGTGATGGTGGATGGGATGGGCAGAGGATCTGGCAGAGCGCGGTGCCTTTAGAGAGCCAAACACCCGCATCTGGGAGAGGAGGACGACAGCATTTTCTCTGCCTGCTGATGCCATTTTGCTCGCAGCCATCCTCAGGATCTCAGTGGTTCCCCGCTGAGACGACTTAGCTGCCAGATCCCCGCTGGTTTCAGCACGTTTCCCGGGGGCTTTTCAGTCTCTGCTGGAAAAGGCCTGGAGACCCCTCATGGGTCAGCAGGCATTTTGCTTTGAAATGGTAAAGTGAATTTTAAAAGTGACCAGAAAATTAAATCAAAACTCTTTTCTTTTTACCTTGCTTTATGAATGCAGTAAATTATTCTTCACAGCCACTGGCAATCAGCAAACAAACCACGGTTAAATGTAGCGAAGGATATTTAGGTTTGACATTAGCAGCAAGTGTATAAAGCGGGGATGATAATGAGGCGTTGGAAAGAAATGACAAGAGAGGGTGCAGAGTCATCGTCGCTGAGGGTTTCTAAGAACAGGTTGGACAAACATCTGTCAAGAAAGGTTGAAGTTGAGCTGATTTTGCCTGGCAGCAGGTGTTGCTCTACCTACACAACTCTCCGGGTCCCTCCAGTCTCATGCTCAGTGATCCTGCGATGCTTCTGCTTTTTTCTCATCAGAAATGTCAGGCTTGCTCTTCAGTCCCTCTGCCAGAGCCGTTGCCTCTGCAAAACAGGTTTATGAGCTTCATCTTCACTGGGGACTGACAGAATGGTAATTCTTAGTAATTTTCTCCTACATTTTAAATAGTTGCTGCATACACAGAGGGATATATATGTATATATGTATACAAATAGGCAAAAAGTAAGATTTGAAAAGGGAAAGAATACAAATCATTGCCCTTCCTATCTATTTTCTCTATGTACCTTATATTTCTTCTGTCCCAGTTGGATCAGTCCCCCATACAACCTTCCAGGACAACGAATACCCAGACGTGACACTAACCCCACTCTGAAGTGTATATCTGGCTTCCTGGCTTCACGCAACCAGCGTAAGGAGAAGGTAAAAGAGGGAGACGTACGCACTGATGCTGTTCTGCGTTTTTCTTTTGTAGGTGTCTTTTAAAGGCAGCTCAGGTGTCCCGGCTGTTTTACCGCATCCTCAGGCATCTAAATTCATACTTTCCCCATCTCCTCCCTGGTGCTTTGTCCCTACAGCCCAACCCAAACTATTCTACGATTCTACGATCTGCGGCCTCGGGGAATCACAGACTAGAGGCTTTGTAAATACCTGTGGGATTCTGTTTCAGCAGCAGCACTTTTCCCAACCGCTGCCAAGCTAAAGGAGACAGGAACGTGGAAGCCAACACTCCTCACTCCCCGGGTGCTACTTGGCTATTTTACCCTCTGCGTTTCTGAGCCAGTCCCCGAGGAAGACGGCGAGGTCCTGTGCCGGCCAGTGTAACACCTCACCCCCACTTCCAGCAGGCACAGGGGAGATCTAGCTGCCAAAAGCGGGAAGAGTGGGTCCAAACACAACCACAGGCAGTGATGTTTGGTGTCAGGAGTTGTACATAACCAGCGCCGGTGTTTGCTGCTCATTTGCAAAGCGTAGACAAGCTGGAAAAAAATAAGTCAGATGTCCACGTTGCTAGCACGACCAAAAGAAGCCAGTTTTCCCCGAGTTTTCCTATAGAAAAGAGCTGCTGTTAACGGCAGAGGGGTGAGGACCGAGGTTACGGCAGGGTGAGCGGAGAGACGTGTTTGAGTAACAGCGACAATGGCAGGAGCAGGCAGCAGCCGCCCCCGGAGAACAGGCCTGCCTCTCGCGCCGGGCTCTGGGATCCCTTTTTCCACTGGCTCTCACAGGGAGGGACCCGCTGGCTTAGAAATTCTTTTCAAAGTCTGGCTCTTGCATTTTTTCAGAGAAATTCGGCACCTGGTTCAGCTCATCTATTATTCCTTCCAGCTGCTTTTTGCCATGTCAGGGCCCGAGCATTGAGCGGGCTGAATTTATCCCCCGAACACAAGCTGAGTTAAAGGGACAACTCGTCCGTTTCTTTTCTTACCCGGCCATTGACTCAGCCCAACATCTGCTCTCTTATTAACCTTCTCTGGCCTCAAAGCACTAATGATCTTTTATGACTCAAAGCATTACTAAAGCATTTAGCATTATATCAGCAACAACGGAGTTATTTGAAGACAAGAAAACCCTCCCACTCTGGTACGCTCCTTTTGCTGTGGTGTAATTTGATTTGTGCATTAAAATCCAAAGGGACGGGAATATCCCGGATAGCTCAGCAGTAAGCAACACAGGCATCTCTGTCGCCAGAAACGGATAATCAAAGGAGGTAAATCAAAGTGCCTTCTCCCTAAAAATAATTTTCCACGCGCTCACATCAAGAAGCCCGGTGCTTTTAGTTAACCTTCCCTGCCATGCTCTTGGGAATTACCTCAACCACCACAAGATTAATTGTTTTGATTTGTTCAGTTGTTTTTTTTCTACTCTTGGTCACGAATTGCTTTTTACCCACTGGTCTGACATAGAAGAGGAGCTTAGTTGTAAGCAGCATTGTTACCTATGGATGCCATATGGCTCCACTATGCAATACTTACAAGGTTTGCTGCATTGTAAATGCTGCAAATAAGCATGAAGCAGATGGGAGGGAAGGGGCAACAGTTTTAACAGCAAAATTCTCACTGCCTTCGCGCGATAACAAGTCATGAAATGTGAGAAGGAATATATTAAGAAGGACAAGAGGTGTTTTGAGAGATGCAGCTGTACTTTGCATGCGGTTTTGGTCCCCTTCCCACTGCAAAGAGAAAAAGAGAGGATTTTACATTTCATTTACAAGGCATTTAGGGCTCTGCGGCTCCTGAAGGAGCTGGAAGGAAAGTGCTACAGAGAGAGAAATGCGACAGTGCAGACAAAAGATGATCTGAAAATGGCATCTTTGCTAGCATACAAATGCAGCCCTATAGAGAGCTCCCAGGTAGGAACATCTCCGGGTTCTTCTCCATCTGTGAACTCCCTTTGCTGTCATCGGTGTTGCAGAATGGGGCTCTGCAGACAAACCATGTGAACTAGGAGGCCAGGAGCCAGAGCCAGACTATTTCAAAGGGCGGCGAAGGAATTAAAGCTCTGGCTGCACCAACACAGAGCAGGGACTTAGCTGGTTACTGGTCTCCCTGAGACCAGACCCAGGTTCCCAGCTCTGTGAAAGGGTGGGAAAACAAAAGCAAAGTGATTTGGACTTTTAAAGAAGCTTTCAGCTAAAGCTTTTACAGAAATGAAGCCATCAAAGGGTAAGAGAGGAAGTCCTTTCACAGCTAAATAACTGGTTAAAAGACAGGAAGCAAAGGGCTGACACAAATGATCGGTTTCTGCAAGAAAGAGAGATTACAGACGGGGTATCTCAGGGCCTGGGCTGGGACCTGGCTCATCCAGCATATTCCTAAATACTCTGAAGAAGGGATGGAGAACGGGATGATAAATTTTACAGATAATACACATACGAACATAGGAAATAAAGAGAGAACAGTTGCAATGGCTCAACCAAATATCCATACAACCCTCTATCTTTTCTACAAGTTGTCCTAACCAGAAGGCGAGGGAAGACCGAGGCCAAGGCAAGCACTGCTGGTGTTCCCACAGCTCTTCTCCCAGGCCCCAGTAATTCACAGCTCAGGGACTTCCCGAACCGGGAAGATCTCCTGGCCCTCAGGAGATCTCTCTTCCATGGTCTTGTCCCCTTCTCCCATTGATTCACCCTCCTAAACCCACATAAACCTTCAGTACTGATAAATTGTGGTTCTGAAGAGCCCCACGCTAAACTACGCAGGCGTCTCCTCTCTCTTGCTCAGCGCTTGCCATTTATTAGCATCGTTTGATGCCCCCTAATGCTCACAGCGGATGAGACAGTGCAAGGCTGGTGCATCTTCTCCCCGCGCCCCTTGGCACACCCGGGGCTCCAGCACATCTCCCCTCAGCCGAGCAATCCTCGTCTACATTATGAAAATCAAAGGTTACAAAAGCTTAGACGGGCAATGAAATGGAAAAGTGAATTCAGTGCCAAAAAATGCAAATTCCGGCACGTGGACAAAAATAACCCTAAATAATGTGGATTTTCGTGGTTACAGGCTGTAAATTTGCTGTTACTACTCAGCTGCTAGCTGGAAACTGCTACGGCTCATTCTTTGAGAGTGCCAAATTAATGCTCAGCAGCACTCAAATGTGCTAATGATGTAATAGGAAATATTAAGGGAATAATAGACCCCTCCCAAATATCCCACTGTCCCGTGGCATATTGTATCTGCCATATAAAACCAGGGACCCGCAGTTGGCAATGGGGCGCAGGGGGGGACCTCTGGGCCGGGGACCAGGGTGGTGACGAGTGCCACCGAATCCAGCTGGAGGCCAGTCACTGGTGGTCGGTATACTGGGATCCACTCCCGTCTAGCACCTTCATTAACGATTGGGGATGGAGGGCCGTGCTGCCGCCCAGGGGCCCTCAGGAGATCTCTCTTCCACGGACTTGTCCCCTTCTCCCATTGAATCACCCTCCTAAACCCACATAAACCTTCAATACTGATAAATTGTGGTTCTGCAGAGCCCTGGCAGATGGAGACTGGGCAGGCTGGAGAGATGGGCTGGCAGGAGCTCAACCATGGGGAAGGCCAAGTCCTGCAGCAGGATGAACCCAAAGCACCGGGAGGGGCTGGGGGCTGCCCACCCGAAGCCCACCTGGGGGGCTGGTGGTCACCAGGGTGAGGGTGACCGGCGACACTGCTCACCCCCCGGGCTGCCCGAGGGGGAGCATGGCCGGCGGGGGAGGCCGCGGCGCTGCGCCCAGCCGCAGCAGCACAGGCTGCCCGCGGCGGCGGTGAAGACGTCCCCAGAGACGTCCGGGACCCGTCCCGGGGCACCGGCTAAGGCACGGCGAGCCCGGGCGAACCCCGAGGCCCGGCCCCTGAGGGGAGCGGGAACGGCGGGCTGAGGCGACCCACCGCGGCTCCCCGCCCCTCCAGCAGGCGGCGCCCTCCGGCTCCGCTCAGCGCATGCGTGGGGCCGCACCGCCGCCGCACCGCCTTCCCCCCGCTTCGCCCGGAAGCCTCCGGGTCACTTCGGCGGTGGCCGCCCGCCCGCCATGTTCGCGGAGCTGAACGAGCTGCTGGACGCCTCCCCGCAGCGGCCGGAGACAGTGAGAGGGCGGACGGGCGGGCGGGAGGGAGCGGGGCCGCCGTGGCGGCTGTGGGGTTCCGCGCGGGGCATGCTGGGAGCTGTAGTCCGGGCAGCGCTGCCCGCCGGGAGCCGCACGGTGCATGTTGGGAGGGGCGGGGCCGCGTGAGGCGCTGGCGGCGGGAGCGCGACATGGCGGCGGCCTCGGCCTCTCCGGCGGTGGTTAACGGCCTCCAGGCCCTTTCCTTCGCCCGGCCCCGGCTCCCCGCCGCCCCTCACGGCCGTGGCTCCGGTATCCGCTGCTACGGAGGGGCCGGGCCCTGTCCCCGCAGCCCCCGGCGTGTCTGTGCGTGGTCGCGAATAACAGCAAAACTGGGGGTAAAAGCCGCTACCCAGCGCTCGTCCGGGCCCTGTGGTGTGTTCTAGAGGTTTCTCTTCCTTTGGGCCACCAAATTAATTCAGTTTATCCCTGCAGTTTTTGTACTAATGAAATCACTCTAACTAAACTCCCTCGCCCTGTATAAGAGCCATGAAGCGCTTCAGGTAAAAAGTTAATAAAATATGCATGCGTTACACATTACTCCATGTTTTTCCTGATAGTAGCTTAGATAATAAAAGAGGGTTTGGGGTGATAATTTATTTCATAAGTCTGAGTTTCCCCCCTTCTCTCCTTGTAGAGCTTACCATGTGAGCAGGGCAGCTTGCTCCCTGGGCTGGAAAACGCCAGTGAGGTAACTCCTTGTCAGCCCGCCCGGAGCGGGGCAGGGCTGGTCTGCTGGGGAAGAAACGCCGGGGAAGAGCCGAGGGAGTGCTGCTGGGTAGAGGTCAGGCCCTCGAGGCTTGAAGCAAACCTGGTAGAGGTTGTTGGCCAAGGCTCAGTGGTAGTGGTGTCGCTGTCTGTAAAGGATAGACTGAAGCTATGAGCCGGCAATGTGCGCTCGCAGCCCAGAAGGCCAGCCGTGTCCTGGGCTGCATCACCAGCAGCGTGGCCAGCAGGGCGAGGGAGGGGATTCTGCCCCTCTGCTCTGCTCTGGTGAGACCCCCCCTGCAGTGCTGCGTCCAGCTCGGCGGTCCTCAGCACAGGACAGACATGGACCTGTTGGAGCGGGGCCAGAGGAGGCCATGAAAATAATGGGAGGGATTGGAACACCTCCTCTATGAGGACAGGCTGAGAGAGTTGGGGTTGTTCAGCCTGGAGAAGAGAAGGCTCCAGGGGGACCTTATTGCAGCCTTTCAGTACTTAAAAGGTCTTATAAGAAAGATGGGGAGAGACTTTTCAGCGGGCCTTTTGCGACAGGACAAAGGGGAATGGTTTTAAACTAAAAGAGGGGAGATTTACACTAGATATAAGGCAGAAATTCTTTATGCTGAGGGTGGTGAAACCCTGGCACAGGTTGCCCAGAGAGGTGGTAGATGCCCCATCTCTGGGAACATTCCAGGTCAGGTTGGACGGGGCTCTGAGCAACCTGATCTGGTTGAAGATGTCCCTGCCCACGGCAGGGGGGTTGGACAAGGGTCCCTTCCAACCCAAACCATTCTGTGATTCTATGATAAGCTGAGGTTGTGCAAATTCCCAAGTCCCCGTGGTTCCTGTGGATTGATGATTGGGTTTTTAACACACGTGAAATGCTAAGCGAGGAGCCCTTGGTGGAGTTTGAGTGTTGGCAGAGCGGAGCCTGTGCTCTAAGGTGGGTTTGATGGTGGAGCTGTGGGACGAGCGGGGATGCTTGCACCCGCAAGCCTGGTTTTGAGACAGGGCTCACCTTGATGCGAATAGGAAATTCTGCAGAGCAAAATGAAAAGGAGATTTGGCCTCAAGATCCTGGCTTTTGACTTGGCAGCCCAGGCAGGACCCGGCAGAGGAGCTGAACCAAAGGCTCCTCTGTGTGAGGAATTGCCTTGGATTTGTGTCGACTCTTCCTCTCCCATCAGCCAGGGACTCGGACCTCCCGCCGCACGCTCCAGATTCCTCTTCCTCGAGGTGTCTGGCAGTAGTGCAGCACCAGAATATGGCTGGCTGCAGAACGAGCGGTGTTCCCTGAGGCCGGAGGTGGAAGACTGAGTTCATACACTGTGATGTGGACTAACCCGGTGGTAAATGATGAGGATTCTTGTTTTGCAAGTCCCGCTCTGCACCGCTCAGTGTCACCGATGGCTGCAGAAAGCCATGCGGTCTGGAGCCGGGCTCTCCCCCTTGGAAGACCCATGGGGTGTGCCGGGATACCTGGCCAAGGCTGGCTGGAAATCGGTGCCCCGCTGTGCTTAAAGAGCCCTTTGCAAATCCCTTCTTTCCATCTCTGCCATCCCAATTTCTGCATCTCCACGGTTGGCTTGTGCCGTTTTCAAAGTGCTGACAAATGCCTTCACTGCAGGGCTGGTAGGTGGATGAAGCTGCCGCCTGTGTGGGTGTATCTGACATGTCACCGCTGAATGCTTGTGACACCCGCTGCTGCCCTGCCAAGGGATTTTGGCAGTTTCTAACAAGTAGCTGCAGCTTCTGCCTTGTAGCCTGCAGGTGGAAAGAGTGTGAAAGCAGAGTGTGGAGGGAACGGGCTGGGGCAGGCAGATGGAGAAGGTGCTACAAGAAGGCCTTGCCTTTGGAAGTGCTTCATCCCTAGCAGCGTCTCTCTGGGCTTGAGATGGATGCGCAGAAGGGGGAAGAGAATCAGACCACGCATCTGTGGTGGCAAATCGGGGGCTGCGGAGTTTTTGCACGCCAGCAAACAAAGTCCTGGTGGTGGGGCCAGGACTTACCTGCTCCTCAGCAGGAGAATTCCTCCTGCCTGGCAGCAAGGGGAAGCCACTTGCCCTCAGGACCTCCAGGGACCTGGTTTCTTCCAGCCAACTGCTAAACGATTTGATATATGCCATCTGTTATGGGTGCAAGAGGTGCATGGACCTGCGTGAAGACAGCATGACCGCAGGGGTTTGCAGACCTTGGAAAGCCTCGCAGATCCCTGCTGGCTTTGCATGCCTTCCTCCTTGTGTTGACACAACTGGAAGAACCCTGATTCCTGTATTTGTGTCCTCTGCTCTGGAGTTGGTAAAGGCTTTGGGGTAGTTCTGTGGCCACAAGCAGGATGCTGGAGTTTGCCGGAGCTGTTGCCTTCCTTCCTTCCACCAGCTGTGCTTTGGTGCAGCTGCTGCCTCTGGAGATGCACAGTTTGGGCATTGCCACCCCTGGCTAGCTCGGCATCTAAGCGTCAGAAATGAAGAGCTTTGAGAGCTATCTAAGCAGCTGCGGTGTGACAGCGAAGCGAGGGTTGGCAGGATTTAAGGGTTGATAACTGGCAGGTTTGAAGAAGCGAAATAACGTATGCTCTGAATGATATCCTGCTGTGTTCTGCGCAGCGGATGTGCAAAGGAGACAGAGTGGCAGGCGAGGGGGGGGACCTGAGGTGGCATTCAGCCTGCTGTTGCAGGGGGCCATTGCGGGGAAGAGGGCAGTCGAAGGGGATGGAGTCCTGCAGAAGATAAACCGCTGAACATTTGAGCTTGTGCTGTTTGAACCCAGGCTTAGCCACGGAGGATGCATCTCGGTGAGATGCTCACCGGGGTGGTGCCTCCTGTTATTGTAGTGGCCACGGAGGCATAACCATTTTTTTGGGTGCGAAAGAGCTTTCTTTGGTTGAGGCAGAGCAGCACTTCTGTACCCTGGCTTCTGCTTTGTATTCTCTGCAGACCTGTTCAGTATTTGCCGTTCCATTAGCACCGCTTTATAACATGTTCTAGGCATCGGGGAGTTAACTCTGATAGACGGCTTGTGAATTGCCCGTGGGTACATTGCTTGTTGCTGCAGAGGGCTTTTTTTTTTCTTCTCATAGATTGAAAAAAATGCATTGATAAGTTCTTTGTGATTAAAAACAGCCCTTCTATGATTTGTATTGATTAAAGAAACATTTTGACTAAGGTTGTAATGGAAACAAATGCCTTGATGAGACTGGTACTGATAACAAGCATGCACTGATGAATTAGGAATTAATTTCCTGCGTGATCAAAACAAGGTATATACTTTGCGCAGAGAGCTCTGCTCCAGTACACATATTTTGGTGATAAGGTTTTTTGCTCTCAGTGTGGCATGTTTGAGGTAAGCTGGAACAGAGAGCCGGGAGGGCTGTTCGGGGACAGGAGAAGCAGCAGCTGTAGCAGGGCTGCCATTTTAAGTGTGCTGGCGGTGGCAGTGAGAGAATGGATTGGGAACAGAGTGGGTGGCTGTTGTCCCCCTGTCATCTGTGCCACTTGGAGTAGGAAGAAGATGACTTTGAATTGGAGGAGAGGGGGACAAAGCTGGGAGGTTGAAATTGCTCACAGCCACCCATGACGATGGCGTCCAGCACCAGGGGCAAGAACACGTGTGTGCTCTGGATGTGCCGCACTGGAAGCGCAGTGCTGCTCGTTGGTGTCCTCTGCAGCAGCCGGGTGTTTCCGTGTGAGGAGGCGGCTCTTGGTGGGCTCAGAGCTTGGGGGTGCAGCTGGGGTCTCAGTCTAGCGCAAGGACTTTTAGCTAGTGGGCACGTCTTTCAGAAAGCAGTGAACTCAACTTCTTCTGATGCCTCCCCGTGGGCTGTGTCCGGAGGAAGCGCTGGCATCCCTTTGTAAATGGACGGGTGGCTGGAGCGCTGCTTGTCCGCTTCTTTCTCTGACTAATACCTGCAGAGTTTCCCCTAGCCTGAGCAGACATCTTGTCTACCAAGATGGAACCGGGAGCAATTTGTGCCCTCATTTTCCTCTGTTAAGTTATTTTGCTGCTTCTTTTTCAGGGTAAATTCACGCTGCTGCGAGACACCAGAACAGACGGCAGCTTCCTGGTGCACCATTTCCTCTCCTTCTACCTCAGAGGTACGTCAGCAGCAGGACCCTCCAAGGCAAGGGTTTGCCTTTGCCTGCTTCTTGGAGGTGCCTTCAGCGTTAGGTGTTTCTATGTGAGCAGAGGCTGGTTTTGCAGAGTGTGAGGCATCCTCGGATTAGCGCAAAGCCCAGTCCTGACTTGTTCTTGGGGCTTGCTCTATATCCTTGGGTATATCCCATAAAGTTTGTGCACCTCGTTTCATCATTAGTGCAGTGAACGTTGTAAATCATATGGGCATCTGACAGTGAGGTGTTGACTGTAATTCCTTCACGAGCTAGGTGTTTTCTAATGTGATTAAAAATATCAGGAACGACTAACAAATAGATAAGCTAGTAGTGAGTAAAGAAACAAAGAAAGAGCCTGGCAAGTTGCCTAATTACTTTTCTGCTAACAGTTTCACCTGCAGAGCGGGCGCTGGACTCACGGGCTCCTCCAGTTTTCCGCTGGCAAAGCAGCCAGCCCAGCGAATCTGGTACCTGTCAGACTTGAAACTTAGCTCAGAGTGCTGTGCAAGTGGCGGGGCTGAGAGCATCCTGCCCCCCGCAAAAGCCATCCTCAGCTATGGCTTTACTTCATTTTTAAAAATTTGTTTTACTGAATTGAACAGAGTCGAACTGCAGGAAAACCCGTGGAGAGCAGGTTATTCACAGTGCGAGCAGTTCACAGGGACAGCCCTGCCGAGGCAGTGCCTCAGGGTCTGCCCGAGTCCCTGCACGGCTCTGCTAACGTGCTGACCTGCAGCACTGTCCTGGGAGTTGCTGCACGGAGCTGCCCATCTGCCTGAGAAAGGTCTCACCGTCCCTTGAGGTTAGGAAGCCCTTTGGGATTATGATCGCATCTCAGGGCAGGTGTGCTTGCTGTCACCCTCTCACGTCCACCCCGGGACCTGGGTGCCGGTGTACCTGTGTCTTGTAGCACCCCCATGTTGTCCAGGTACCCGCTTGGTGCTCAAAACCTTTGGGAGCTCCCGAGGGGTCAGTGAAGGCTCAACTGGGGCCACTGACTTGTTTCACTTGAACAAGTGGAACATGTGCTGCTCTCTGGCAGGGAGGAACAAATACACTGCTTTTGTTCATAGCCAAACCATGAGGGCAGGTTGTCACGTGCTGGGTTTTCCAAAATCACATTTTAGTGAGGTGTCTTTGTCAAAATTGCTTGTTCTGTGTTTTTCCAGACAAGGTCACTTGCCCTCTGAGAGCCAAAATGGGGATTTTTGGCACGTCAGTGGTTTCAGTAGTGCGTGTCACGGTCGGCCGTTGGCCTCCTTGCAGTAGTACCAGTAAATAGTGCCAGGAGATCCCAGGGCAGGATGGCATGAGACAGAAAAGGGGCCTCCTACTTTTTTTGTCATCTTCTTCTTGTTCTTTGCCTTTCTTTTTAAACTGACTGACATTTTCCCTAATGTGGAAATCCTATAGAAAGGTGAAAATTGAAAGCCCAGCCACGAGCAAGTGAGGGGCTGCCTAGAGCTGTCTCACTTCAAGGCCTTTCCAGACAGATTTGTAGCCTGGCTGCTGTGATTTATGTGCTTTGATAATGGCAGCTTGCAAAATTGAAATGATAACGTGTCTTTTTGTCTTCTCACCCAGCTGGCTGTAAGGTTTGCTTTGTGGCCCTGCTCCAGTCCTTCAGTCACTATAACATCGTCGCGCAGAAGCTGGTAAGTCTCTTGGCGTAGGTTAGTAATTACAGGTCCAGGTGGTTTCTGTTGGGTGGAAAGGAATGAGAACGGGGAACAGGGATTGCATGTGAGCAAATGTTTCCAGATCTTGACGGGGACAGTCGGGATTGGTGCTCCTGCAGCAGGGGATGGAGAGCACTTCTCGTTGTAGAAGGTTTGTGATATAGGGCAAAAAACTGGCTACGAGGCTGACTGCAAGGGCCCCAACAGGCTCTGCCCCGGAGAGGGGCTTGCTTTCTTTGTGCTTAGAAATGTTTTCTGGAGATCAGCATTCCCCAGACAAGCCCAGACTGGTAGATGTAGTTTCATTCGTGCTCTGGAGAGAAAAATGCCGTGGTATCTATGTCCCTAGGGCCTCTCTGTACGCCTGCAGGATGCACTGGCTGTACGGCACAGGAGGTCCTGAGGTGACTTTATCCTCTGTCCTGCGGTTACGTTGGGATGAAGTCCTTTGGGCCGAACCACCTGTAAATTCAGGACACCCGTATGCCTCTTTTGGCCTCTGGGCCAAGCCATCAGTCTGAGGCCTCTGAGGAGCCACAAGCGCTGAGCACGTTCTTACGGATTTCCTTCTCATGGTGAGTCAGGCAAGGATTATGTGTACCCTGAAATGAGGAAATGGAGAAACA
Source organism: Calonectris borealis (assembly GCF_964195595.1). NCBI lineage: Eukaryota > Metazoa > Chordata > Aves > Procellariiformes > Procellariidae > Calonectris > Calonectris borealis. The sequence goes on along the minus strand of NC_134313.1, from coordinate 170,449,154 downwards.
AACATAGAGACAACGGATGAGGAAAAGGCTGGGGTATGCCTTCTTTGCCTCAGTCTTTAATAGTAAGACCAGTTGTCCTCCAGGTACCCAGACCGCTGCGCTGGAAGACAGGGACAGGGAGCAGAATGAAGCCCCAATGATCCAAAGGGAAATGGTTAGTGACCTGCTACACCACTTAGACACACGCAAGTCCGTGGGGCCAGATGGGATCCACCCAAGGGTACTGAGGGAGCTGGTGAGAGTGCTCACAATTGTCCTAAATCATTTTGCATTGCACAGCTCCTTTATAAACTTCATAGGCAGACTAAAAAGCACAGAGACAGAATGACAGACAGTTGAGGCTGGAAGGCAGCTCTGGAGATCGGCTAGGCTAAACCTGCTCGGAGCAGGGTCAGCCACAGCAGGTGGCTCAGGGCCGTGTCCAGATGGCTTCCGAGTATCTCCAAGGATGGAGCCTCCACCACTTCTCTGGGATACCTGCTCCTATTGTTAACAACCTTAAAGTAAAAAAGTATTTTCTTATGTATAAGCAGAATCTCCTGTGTTTCAGCTTGTGCCCATTGCCTCGTGTCCTGTCACTGGGCGTTCACTGGGTGGTGAGCCTGGCTCCGTTCTCTTTACACCCTCTCTTCACATATATATAAGTTATAAGTTCGCAGACCACACCGAGCTGGGCGGGAGTGTTGATCTGCTGGAGGGCAGGAAGGCTCTGCAGAGGGACCTGGACAGGCTGGGTCGATGGCCGAGGCCAATGTATGAGGTTCAACAAGGCCAAGTGCCGGGTCCTGCACTTCGGCCACAACAACCCCAGGCAACGCTGCAGGCTTGGGGAAGAGTGGCTGGAAAGTGCCCGGAGGAAAAGGACCTGGGGGTGCTGGTCGACAGCGGCTGAACATGAGCCGGCCGTGTGCCCAGGTGGCCAAGAAGGCCAACGGCATCCTGGCCTGTATCAGAACTGGTGTGGCCAGCAGGAGCAGGGAGGTGATCGTGCCCCTGTACTGGGCACTGGTGAGGCCGCACCTCGAATCCTGTGTTCAGTTTTGGGCCCCCCACCACAAGAAGGACATGGAGGTGCTGGACCGTGTCCAGAGAGGGGCAACGAAGCTGGTGAAGGGCCTGGGGCACAAGTCTGATGGGGAGCGGCTGAGGGAACTGGGGGTGTTCAGCCTGGAGAAGAGGAGGTGAGGGGAGACCTCATCGCTCTCCACAACTCCCTGAAAGGAGGTTGTAGCGAGGTGGGGGTCGGTCTCTTCTCCCAAGGAACAGCGATAGGACGAGAGGAAACGGCCTCAAGTTGCGCCAGGGGAGGTTTAGATTGGACATTAGGAACAATTTCTTCACTCAAAGGGTTGTCAAGCACTGGAACAGGCTGCCCAGGGCAGTGGTGGAGTCACCATCCCCGGGGGTATTTAAAAGACGTGTAGATGTGGTGCTTAGGGACATGGTTTAGTGGTGGGCTTGGCAGTGCTGGGTTAACAGTTGGGCTCGATGATCTTAAAGGTCTTTTCCAACCTAAACGGTTCTGTGATTCTGATTCTATGATTCTAAAGTAGGCAGGGTCATTCCCAGTGTCAGCAAATCAGTCTGAGCTCTGGCTTTAAACTGCATCTCTCAGCTTTTTGTACGATGCTCAGATGTGAAATGCTCCTGTTGTGAAGACCAGGTGACCTTCCATGGCCGCAGGGATGAGGGCTTGCATTGGTCCTCCCTCCTCTGGTTCTGCTGGAAATCCCAGCAGTGCTGCTGCTTATAAAGACTTTCAGGTGTTGAACCAGGTGTTGCAATAACGGTGTATTCCCCACTGCAAATGTGGGTTGAGTTTCGGTGCTTGCTAAACAACTGTATTTTATTTACTACTCAGTTTTTACCTTTTAAAAGGAGATCAACAGTCTGAGAGCCCAGACCTAAGTTAAATAAAATGGACTGAGCAAATGAAGCATTTCCACGTGGAGGTTTAACTCTGTCAGATACTCAACGTGCGATTCCCCTGCAGAGCAAGTTCCCCACTGCTGAGCAAACCAGCCTCTGCGAGCACTGCATAGTTCTGGCCTTCGTATGGCAGAGGGGAGGAAATCTTGGGGGGAACTGGCTAAGTGGGACAGGTAGTGTAGGGTAAGAGATTCAGCTGTTAAAGATGGGATCCTTGCCTGCTCTAAAAGCAGAATCGTGTTTGTTGGTGTGTTTGCTAACGTGGTGAAATTTCCCAGTGCACAGCTTGTGCGTGTACTTTTAATAGGTGTTGTCATCTCCCTCGTGGGAGAGGCTGAGACGGGAGAGGACATGAGGATTAGCTGGAGCGCACGTGCAATGCAAATCGAAATGATTTGCTGTCTGATGCTTCAACAAAAAGGTTACTGACATGAAGGGAGGTGATAAGAAGAACAATACAGTTTGCCCAGGGGAGTTCAGAGAAGCGATTACATTTGCCCGCAGCGGTGAGCTGTCCCTGTCCTGTTGGTTTCAAGTCTGAGTCAGTCGTACATTACAGCTTCACAGGTGCCCGTGCGGTCGGTTGTTGTGAATTCTTCCTAAGCTCTGAGGAGTTGGAGGTCGTAACATTATGTCTGTCTGAGTTTCCGTAAGATCTCGTCTTTGCTTTAATCTTTCTTTGCCTAAATGAATACATCAGGCTCAGTAAAGATGGTTTTTGGCAGGGTAGTTCCATTCTTAGACTTGCTTAGGAATTTGCTGCTGCAGATCTCTACTGGAGCCCAGCTGGGGTGTCATTCACATGGCTGCCGCAAACCCCGATTTCAGGCAGTACCCTGAGCTGTGTCATGCTGCGGTTGGGAGAGCTGCATGCTCCACCAAAGGACCGGCTGCTCCCTTCCCATCTCCTCTTCCTCGGTGGCGAGCTCAAGACCAGCTGCCTGGCTCTCTCTGTTGCCCAGAAGGGTTGTAGGGGGTCAGGCTGTAGTTCCTCCGGGAACTGCTTGGAGGAATCTGGCCCGTGGGCAGCCACCTGCGTTACGTTATCCCATCCACAGGTTAAATCTCCCATGCGTAATCATTCCTAGCAGAAGATTATGCACTTACGAAAGACTGCAGTTGGAAGAGCTTCGTAACTTAGTGATGCTCCTGTTTCTGCTGGGAACGGGGTGGTCTCGGAGGAAGGGTGCTGGAGCTGGGGTCGTATTATACAGTCTTTACAGCGATGTTTGGTGGATCTGGTCCTTGTAGCACCTGATTTTGGTGATACACTGAATATTTATACATAGTTGAAGTAATGCTTACCGTACGTGCTGCTTTCCCACAGTGTTGCCAGGTCTTACCCGTCCAGAACCAGTTCCTTATGTGTTAGCTAAATGCAGTGATGTATTTTTACTTGCAGGAAAAAGCTTCCCTGGATTTTTGTGCCTGTGCTGGCTCTGCAATACTGGCTTCACACTTCTCCTTTTCTGCAAATCCCGTTTTTTTCCTGAGGATCTGCACTTAATTTTAAGGGACAGTTAATGTTATTTGTCATGACCTTGCAGAGAACGTGCTGGGCCGTAGCAAGACTAATGGCACCAGGGCAGCTTGCCAGATTGGTGTTCCCACCCTCATTTGTACAATGTTTGTTTTGTTTTAAAAGAAAAACACATTTGTCCCCATTTGGTCTCCCTCTTGCCTGCTCCCCTGTCCCCTGCCACAGCGCTGAGATCACAGACCACAGGACATCGCCTGGTCACCTCTGCTTTCCCCTGCAGGTGGTTGTACTAGAGAAGAGACCTTGGCCGGTTGCCTGATCACAGATCGTCACACTTTGTACCGCGGCTGCGTTCGCTGTTTGAGTTAATGACCGCTGCCTCGCACGCTCCATTACTAGTTCGCTCCTGCAAATATTTTGCTTTCCCTTATGAAATGGCCAGCGGCGAGCGGCGGTTCTGGTTTGAAGGGACATCACTGCTGGCAGGCCGGTGGGCTGCCGTGCTGCCTGGCTGGCAGCATCCCGGATGGATGAGAACGACTGTGCTTTGTTGTGGAGCTCGCAGCCCCAGTCACGCCAAGCTGCTGTTTCAGAAGCGTTTCTGGGCTTGATCGATAAATGACAGATTGCCAGAGATAATGTCTATGTGCTCCTGGCGATAATGGAGCGTGGTGCTGTGAGATAGTGAAAGCTTTCAGGGCTGGTGCGGACGCTGGTTGGGTGCTCTGCAGCACTGTGGCTCTGCAGCAGGGAGGGGGGTGGTGGCTGTGGCAGTCAGGCGGGTGCCGTTGGCCATTTTGAGCACTTTTTCCACCATCTCCGAGCTGTCCTGGTGCTTCCTGTGCTGCTTCCAGAGGTTACCTCAGGCGGGCTGCTAGCTGGGAGACAAGCAGAGGTTTTCTGTGGCAAAGTAGGGTGAGTCCAGGTCTCCATCCAACGCTGTCTCCCTGGGACCTGGTTCTCCAGCTGGAAAATGAGACTGGGCTTGCCGGGTCCACCCAGGAACGTCGTGGCATGGAGGGGATTGAATTCCTGGTCTGACCCACAAGCCCACTGCCCCTGCCTGCCGCCTTCTTATGCTGTGGCCCTTCTCTCTGTTATCCGGGCAGGCCCTGGTGTAACACCACTAAGCTGCTGGGTGTTTTAAAGAGGGGACTCTGTTTTCTTGCTGATCTGAAGTACAGAGAGTTTGCGTATGCAGGAAGAAATGGCTGAAACAAAGTTAAAATCCATTTCGGAATTATTGACGTTAATAGTGAATTTACCCACTGCTGTAGCAAAGCATTTCAGCAAGTGCCGAGTCCTGTGGACTCCAAAAATTCACCAGGGGATGAGGTTTGTGAGACTATCATGCAACCCAGCCCTGCTTTATGGCACGTCAGGTATTTGCCAGCCGTTCCCTGCTCCTGGCTGGCTGCATAAAGGTTCTTCTGTCCTTGGCTAGAAATTTTTCCATGGTGTGTGCTTGCAGTTGCATGAGAAGCTTCCCTTAGCGCTCCATTCCTGCCCTGCTTTCTGGCACCGTTTTAGTGAGCAAATATCACCTGCAAAAGCCGAATCCCTCCGCCTGCAGCCCACATCAGCCTCTGCTGGGCTCGGGGCCGGCGGGAGGTATGGCAGGGAGAGCGAAGGGCCCCGCGCTCTGTAAGAGTCTCTTTCGTGGGAATTGCTGCTCCTGGCTTGCCTGGGAGAAGGGGATAAGAGAGCAGACGGTGTGGGTTAGATGAGGCAAGAGTGTGCTGCAACACTTGCTATTTATCAAGAGGGTGCTTGAAAACAAAAGGGGTATGTCCAAAAATGCTGGCTGGTGCCTTGCCGAGCTCTCCTCCCCGTGGCAGGTGGGACCGATTTCCTCCCAGGAGCACGTGTGGAAGACCAGGAAAAAGAAGGGCAAGGTCAGGACTGATTTAAAAACTGGATCTGAGGTGGGCATATGTCAGATGGCCTTTTCCCTGGACTAGCCTCTACGACTCGAAGATGCTTGTATTGCCTGGCCACGATGGAGGACGTTGCCTCTGATCCACTGTTTTCTAACTGCCGTAGACAGCGTTTTCTGGCAGCAGCCCTGATGAATGGATCTCTCCCCCTCGCATTTCAGCTGGGAGGAAAAGCAGTGGAAATCTGTCTTGCCTCTCATTAGCACTGAACGTGTGGCAACTGATAAGCCTTGCAGGAGCTCAGGGTTAATCTTCCTGGCAAGGACCTCTGCCTTATCTACCCAGACCTTCTCTCTGGAGGTCCTCCTGTGGAAATGCCACGCTCACAAAGCCGCTGGGCCCTTGTTGGGATTGTCTCATTGATCATATGCTTAAGATGTGGCTTTACTTTTTTTTATCTTTTTTTTTTTAATAAATAAAAGAGAAGGGAGGTGTGAAATGTTGGCACTTACATTTTCATGTCAGAAGAACAGGAAGGTTGAGCAGGTGAAAAGAAAGGGTAGAAAGCAGGAGGCAGAAGTGGACATATCGCTTTGCTGCATCTCCCCCTCGCGTGTGAGCAAAAGGAGCGCGGTGGCTCTCAGGGTGTCGTGAGGACTGGGAAATGCTTGGAAAACCTCCAGGATCTTTTCAAAAGAAGGTGTTGGGACAGTGCCAGGCACGGGGCTCTGTTCAGTGCTCAAAGTCCTGGGGAAAGAGCTGCTATGAGCCTTCCCCTTGCTGAGCGACTCAAACAGACTCTCTGCTCAAGTGTCCTGCAGCTCCCAGCCCGATTGCTTAGGAAATAAGTAAAAATCTGTATTTTCTGTGATGCTTGAAAAGTTCCTGGTCAAAAGCACCAGCACTGCTGGTGTGTGCCTCTTCCAGAGTTCAGGCAGAAGCCAGTCCCGGCTTAAGGTAAGGGCTCCTGCCCTAGGACTCGCCTCCGTTCCTGAGCAGTCCTCAGCCACCCTCTTTGGAGGGTGCAAAATCTCGCAGCATCCCAAAGGGATGTCTTCTCTCGGGGGATACGGCAACTGCTTTCTCAGGATCCTTGTTTCAGGTTCCTGGCCTCTGGTTCACCAGTTCTGCCTGTCAAGCAATACTGCATTGAGCTAAACCTTCCTGAACGCTTTGTAAACCGTCTGTCTCGCCATCTTGTCCACCTACCTGCTGCGTTGCACAACAGCCCTATTTCCAGGCTGCCGAGACGCTGCGAATCTTGGCGTTCATGCTCCTTGGTTCCATTTTAAGAAATTACAGCCCCGTTGTGAAATGTGGGAAGCAACCCACACTGGAGAGCTGAGCAAATTTGCGCTTTTTCCTGCCAGGAAATGCACAGTTTGGCCAAGGTTTGAAGATAGTGTGCATGAGAGATCTTTGTATGATCATGTCACTAACGGGTACTAAATTTTCTCCTGAAAGGTGGACTGATGCAGTTACCAGTAAGCTGAGGAGCTATAGAATGGTTGGCAAAAGTAACCTTTGCTGATGAAAGAAAGGAGGGTGAGACAGGAGTTCATGAACTAGATCTCCAGCTGGGGTCTTCTGCATGTCTGCTGCAACTCTGCCAGGGCTTTCTCCTTTGGGGCTGGACGTGCCCAGGATGTGGCTCTTGGGGTCAGCCTCATCGTGAAGCAGGGCAGAGAGCTGGAAATCTCGGCTTGAGTTTGAGTCTCGGCCCCAGACAGTTTGTCACAGTCCCTCCCCCTTCTCCGAAGGGGAGTCAGGGCTGAGGCTGCTTCCCATGGGAGCCCCGGCCATGCTGCTCTCTCCTGGGTGTTGTGCAAGCGTCGGGGTGCCCAGCCCACGGCCTTCTCCAGGTCCCGGCCGTGCCTCGCTCAGATGCGTGGGTTGTGCCGGGGAATCGTTGTTGCCACAGCGATGATTTGGAGATAGTGAAAACCAAAAGCTTTTGCCACCCAAGAAGGGAGGGCGAAGAAATTGCTCACAGCAGGGTCCTTGGGGCAGGGTGGAGAAGTCTGTACCCATCCGCTCCCTGCATCTGGATAAGAAGCTGTTTTTCTCCCATGCAATGATGCTGTTGTCTTCCCAGGAGCAATTCCAGGACGTTTAAGCTCCCCATATCAGTGTTTTTTTTTCCTCCTGGCAAAATACAGGAAAGCAAATGTGTCTACCAGCGTGTGTGACAGAACCGCCTCTTTCATCCCCTGTGTAGGAGTCACTGAGGCATTGACTTTATTAGCACATTTAGATAAGACCTGATAAAAATTGGCTGTGGATCCGCGTGGTTCTGTTTGCACCATTCCTCCAAAGCTGTTTGCTCCGTAACATAATGTTTTACTCTCTCGAGGGAGTCAGTCTGACAGCTGCCAAAGAACGGGGACAGCTTGTCTTCTTGGAAGGCCTCAAGTCCTGCCTTGACCTCTTGTTTGGAGAGAAGGAGAAGCAGTCAGGACAGCCCAGTCCTCTCCAGTTTATAAGGTAAACCTGACCAGTTGGTGGTTCTGCTGGGGCTCAGCAGGGCCCCCCGCACGGAGCGCTTCCCCCCTCGTGTCTCCCGCCGCTGCAGCCAACCCCGAGAGCAGCAGTGAAGTCCACAGCTGAGACCCAGCTCCCGTTGCGCTTCCCTCCGGGGCCAAGGACTCGGTAGCTGGACACCGAAGTGAAGGGCAACACCAGCGCCGTGCACATTGCTGTGCTTCTCCTGCCCTGTCTCTCCCTGCTGCTCAGAGAGGGATTCTGCCCCCCTTCTCCAGCATTTCAGGGCAATTTCTGCCCCCATCCTCATTGCCAAGCATGTTATAGGGCTAGAGGAAATTTATTTCAGCACTTAACATGTTTGTGTCAAATAAAACTCCATCTAAGCAGTTTTCTTCCTTTTTTTTATTATTATGAGTTTTATTCTCATCCAAGAGAACAGTGCTGCTTTAACCATGCTGGCTTTCCTTTTTATTCCCACTTCACTTTCTCCATGCCCTTGATGATTTGATGGAAAAAAATCCACTGAGGGCTGTTAAATTGGAAGATACCATCTCTGGGTCAGGCAGCCTCTGAGCACGGACGGCCGTGCACTTGCCCTGTTCCTGTACGCTCCCGGCTCTCCGCTGTTTCACTCCTGCTGGGCTAGATGGGCCTTTGGTGAGACCCAGGGCAGGCGCTGAAACCCCGCAGACCCCTGTGCCGTGGGACCGTGCAGCCCTTTGGGTCTGGGTGAGTGGGTGTCAATGGAGTGCAGCAGGATCAAGCACTGGGTGAGCTCGAGAAGTGGGTCCATGTGAACCTCATGAGGTTCAACAAGGCCAAGTACAAGGTCCTGTCCCTGGGTGGGGGCAACCCCCGGTATCGGCACAGGCAGGGGATGAAGGGATGGAGAGCAGCCCTGCCGAGAAGGACTTGGGGGTGCTGGTGGAAGAAAAGCTGGACATGAGCCAGCAATGTGTGCTCGCAGCCCAGAAGGCCAACCGTGTCCTGGGCTGCATCACCAGCAGCGTGGCCGGCAGGGCGAGGGAGGGGATTCTGCCCCTCTGCTTTGCTCTGGTGAGACCCCCCTGCAGTGCTGCGTCCAGCTCGGGGGTCCCCAGCACAGGACAGACATGGACCTGTTGGAGCGGGTCCAGAGGAGGCCACAGAAATGATCAGGGGGATGGAACAGCTCTGCTGTGAGGACAGGCTGAGAGAGTTGGGGTTGTTCAGCCTGGAGAAGAGAAGGCTCCGGGGAGACCTTATTGCGGCCTTTCAGTACTTAAAGGGGGCTTATGAGAAAGATGGGGACAGACTTTTTAGCAGGGCCTGTTGTGACAGGACAAGGGGGAATGGTTTTAAACTAAAAGAGGGGAGATTCAGACTAGAAATAAGGAAGAAATTCTTTACTGTGAGGGTGGTGAAACCCTGGCACAGGTTGCCCAGAGAGGTGGTAGATGCCCCATCCCTGGGAACATTCCAGGTCAGGTTGGACGGGGCTCTGAGCAACCTGATCTGGTTGGAGATGTCTTGGGGTTGGACTAGATGACCTTGAAAGGTCCCTTCCAACCCAAACTATTCTCTGATTCTATGATCCCTGGAGCAGAGCACGAGGGTTTCACTGCACACAGGCGAGCGAAGGAGCAGTGACTGTAGGGAAGTGTAGGACCTGGTGACTGTCACAGCAGTGGGGACAGCAGGGATGGCGCAGGCTGGCGTTCCCTGTGTTGGGTCAGTGGGTGAGGAGGGGCACGCGCGTGGGCCAAGCCCCTTGAGACCTCCTCCTTCTCTTCCAGTGAGAGCGCTTCCAACCTCAAAGCCTTGTTTGACTTTGTCCGGACGTCCGTGACTCCCGCCGGCAGCGAATCCTGGAAGGGCCCCGTGCTGCTGGTGGACGACCTTAGCGTCCTGCTCAGCCTGGGTGCCACGCCGGTGGCGGTGCTGGACTTCATCCACTACTGCAGAGTCACGGTGTGCTCCCAGCTGAAGGTACTGTTCCCTCCGCATGCAGCGTCCTGTACGCTACGTGTATAAAAGAGCCTCTGGAGCAAAGCTTGGCTTTCTTTTCTTTTTTCCACTTACGCATGATGAGGTTTTAGGCGGCTTTGGCCATCCAAGAAATTCAAATCATTGCTGTAGGGCCACTCTCAGGGAGTTGTGTTAGTCCCTGGAGTACCTGTGTAGGGTCCTTTGCAACTGGTTTCCCAGGAGGTGCTGCCCAGAGAAGGGCTCTCTCTGTCCCTGACGTGTGAGCAGGGATTCGAGGTGTAAAATATTGTTTCTTAGAGCTCCTGGGTCTCCAGAGATCTCTACTCACACCCATGTTTGTGTGCGTGTGGGAGGGCGGGGAAGGACACGGGTTATGAAGGTAGTGAGGGGCCGATGAGTCTCGCAGGGGGCAGAGATGAAGGTCCGCTTGGAGGGGACGCGAGTCTCTGCTTCCACCGATCTTCAGCGTTGCTCTGTGTTGCACCGGCTGGTTTCTAAGGGCGTGTGACAATGCAGCACTTCTACAAAGATCTCCCCAGCGACGTGCTAACTTCTGAGAGTGTTGCAGCCAAAAATCGTTACAGTCACATCCATCCGTTGCTATTTACGTTGCAGCGTCCCTCACCCTGGCCACTTCTCTCTCTGCTTGAGTGAGAAATAAAGTAGACGGTGTCAGGTTTTGTTATCCTGCACTTCATATGGTGCCAGGGTGTTTGTGCTGTAAATGCTGACAAGGGATGTTCTGCTTGCTGAGAATATTTACCTCTAAAACAGCTAAAAAAAAAAAATCATGGTAACACGTTTCTATTTCTGTCTAAGATGTTCTGAAGCTTTAATTGATTGGGAATTTCGTGTTATTTTAAGTCCTTGGTGACCTGCGTGGGCTGAGGCAGAGACTCTTGGGATGTATTTTTAATAGAGTTGGTGTTGCGTTGGGGAGCTCTTTGCTTCTTGTGAGAGCTGTGAAGGTTCGAGCATCACAGCTCTGGCTGCGGCTGTTCGTCTTTATTTAGCTGGTCTGAATTCATCCAGAGAGTTGCCATTTGCGTGGCCTGACAGACTGGTTTAACTAGACAGCTGTCTTGTAACAAAGGCTTGATGTATTTTTAGGCTGCGTATTACATATATATGTGTGTATGTGTATATGTATACACAATATATATACAGCAAGCTGTTTCAGAGTTTCATACATGTATCTGCTGTTTATTTTCCCAACGGACTTTAGCTCAGAATCAGCTGCCGTGCCGGGGGATGTCTCAGTAGCTTAGTTAGCAGGGCTTTTGTGCAAGCTCCCGTTGCTATCTCCCCTTCCTTACCCTGAGCGGATTAGGAATCGGCCAGGGGCTCACCGCTGCCTGGTGCTCTCGTTCCAGGGAAACATCGTGGTGCTGGTTCACAGCAACGAGGATTCAGAAGACGAGGAAAACGAACTGGTTGTGAACTCCCTGTGTCATCACAGTGACCTGATCCTGTGGGTCGAGGGGCTGGCGACCGGCTTCTGCAAGGACGTTCACGGGCAGGTGATGCACGGGAGAGCACGGGAAGGTGGCACATGTTAATGTCACATACAACACTGCCTGCAGGCCCAAGGGCAGGCGAGACATGCTCCATCTGCCCCGCAGGAGGTGGCCTAGGACCAGCCTGGTCTGCAGCATGGTTAAGGACTAACGAGCAGCCTCGCTGCGGTCACCAGGATCTGCTGGAGCACACGGGCTCTTACGGCTGTGACTCCGCTTCTGCGGGGATATTCAGGGACATCCTGCCACCTGGGCACTGCCCGCCTCTGGAAGCTGCAAAGGGTTTATACAGCAGCTACCGAGCAGGCTGTCTCCCGCCCCAAGATGGGAAAAATAATCTAGTTCCTGGGAGGCTTCCCCAAACTATCCTGTTGGTGGATCTCAGCCTGGCTTGTGTGATCTCTTCAGGGCTGGGAGGGCAGCTGGGTCGCTGGGGCCTGGTTACTGCGTGGTCCCTCGTCAGGGGCTGCCCCCAAGGGGACTGGTTACAGGCAGCTGCGTGATGGTTTTCTAATCAGTGATCTCCCTTCCCTGCAGGCCAACAAGAGGCGGGGGGGGTGAGGATGCTGTGACTGGAGCAGCCAAAGGGATGCTATTCCTGTTCCTTTCCCTTTGCAGATTAAAATAATTAGGAGAGCGTCCTTGGAGCTGACGGCGGAGCAGGATCTCGTCCAGATCTACCAGTACAAGATCCAGGACAAGAACGTCACCTTTTTCGCTAGAGGGCTGTCAGCTGCAGTCCTGTGATGCTGCGATACCGTGCAGCGCTGTGAGAGCAACGCGGCGCGAGGCCGGGGAGGCTGGTACCTCTAGACTGGACGTGCTGTTGTCCCTCAAGTGGGGTTCGTTACCTGGTGTGCAATGAGCCGATCTCACACACACAGCCGGGGTATTTGTTTATTCCATGTCTGTGCAGAGATGGGTGCTAGGCGATAACTCCACAAAGCTAGCACGCCAAAATACAAACCAAGTCCTTACTTAATATCTTAAAATCGGCTACTTACCGCCCCTTCTACAAACAGATTGGTTATTATAATTTTCTGATTACCATTTTGCTTTGTCATTCTCAACATTAACTACGCATGTTCAGTGGGTAAGGGGATTAATGTGGTAGGGGGAGGTTTCAGCAGTGGAGGTGTGGTTTTCGTATTATAATTAGGAGAGGTTAACTTAGGACATGATCTTTGGGGAACTTGGCACAATTTTTACAGTTTGAAAGACACTTCATTTATCTCAAGTTCATGCCTACTGGTTCATGACCATCCGTTCCTTTCTTGTTCTAAAAATCAATTTATCAAAACGTTATAACGATTCCCATATTATTTTAATTAAACATTTACACGATTCAGCAGCTTTCCCATGTAACCATACTACAGTGCCACGCAGCCTGGCTGCGTCACCAGCGCCTTCCAGGAGCCGTGCAGCAAACTGACCCAGGCGTGTTGAACTGCATGCCAACGAGGGGATTAGCCTGCCCGGAGCCTGCTGCATCCCTTTGTCCTCCCACCCCGTTCCCAACATATGCAGGCCAAGACAAAGAGCAAAAACTTGCAAGAATGGCCCTTAGAGCGTGTAAATACAAGCAGGGGGGATGCCCCGAGGGCTGGGCATGCCTCACCTTTTCCGGTGTGTTACGGCATGGCAGTGCCAGGCGCTGCTGCGTGGAGGGATCACCCCACCCTCCCGCTGGCGTTTAACCAGATGACACAGAGCGGGTGGAAGCAGGGATGGTCTGGGAGCGTGTTGCAATTCTTACCTTTCTCCCAGCCCTGGCACAGGAGATGTGCTCAGCTCCCAACTTCCACAGAATTAAAAAAATCTATAGCTACATGTATAGTCCTTCACCTTGCTGCAGTAAGACCTAAAGGCTGCCTTGCTTGGTTGATCCCTTGCTTTGTTTTGTTATTTTCCCTCTTTTCACATAAAACCCCTGTGCCTGTATGTGTCTGTTTAGCGTGCGGCTTCCCAAGCTCGTCCTTGGCTTTGGGCGACGGACAGACACTTGTACACGAGCCTCTGTCTCAGCCACTGCCTCCCGCTCACAAATCATTACTAGCCCTTATATGACCTGCCTGTATTGAAGCATTAATGGGGGCTAATAATCACTAATTTTAATTAGATAAAGTACAGGCATTAAGTAACCATGGATCTCTATGGGAACCGCTCCCCTGCGGTTTGGCAGAGGGAGAGAAATGGGCACCTCCCGAGCCTGGGTGAGGAGACGGTTTTGGGTCCCCCTCCCTCCCCAGGGAGGCGAGGGCAGTCCAGGAGCAGAGCTCAGACCTGGAGCTCTCCTGGTAGATGCTCTGGGTGTAGTGGGAGATAAATAACATCCCGCACGCTTGTGAGAGACGAGAGCGACCTGCCAGGTCCTTTGCAGCTCCAGAGCCAGGGTAACAACTCCGGCAGTGGGACGCGTTCCTGCTTTTTCCATGCAGAAGTGCTGCATGGCTCAGTGACCCGTCCTGCCGCCGGTTTGGGAACGGTCCCCTTTGGCTTGAGTTTGAGGAGCCCTGGCACGCTTGGAGGCTGTGGCTGCTTATTGACAGCAGCCCAGGGAGACTGGGCAGGCTCTGGGGATGGTGGCAAGTGCCGAGGAACCCAGGAGGGGGAACGAGGCCGCGCGTGTGCTGTAGGATCACTCGTCCCTGCTATATCGGAACATAACCCATGGGTCTCTCCGTGCTGCCAAGGACAGCGCCGAGCCGTGTCTCCAGCCCAACCTCCCAACTTCCAGGCTCAGGTAGTGCCTGCTGGACCCGACCCAAGCCCCAGAGTGTCACGGGCCCAAATTATCTGTGGTGGATGAGCCCTGAGCTGCCTGTGTGCAGAGCCCAGGCAGGCGGCTGAATCCTGAATGTGGTGTGCCAGCCTGGTAGCCAGCTAGGAAGCAGCTGGATCCCGAGCTTACTGTGCCCAAAGCCCCGTCCAACCTCTGTGTGGAGGCAGAGCTGGGGACGCTGCCATGGCTTGGGGTCCCAAGTGCCCCCGGGCTGTGCACAGAGCCTGGGGCTCCTTGGGAAGGTTCGTGGTAGCTGCTGGTGCCTGGCCCGGCCCTGGTACCGCTGCTGGTGGGTGCAAAGCACCGAACCCTGCCCTGGCAGAGGCAGGCTGGTGGTTCGGTCTCCTCCCATGTCACACGAACCCTCAGGCTGGTGCCTGCTGTGCCTTGCTGGGGTAGAATGCATTTCTCGGCCACCAGCTGTGCAAGCAGCAGAGCCCAGTGCCGCTGCTGCCGGCCCAGCACGGTGGCAGTGCCTGGGGGACAATGCCTGGTGACAATCTGCAAAGGGAGGACGAGATGACCAGTAGGTCTTGGGGAGCGGTCGCTGCAGGCACTATGGCTGCTTAAAATGCACCTGTAATGGGCATGTAGTGGTGTGTAATTGAAGTAATACCTGTATGATTAGCTTCCCCTTCCCAAAACATCCCTGCTCCAAGGCTCTGCCTCCTTCCTCCAAAACCAGCAGGGTGACTGTGTGACACTGCTGGTGGCTTTTGCCCGGTTCTTTCTGTGCTCGACCGATGCCTGCATCCAACAAGAAACCAGAGGCTGCCCTGGGCTCAGAGCCAGCGTGTCCCCAGGGTGTGCAGGCCGGGCACCACGCGGGGAGCAGCACCCCGACGTCCCCGTGCAGGGGGACATTTCCCTGGGATCCAAGGCCCTTCTGAACCAGCTGCTCTTACCTGCACTGTGCAACGGTGCTGCCTGCACGCTGTTTCCCAACAGCAGTGGCTTCAGCCCAGTATTTCGGCATGCCCCAGTGACCACAGGCTTTTGTTGCACTGATAACCAGTGGCGATTGCGGCGGTGAGGGCTCGGACAGGCAGCATCGGGGAGATGCCTCCTGGAGAAAGGGAGGGGAAACCTGTGGTGGCTCCTGGTTCACGGCGAGGACCAAGCCCAGCGTTTCCTCCATCCCTGGAGGAAATCCCATCTGCCATCAGGATGCGAACGCTGGAGGCCGATCTGGCCAAGGCCAAGGCCACATTGCATGGCCATGACTGAACCGAGACCTTGCTCTGGAGCTGACGCTGCTGGAAGGCAGCGCAGAAAGCGGAGATTAGGAGGGATGCGATTGATGGCAGAACAGGGCGGCCTTGTGCAGGGTCGGCCAACACCTGGGTGCTCGGGGCCACCGCTACGCACAGCTCTTTGCTTGCGAGCCAGAGCTTGTGCAACACCACGTCTCGACCGATAAAGCAGGTGGGACTTGGCCCGAGGTTCGCTCTCTCTCTTGTCTTCGTTCCCTCGGCCTTGGTGGGAGCAGCCCCGGGCCTTGGCCAGGCAGCAACCAGGGAAAGGGCCACCAAGGCTGGGACTGATGGGACAGGGGTGCAGGTCCCCTGGGAGGGGGTCAGATGCAGGGCAGGGCTGCCAGCAGCGGAGACTGTCAGAAAGCGTAAGAGCCCAATGGCTGCAAGAAAGGCTCTGCAAAAGGCCGGTATTTTGGGTACGACAGCCCGAAGCACCTCCAGTGCGCCCGCTCCTGGCCAGGTACACCACGACTTCAGAAACGAGGCTTAAGGGAAACTTTTTGTGCATTGCATGGGACGTCACCAAACCCTGGGGTCCTGAGCATGCTGCGGGGCTGGATGTGGAGATGCTCAGCCCCAGGAGATGAATGAGCAGGGGCTGCCTTTCCGCTCTCCTACTTCTGCTCTTTTCCTTTGCTCCTTCCCTGCCTCTCGCTCTGGTTTCCTACCAAGATCTTTTCTGACACTGGTTCTTTCCACGCAGGGTTCCCCTGGGATTTCAGGAGTGATGCTTGGCAGCTGGGAGCTCTGTCGGGAGTTACTGCCGGGCCGTGGCAGCTTGGCTGCCTTTCACTGTCTCCCTCCGCTGCTGCCGGCACCGGAGCTGCTGCATCCTTTGCTGCAGACCTTGGCCTGCCCATGGCTTCCTCTGGCACCAGGGGGAAAAGACGTGAATGACTTTGCTCTGGTGCCACAGGGTAAGCCCTGACTCTGCGGGCGCCCTGTGCCCAGGCTGCTTGGCATCCCACCCCATGCCAGGGCCGTGCTGGCAGGAACAGCATGGGCATTCCTGGGGGAAAAAGATCCCTTGGTCCCTGGGTACCACCTACCCCTTCCCCTGGGCACTTCCTTACCCCTCGCCCTGCTGCTCCACAGGGCTCTCGCTCTCCTTCCAGGGGAGCAGCCCTCCCGACCCAGCCCAAGCTGTGTGCCCAGGGCTCCCGGTGTCTGGCCCACCCCTGTTCCCTGGAGCTCTGGGTATCCGGTTCGCCTCTGCGCCCCGTGTTGAGCCCCAGGGCTACCGGTGCAAGGTCCTCCCTCCAGGTCCACTCTCCCCCCGGTGCCCCAGAGCTCCTGGTGCCCAGTCCTCCCCGCTCAGCCTCCGCGCCCACCCTCTGCCGCAGGGCTCCCAGCGCCCGACCCCGCCCAGCCCCACCATTCCCCGGTGCACGGTGCGGATCCGCTCTCCCCCCTGAACCCCAGAGCGGCCGCTGCCCGGTCCGCCCCCTCTCCCGCGATCCCCTCTGTGCCCCAGGACTCCCCTCCCCTGGCCCTGCCGTCCCCACCGTGCCCCCCGGCTCCCGGTCTGACCCCGCCCCCCCATCCCCGCTCCACGTGCTCCCGCCGCCACCGAGCCGCTCCCGCCCTCCCACGTGAGTGGCGGCGCCTGCCCCGCCGGGGGCGTGGCCTGACGTTCGGAGGGGGCGTGTCCAAAGCGCTAGGGGCGCGGGCTGGCGGTCAAGGGGCTCGGTTACGGAGGAAAAGGCGTGGTTATACCGACGGAGGCGTGGTTCTGCATGCGGGGGCGTGGTTAGGGTGGTGGTGGGCGTGACCACGCCGGCGGCGGCGGGAGGCGTGGCCGGCGTTCGGCGCTGCGCGCGCGCGTGTGGGGCCCGGCGGCGGCGGCAACGGGGGGAGGGCGGGAGGGGGTGGGTAAACCGGAGCGGGAACGACGGGCCGAGCGGAAAGGTTTAAGGTCAGGAAAGGAGTTAAAACAAACCAAAAACCCAAGATAAATTTAAAAAAAAAAATTAAAAAATAACCAACAAAACGGACTCACTGCCGCGAAGAGGTCAAAGGTCGGAGGTGAGGAGGAGCCGCTTCCCCGTCGGTGAGGTGAGAGGCACCGGCGAGTGCGATCGGTCCCCGATAGATACCGAAATATTCCTCCCCCCCCTTCCTCCTCAGCGCGGTTCCCGCCGGGCCTGAGCGCGCGGCTTCCCCTCACACACACGCACGCGCGGGGCCACGCGCGTGCGTGCGTGTGTGTGTGTGTGTGTGAGAGGAGGGCGCGCGCCGCCGCCGCCACCCCCCCCCCTTTTTTAAGGGGGCCGTTTAACGGTCGCTCGCAGCCTCCCTTCCCCTGAGGGAGCCGCGGCCTTTAGGCCTCTCCCCGGCGGGAAGCCCCGGGGAGGCTCCTCAAGCGGGGTGGTGGTGGTGAGGGGGCTCCCCACCCCTCGTGGTGTCGGTGGGGGGGAATTTGGGGTGCACAAAGGAGGCTGGTGGGTGCGGAGGGGCCCGCTGGGTCCTTTCCCCTCCCCCCGCAACCGGTGGTGCTTCAGGTGCCTGTTGGATTTGGGGATTTGGCTGCAGAGGGTGGTGAATGTCTTCTTGGGGGTTGTGCGGATTGCAATTTATTTTATGATTGTGTTTTCTAATAATTCGCCAGAGTGTGGGTGTTAGCAAAAAGACTAAAGATTAATTTTCTCGTTTGCAAAGAGCAAGGGGCTGTGCTTTCCTGAGATACGCAGAAGAAGGGACTGCCTTACCCTCTTGGCACCTGAGGATGAAGAAGCAAGTGGTGTTTGTGGGCAGGGAGGGAAGGTTGGGGTTGGGTACTTGTGCAGAGGATCTGCTGAGGGTCTGGAGTAGCGACTGCTCTGCCTGCAGGAGGATTTGGAAGGAATTGGGATCAAAACAGAGAGCATTTACTGCTTAGGAAACCGGGAGTCAATCAGCCTGAGGTATTGCTGTGCTGGAGGAGAGCAGGGAGCAGGGAGGAAGGGGAGGAAAGCATGAGGAAACGTGTCTGAAAGAGGAGTGTGGAAAGTTTTGGTGGGGCTGGTGGGTGAAAGACGGTGGGATGGGACTAAACCATAAGGAGGATGAGATGAAGGAAAGAGTTAATCATCTCTGCTGCAGAATCAGAAGAATATAGTTTATAGAAAAGGAAGAGTGCGTACGTAAAGGGAATGACTGAAATGTGGAGTAAGCTCCTCTGCTCGATAGGTTTGCTCGGCACATCGGTAGTTGCCGACCACTTCAGAACCAGAACTATTCTGCTACTTTCATGTTACAGGGACTTCGCTCTGTGATAATAGCACAGTGCTGCAAGTATCTTTTGCTCTGGCTAATCACCCTAGTCCTTGAAGTTTGGTTAAAATTAAGGAATCAACTTCTTTCTATGAGACCAAAGGGGCATTTTTAGATTATTTTCTAATATAATGAGCAAGGAACTGTTTGAATCCTGAAGTGGTGTAGTTGTGAGTTTTGTATTTGGGAGAATCCTAAGCAAAGGACTACTGCCTTAATGCCAAAATTTCCTGAATGAAATGTCCGCTTATTTTTCAGGATTGTTGAAAGACAAATTTAAGTTTCCTTTCATGAGAGGGGAAAAGATGAGGCATGATCTCACTCTTTGTGAAACCTGTAACTGTTATGACAGCATACTAGTGTGATAAATTTAGGATTACACGAGCTGTTGTGTAATGCAGAAAGGAGATTAGCTGACTTGAATTCCGAAGAAAGGAAAACACCCTGGGATTTTCACTGACTGTGTGACATGTAGAGAGCTGTGCTGTTAGCCCCCAAGTCCTTCCAGCAAAACAATTCTGCTTGGTATTTTCAGTTACAAAGCTTAACTTGATACAGTGCTGTTTATTTTTCCAAACATGATTCAAATATAACATGACAAAAGAGCAAAGAAGAATCAGGTTTTGTCTCAGGAGCATTGAAATAGTTTTTTAAGTGTCAGAATCTCAGCGATGAATGAATTTGTCAAGCGCTCTCTGAAGACAGCTGTTGAGTTATTCAATGTTATTTTTATTCAGTGGGTTGCTAGGCTTGTCTGTCGTCAGTTCATATAATTATGCATAGAAAAGTCATGTTTTTTTTCCCTCTCTGATGAGCAAGGAGTTTAAAAAAAGAGAACAGGTACAGCCTGACGAACAAAAATAGTTTTATCCGTCTATAGTGGAACGTAGTAAGTCATGAGTGGAAGGGGAGTAGCAGCAGCACAGCAATTTCAGTGGATCTTATGACCTGGGAATCCTCTTTTCTAGTCTCACTGTGACCGACTTTCTGTGCCGTGCTCGTGGAGTTGACACACCTCCCTTGACTGTCCTTCCAGGGAGCTGCAGGCAGCTTCTCCCACTTTACAACAGACATTTTACAGCATGCTGTGGCAGCGCGGAGCCCTGCTCCTCTGAGCCGGCTGCTGTACGAGCAAGGAGGAGCCGATGGCGCTTGGCCCAAGGAACTTGGTCTTGAGTATAGAATGGGACCGGAGGTAGATGTAGGCTGAGCTTTACAAGCATTCGTTAGCTGTAATATCTTGTGTTATAATTCCTTCAAAACTTACACGGTGCGTTAAAGGGTGAGAGAGAAAGGTCATAAGGAACACGAGGCAGTTCTGTAATCGCTCAGCCCTCTGTTTCAATGTCTGTAAGCTATTACTTCTCACAACCAAAATATCAAACAGAACGTGGAGGAGCAGGGACTTCAAGGTGGTTGTCTTCAAGTGAATCTTGTAATTTGTGTCCTCAGGTGAAGGCACAGTCCCGGTGTTTCAGAATAGCCAGTGTCTTTTCTGTGTAACTGGGTTCCCTTGCGAAGAAAATAAAATTCTAAGGCTCCTGCCAGTAAAAGAGTGAGTTTCAGCTGCAGCGAGAGAGTGGTGGTGAATGAGGAGGGGAGGAGGGTTGCATTTCTTTGCTTAAAAACTGAATTAATCTTCTATGAACCGTTGTGATAAAGATGCTATGGGAATAATAGTTGGTTTGTTTTCAAAAGACAATGTCCGAGTCAGACTTTCAGACTTGTTGTCTAACAGAGTCGTTTTGGGATTGTTTCACTGTTGGGAAGAAAGAGCTTAGTGATTTGCCGATCCTGGGTTTTTAATTGGTGATTATTAGAAAGAAAAATATTTAGTTCTGCATGATGCTAGAGGTGACAAAAAGCTCCCTTATTGGATGTTGGGAGTCCTGGTAGTTTGCTCATTCAGGCTTGCCAAATGTTACTGCTGTAACCTAGAACCTGTTGAAAATCAATCCCACGCAAGTGAGTCGCCTTACAGATGCTTGCGTTCCCTTGTGCCTTCTCAGGGCACTTTTCCAGCCTGAAAGATATTAAAGTGCAGACTTACTTTTTTATAATGAAAACTGTTCTGATTAAAGGTTTGGTGGTTTGGATATTTTTTTTTTTTGAGGGAATAATGCAGGGAAGTATATGCTGAAGTTTCCTTCTGAATTTTTGCTTTCTATTTCATGGACTAAGTGGTCAGAGTTGTGTTTGTTGTCTCCCTTATTTCTGTCAGTGTTAGCGTACTGCCTGTGAGAGGATACCTGTTAATTAGATGACAGACACAGCCAAAACTTCCAGCATTCAAGAGTTTAGAGTGAAAATACCGCTGAAGCTCTAACGTTCGGGACTTGTAGAGAGGGTTTGTGTGGAAAAGGAAGTGTTTCCCCAGAGACCCAAAGGTAGACTTCTGTTTTTCCGCCAAACCCAGAAGTTTTAGAAACCCTTCACTTGATAGCTGTCAGAAGGTACCCAACCGCTGCTACAGAAACCAAGTCCTCCTTCTGAAATGGGAAGACTATTGTTTTACATGTTTCCACAACATATTTTTCAGGAAAATGATAGTGCTTAATGTGTAAACTTAGTGTCCTGGTTCCAGCTGGGACAGGGTTAACTTTCTTCCCAGTGGCTTGGGGGGTGTGCTGTGTTTTGGGTTCGGTGTGAAAGGAGCGTTGATGGCCCATTGATGCTTTGGCTGTTGCTGGGTGATGCTTGCACCGGGAGGGGGGAGCACAGCCGGGGTGGTGGACCCAGCTGGCCGATGGGGTATTCTATACCATGTGACGTCATGCTCAGTATAAAAACCAGGTGTGGGGGGGGGGGCTCGCCCCCGTTCGTGACACGCGGTCGGCGGTCGGTGAGCGGTTGTGTTGTGCATTGCCTGCTTTGTGTATTCTGTTATTGTTGTTGTTCTCACTGTTATTATTACTGTTCTACTTAGTTTTATTTCAATTATTAAACTGTTTTTATCTCAACCCGGGAGCTTTCCTACTTGTGCCCTCCCGATTCTCTCCCCCATCCCACCGGGGGTGTGTGTGTGTGTGTGTGTGTGATCCAGCGGCTGAGTGGAGTTTATTTTTGCTGGCTGGGGTTAAATCACGACACTTAGTTTGGTCCAACTGTAATTACAGTTAGTCAGGAAACTTCTGCCAGTGATAGCTGGTCTTTTTTATAGGGGTGTGTTTTTAATGTGAGGGAGTGGCTTGCTCAAAAGTTATTTCTGAGGGTTTTTTTGAGGGGAATTTCCTTCTGTGAGGCAAATGGCCCAATATAAGCTGTGATCTTGGTAAACCAGAAAAATAATACTACTGTTGCATCAACAGAGATCACCAAAGCTAGCTGCTGAACTAAATTCAAAGGATTGCGGGAGCAGCGATGAAAATGGTGGTGATGCAAAAGGTGCTTGAAACCTCTATGCTGGCAGTGCAAATCTCAGGAGAAGGTAGATGCCTAAAAAAGCTCTTTAGCTCTTCCTCTGTTAAAATCAGAGCCAGAAGAGTTTTCTGCGTGGTGGAGGCACTGCACCTTTGTGTGGGGAAGTGGAGCAGTACGTGGAAAATGCAGAAGTCTGCTAGGAGTATTTACTTAGAGGGAAGGGCTTCAGAAACTCGCTGTATCTGTAGCACCCAGGACTGAAGTAGCAACCTAAACATAAGCAATGGTGTAGTGGGCTGCTAAATGAACTACATTTCCTTCTGAGGAGTATATTTGCCTGTTACGGGCATTTTTTAAAAATGTTACTGACCAATTGAACTTTCCCTACCCTGTAAAACTGTTGAATAAAATATGGATGTTAAGCATTTATCTTGGCACAATCTCTTAGAAGATAGTTGCAGTCGAAGGTGGTGTTCAGATATACAGACAAGACCATCTATTTGAGAAATAGAACTGAAACCATACAGTCAGAACCTATGGGCCTAAATTAAATAGTGTTTTGGGTTTTTTTTAAATATAGGTCATTAACCATTCATTCTGATTTCTGTGCTGAAGGAGAGTTTTGAACCAGGAAATGTATCCGTTGCAGGGAAAGGAGCCCCAGCTATAGATAAAGAAACAGGAAAGAAGTCATGCTCGTTTCAGGTACTTACTTGATGAGGTAAATGAGTAATTGCAGCTGGAGAACTGTTGAGGAAAAAAGAGTGAGTTTCCAGTGGTGGTAGTAAATGACTGCAGTAGGTACTTCTCAGTTACATGAACTTTTTCTTAAAAAAGCAGTGCTGGGTAGAAATCACATTCTTATACTTAACGTACTAATTGCAAACGTTGCTTTCATCACTACTGCAATACTTGGGTTATTCAAACCCAGAGGTGTTTCCGGTTTTCATTTGCAGAGTAGCAAGACCACGTAAGAAGAATTAAGATAGAAATCAAACCTGACTAGCAGAGGCCATGAAGGGATACAAAAATTATTCTGTGAATGTCTTAATAGTAAGAAGATGATGGGAGAAAGATCAGAGAGGAAAACTCACTGTCCAGTGTCACTGAAACGTTCAATATCTTTTGTAGCTGATTCTTACTGAAGACCACAGTCAGCTGGCAAGCAACTAATGCTAGTGACAGGTTAGAATAAAGAAAGAGCAGGTTTGCAAGCAGTCATCTAAGTGAGATATTTTTGTCTATGTACTTAAAGTAAAGATGAAAAAAAACCCTTAAAAGCTTTAATAGGCGTCTTTTGAGAAATGGGAAATAGATGATGTCTTGAAAAACTAGAGAAGAGCAAGCAGTTTGTGTAGGTGAAGGAGTGGGAGGGAGAGAATGGAGAGTAGTAGTCATCTGAAAATCCTGCAGCAAGTAGTTAAATGATTTGTAAGCGCCTGAAAGATTACAAGGAGCACGTCACAGCCAGTGCTGGTTTGCCACGGGTACTTCCTTGGCAAAGCGAGTTTACTTCTTTCTGGGATAAGACGTCAGGTCTGTTTCTGGCTGCAGAAACAAAAGCTTCCATGTATCTTGCATTCAGTAAGGTTTTGATTTTTGTCCTAATAAGATTCTCAAGTAAGTGAGGTTTAAAAAATCCCTAAAACCTAAGAAGGTGCTGCTGTATGATGGATACAAACCTGGTTAAATAAACATACTGAGAGTACTAGTAAAGACCTCGTTAAATGGAAGGCTGTATTGAGAGGGTTGCTGTGGGGGCTATGGGTTTTCATTCATGATTTGAGTGGTATGCACGGACTCTGCATATTGAAGTTGTAAATGACGTGAAGCTGGGAAGGACTGCAGATGTGCTGTATGACAGGATTAAATATCAAGAAATGGATTTGATGACTTAAATGTTGCCTGAAAAATAGGCTACAGCTCAATAAGGACAGTGGTAAGGTTTTGTATTCAAGCAGAAATAATCAGCTGCAGGCATTGGCATAATTGATTAGGTATAATACAGAATTAAAGGAACCTTTTCACCTGCACTGGTGACCAGCGATCTCCTGTGGGGAAAGGAGGAGGGGAGGCAAAAGTTTTGTTTGGGTATATAAACTGGAAAATAAACTGCAGATTATGACATAATCCTTCCATTCCACCCAGTGCCGGTAAAGCTTCATTGGCACACCCTGTGACCTGGTTTTGGTATGACACTGGAAAAGTGACATGAACCAAGTGGCGAGGCTGAAGCAGAGCAGTCTGTCTCTGGAAAGCATCATCAGGGAAAGCTGTGTGCCGTGAGAAGACTGGGGAGACGCAAGGAATTTACTCTCACAAGTATTGCTGCAGAGGCTGTCCTGTTCTCCACGCCCACTGAGAACAGCACAGAAGAACGGGTTTAAATAGCGGGGAGGGACACAGGTAAAGTGTTAAAAAAAACTTTCTAAAGCTTAGTACTAGAGTAGGTTGCTTGGGGTGGCTGTAGAGTCTCCAGGTAAATGCTTAAGAGCAAGTTGGATAAACATCTGTTGGGAATCATCTGGGCATAACTCAGAATGCTCTGAGTGAGGTGCATGAATTAGAGCCCTCAAAGTCCCTTCTAGCCCTGTCTTCTCTCAGGGGTGAGCTGTAATTACTAATGAGGTTTGTCCCCTGCTGTGGGTCTCTGACTGTGACTGGGCGAGTGCTGGGGCAGGGTGGGGGGCGTAGGTGAAGGGCAGCCTGCCTTGCGGTTAGTGCCTTTCACTGCAGACGGAATGAGTGTGAGGCACGTGAACTGGAAGAAGATGATTATGTCTTTTGGTGCAAGAGTGTGTGCTTGGCCTTGTGTGTTTCACAGAAAGCTGTCATGTTATGCTGAAGTGTTTATCTTGACTTTTTTTTTTTTTCCTTCTTCCAATTTGCATGCTCTAGTGGGGTGTGAGGGCTGCTTTGGGGAGGTTTTGACTCTTTCTTGGTAGTCCGTAATATATGTAGTACTTGTTTTCAGAAATGACACTGAGGATGGATCTGACAAAGTTTACCACTTCATGAATGATGTCCAAAAGTATTCTACATATTTCATATCACAAACAAGAGGCATGAGCTAAGATGTTAAATTTGATCTTGCAGAGAGGTTTAGAAAATGACATTAGTAGAAACTGTACCCGTAGTAGGAAGACAAGCTTATTGCAGGTCCATGCTGGGTGAGCTGTTTGTGTACTGCTCTTGGAAGTCTTGCGTTAAGAGCTGCAATGATATGCAGGCTGCAGTGAGTGTTACAGAAGGAGCCAAGCGGATGACGTTGTGTTCAGGAGGAAGTAGGCACAGCTACTTTATATTACAGTGATGGAGCTTGATTAAGATCTACAGGAAGGGAAAGAACATCTAATTATCACTTGGAGTCCATATTATTTTTATGGAAATTAATTTTTTCCATACCTCAGAAATTTTAAAATACGGGTTTAAGGTGCCTGATCAATTCATATAGACAAGGTATATCCTAAAAAAGATCAAAGGTGCTCTTTGTTGGTTACTGTTTGCATCCTGGAACTAATTTCTGGAGTCAAGAACTTCATGAGCAGTCAGGGAGTGCAAAATTGATTGAATTCCTCAGTGTTTGTGCCTGGCCACTGAGTTGGGGCGTACTGCAACAGGCCAGCACACTGTCGTTGAAGTGAGGTGGATTTAATGGTAAAGCTCTGATACGTAACTGCATGTAGATGTTGCATCAGTCTTTTGGTATTTTTAGGAGAAAGTGGTTCCCTAGCCATTTGTAAAGCAGCTACATCAATAAACAAAAAGAAGCGGATTATTCCAAAAGTGATCACGTGAGATGCGTGCATAAGGACAGCTGCTGGGTCAGACTGACGGCCTGTTTAGGTTGGTATCTGGTTTCTGAGCGTGGACAGTGTTTAGTACAGGGGGAAGAGTGTACGGACAAGGCAAATATGTTGGATGCTGGCAGCCGTGCGGTGTTCGAGAGGAGTGGCTGTGGCTGAGGGGCTTCTCGAGCCAGAGGAATGCCTTGGCTTTGCCCTGAATAGCGCTTCACGGCTCACTCTTCCAAAAATTTGTCCGCTTGCTTTTTTAACACACATGATATAGACAATGTCCTGGGGTAAAGATTTCCACAGGCTTAACTGTGTGTTTATTTTGAGCTGCCACTTTGTAGTTTCATTTGATGCTGAATTATTCCTGTACTGAAAGAAGCAGCCCTCCCCTGTTCAGTTTCCTCAGATCACCTCTGATTTTTAGAGAAGTCCGTTGGATCCATTTGCTGATAAATCTCTTCCAGATTGAAAAGTCTTCCCACACTTTTTTTGTTTTATGGAAGATGGTCCATATCTTTGGGCATCCTTGTTGAACTTCTCTGTACCTTTTCTAATTCTCCTGCACATCCTTTTTGAGATGAGGAGGAAAAGGAAGAATGACCAGAGCTGTGTATAGCACTTAGTGTGTGCATAGCACAGGTTCACATATTAATGTAATGGTTTCTGTTTGTTCTTCATTCCATTCTTAACAGTTCCTAGTGTACAATTTGCTTTTTTTGACTGCATCGAGTTCACATTTTCAGAGAATTAATGATTAGAACCCTAGGATCTTGTTTGTGAGTGGTGATAGCCAGTCGAGAATGCATTCCTGTATATGTAACGTTATTTTCCCCATATACATCATGTACCATTCATTGGCATTGAACTTAATCTGTAATTTTGTTGCCCGGTCACTTGGTGTGGAGTTATTTCTGCCAGCTCTTCAGTCGGCCTGATCTTTGCCACCATGAATAACAGACAACTGAAAGTGTTATTTATGTCAACACTGCACCTTTTTTCCAGGGAAATTGTGACTGTGTCAAATAGCACAGTTCCCTGTGGGACTGTCTGAGTACCTCCCTCTATTAAAAGAATCAGCCATTTGTTATGATCCTTTTTTAACCTCTCTTATAATCAGCTTCTAGCCATGTGAAGGCCCTCCCCTTTATCGCATGACACCTTAGTTTTTCAGAAGTCCCCAGTAAGGAGTTTTCTTGAACACATTTTTAGCAGTCTAGGTAGACTTTCTAAATTGGATCATGGCTCTATGTGCTTATTTATTCCTCTGGAGAAGTCAGTTGAACAGATTTGTGAAGCTGACTCTTCCTTAATGTGTGGTAACTCTCCTTCCATCAGACAATTCTACTGATTTCTTTAGAATATCTGCCTTAGTGATCTGTAGTTTCCCAGATATTCCCTAGTAAAAGTTGGAAGAATACTTCCCACCTTTCAGCAACTGTATTGGGACAAAAGGCTGCATGTTACTTTAGCTGTTTGGTGTTGGAGTTCCTCTGGGTCTCTTGCAATAAACCCCTCTGCTCTGGGACCCTGGCTGGTGTCATGTCTCATTCCGTAACCCCTTCACTGACACACCAATCTGTGATAGTCTGATGTCCCTCCTAAGAGGATTTCAGCAGGGAAGCTTCCTCCCCCCTGGTAACTTCTCCTCTGTGAAGATAAATTCAAATTTTATTTAGCTTTTCTTCTATGTGTTTTTTTTTTGTTTTCTCTGTGTTCTCCTGATCATCTGTTGGTCCTACAGGCTCTCTGCTCATGGTATCTGAATTAGCATTTATTATTAGTTCTTATGCCTCTTCCCAGCAGTTCCTCAGGCTCCTTTTTGACCTGCTGTATAATGTTCTCATACATAGTAGTGTGCAAGATCCTCTCTCCTTATTTTCCACATTTGGACACATCTTCAACTCTTCACTGAATGTTTTGATACGTGATAAGCATTTCTTTTGAGTAAGCATTTCTTTTGAGCTTCCCATGCAATATCTCTAAGTAGCCTCTGTCACCTCCATTTTGCTCTTCTAATTCCCCTTAAGTTTTTTTTTTAAACACACTCTTTTTTATGTACTCTGCCCCCCCCATCCTTTTTTTTTTTTCCTTTTGCTGTTATGCAAAGCAGTGGGTTTTTATTTTGGACTCTGTTATTCCTGGTAAGATACAACTTTAGTTGTCAAATGAGATTTTCTGGTAAAAGCAGACCCACTGTCCAAACCTGCTTCTTTGTGCTTTGCTTATTGGGAGTTTTAAACACAGAGTTAATTTAAGCACCGCTTAGGTCTGATCCCGTTGAGGTGATGCCACACATGAAGGAAATCAGACCTAATGCTGTCTAACCAGATGGTAGCTCAAATCTTTGTTCTTTTTTATTTCTGTTGAACCTGTTAAGGAATTACACTACAGCCTGGTTCTGTATGACCTGCCATGATGACATCAACAGGGAGAAGGGCACTAAAGCCACACCACCTGAGCTGAGCTTGGCTGGCAAGGTAGTAGCCTCAGAACTAACCACACAGCAAAAATAATGTTAGAAGAATCTTTAGTGGACTGAATAATAATGAAATGGTGTTGATCTTATTGATAGAGAAGTTCAGTGAAAAATGTATTGGATGGCAAAGTTCTGGACTCAATAAATTCCCTGATAAAATGAAGGAATTGCCGCTTTACAGTTCAGTATGATCTTTGCTAATAAGTGGTGGAGAAGGTTTATGAAGCATTTGAAAAAGTCTTTTTCAAAAGACATTCTAACTACCATTGTTTAAATGTTTGTGTATTGCATGGCACTTGAGAGTTTATATCCTTTCCAAAACTCCTGCTAGTTTTTCATTATAGTGTTTTAACTGTATCTATTTTCTTAAGTAAATATCTATTTTCTATGGTAAAAAATTCAAGAATTAAATTAAAAGCCGAACACTGCAATCTGATTTGTCTCTTTTGCCTTCTTATCTCATTAGAGTAGGAGTTTAGTACTCAGTCGCCTAAGGCCTGGAAGAAATATAACATTGTGGTTGCACTTTTAAAATTCAATTGCAGGTGATAACATTGGTATTGTGGAAAAAAATCCATCTTAGCCAGAAACCCTCTGAATAGTTCACTGGCAGACAAAGCAACTGCTTTCTGGAGGGCTTACAGACTTTATCTGGCTGAGAACTGACATGCTGCTTGCCATGCTCGTTAGAAAAGCACATTTTGGTGACACTGGGAAGAAAGTAAGTTCGATATGTGTCTTCCTAATATTTACCGTAGCAGCTTTTGAATTGTGATTCTTAGCTTTATATTTCACAGTATTTTTAAATGGAATCAGTATTATTTGCTTTCCTAGGGAGAAATGAGTCTAGAGAGGACAAACCTTTTGTCCAAAATCTGCTCAGCAGCTTAGTGCCAAAATTGGAAATTGAATTTGGGGGTTGTCTCTGTGGTGTATGTCCTGCACCTTATCTTTTCTAGATTAACGCTTGTCCTAACTAATTTTGCAGGTTTTCTATCATGTATCTCCATCACTTGCGTCAGGTGTATACTAATAATATTTCTGAAATTGTAATAAATGCTGCTAAAACCATATTTTAAGGGAGAAGCTGTCTCATATGATCATGTTTCTTTCTGTGTAGTAAATTGACACTGGAGACAAGATCATTGCTAACATGAACTAGATTGGGCAAGAACTCTGTGGTCAGGAAGAAGAGATTGGGAAATGTTTTCTTGTGTTTGGTAAGCTGTCGATATACTTAATAAGCGAGTAAGCTTCCTTTGGCTGGATGCAAAAAGAAGAGTAAACTTTGAAGTTGTGGTGTTTTTCTAAATTTGGATACTTTCTATTTTTGTTACATATCCCAAACTTCTGTGTTTCATGGTTCTTCATGTGGAACATCCTGTCATTTCATCCACACCAATAAGTTGTTGTCTGACGCTGTTGGAAGTATTTTAGGAAGCAAGAAAGGACATTTGATAGAAACTACATTCAATGAATTGCTATTCTTAAGCAGGAGTTTAGCTGGGGTTCTTCTCTTGTGGCATGAAAGTCCAAAAGATGTCCTGAAAATAGGTTTGGAAACTTATTTTGAATGTCAGTCCCTTCTTTGGTGGCAGGTAACGTATTATCTGGGATGTTAGGATTATTTAGGAGCTTTCTTTTTGAATCTTTGTGGCAGCGTTCCTCTGTTGCTGTTGCTACTCAAGCAAGATATGGTTAAAAATTTGTAAAGTGAGTGAAATACCACTTGTAAAATGGGGTCTATTTCAGATAACTTCTGGATTTTTAAACTCTCAAAACATAAATGAATATTGTAGGGGAGGAAAACGGGCAAAAAGGTGACAATGAAGTGAATGGCTACTGTTAATTTGTGTAAAACTTTGCATCAAGGTGTGTGTAACTTAAACCTCTCAAGTTCCTGGCAAGCATGCTTTTATTTGGTTTTGGTGGTTTGTTTATTTTTTTTAGTTGACTGAGGGAAATGTGTTGCCAAGCAAGTTTAGAGCGCACAGTCCAAACATTAGACTGGTGCGAAGAGCTTTGAGGTGTCTTCAGAGAAGGATAAATGAGAAGGGAAGGGTATGTTGGAGATTTTTTGATCCTTGCAGTGCAATGTTGTACTACTGAGAACACGAAGGTTCAGCTCCCGTCAAAACTAGCTTGTTTCTGACCAGAGGAAGGTGAGACTTGCGCTGAGGATGCATGTGCCTGGTTATCCTGAGCTAGATGCACGTTTTGTGTATTGAAACCTGGTTCAAAAACTCAGTTCAGACTTTAAATACTGTTTTGGCCATATAGCTGGAATGGAGGGAATGCACCCTGAAATTTAATTTCTTGAAGAGTTTCTACTTTTTGAATATGAAAAGTACCCTTCTATGAAGAATACTCAACTGAGAACATACAGGCTGTTCTGGAGCCTTGTTTCTGAAAGAGCAGTGTCAGGATTAACCCATTCCAGACACCAGCCTCCAGGAGGTTAGTGCACTGGTCATGATTTTCCCATAGGAAGTATTCTGTTGCTCGTGACCTCTTGTGTCCTTTCACAGCACAAAGCCCGTTATTCTTCTCATGGGAATGCAAGTGAAGAATAGGAACTTGGTGTTAGAGCTGATTGTGTAGCATTTCTATGAAGGGAGGTTAGTGTCTTGAGCATATTTCTTGTTTTCCCACCTCTGAAGTATTGAGAAGAATGCTTCATCCCTGGCCCTTGTTGGAGGAGAATTCACACTTGCTGAAGAGTGGGAGAATTGGGTTCCTGAGGTCTGTTCCTTTCTTCCTTCCCCTTCTCCCTTTTGCTGATGCTGGGATGTGAGAGCTCCTGCAGCAGCTGACACCAGTCATTTTACTGAGGGGATCACAGCGGTGATAGTTTTTAGCATCTCAAGGATATGAAGCACCTCTACGGTCCAACAAAGGGCAAGAAAATCAGTTTTTTCTTTGCTGGAGTGAGTGATCTAACATCTGGCTGTTTTCTGCATCTGCAGCAAAACTCTTTGATTTCACTTGTTTTTGGGGGGGTCTTTGTGGTGCTGAGTTTCTGGCGTTGTCATGAAATCGTAGCTGTAGTGGGGACTGAAAAGAGGTCGGAGAGACATTTGCAGGTTGAGTGGAGACTGTAAAGCAGACAGTAGACTCAGTATTGATGATCACTCTTGCTTTTCTGCTTTGTGTGTCCTGGCTATAGCCCAGGAATGCGTGGAATACCTGTAGCCATACGTGTGTGTGAATATGTCCCCGTAGGTTGTAGAAGTGCTGCCATGTGAAGGAGGTGGCTCATGGATATGAAAGAGGCATTGTCCTCTATGGACCCTCTGTTCTGTGGCTCAAGATCTTAACTGGAGTCCAAATCAAAATTTTTCTCCTTTGACAGTACGATTTTGAAGTAGTCTGGCTCATTTTGTCTCTAGCAGCATCAATCCTGTTGTCTCCACTTGTTTTGTGATAACTTTGAAGGCAGAAGGCAGCTCCGCGGGTTCTGCTGTCTCTGGGGAGCATGTGTTGGATTGATGGGTACGTGGCAAATGACTGCAGCTGACTGCAGCGTTGTGAGGGTGAATTATTGCTAATGGTCCATACGCCCGCCTTGCCCTCAGGTGCTGAGAGAACAGCAGTCAAATTGATCTGCTCTGTTGGCAACAGCAGAGAGCGACTGAGGGACCTTTATAAATCCCAATTTTTAATAAACTCTTTCTTCTTTCCCCTTCATTCCTCCCCTTTCCTTCCCCAAACACACAGCGTTGGCAGGAAAGCTTCTGAAATTCTGCATCTGATCTGGGGCTGCTACACTGATGTGATGTGCTGTTCCCCTCGTAAAGAGCAGGTATGTCAGAGAGACAGGTCATGCATTTGAAATGTGAGGTCCAGTGGGGATGCTGTGGCTGGTGGTAGGGGTTTGGGGGGACAGAAGGACCATGTTGGAGCTGTTCCTGCTTCGCCAAGCTCTGTGTTTTAAATGGAAAATGCTAGGTTAAAAGTCGTGTTGAAAGTTTAGGTATAGGACTTTGGTATAGGCAACAAGATGGAGCAAATTGTTTTATGTATTGAAGTGCATGAAAAATTACTACAGAACAGTGATTTTTGTTCTACATATATTTTTTTCCCACTCTTCACTAGCTCAGTAATATGTTTTTATGACTACCTATCACTAAAGCCTGATTCAAAAACATTTTATGGAAAACTGAGATGTTGAATATACTTTAATAAAACAGGTTACTGTTCATTATAAGGGGAAAAGTTTTCATACATTGGATAATTTTGCCTCTAGGCTTATAGTGGGCTCGTGTTGTCTGAACTGCTGCTAACTACATATGAGAGCACTGCATTTTCCTGTACTTCAGTGGTAAAGGGAGGCCTTTTATGAAGGCTGTAAAATGTTTTCAGGCAGAAATGTAAAGAATTTGGAACATGTAGCTATTGTTAAGTGAGATAAAAGCTTTTGTCTTGGGAAAAGTAGTATCATTCAGCATCTGTTAGTTTGAGTTTATTTTTCCTGCAAGAAGAAATTCTACATTTCGTCTTTTGCTGGTCAGTCTTGTTTTTTGTAAGAATTTGCAGAAGAGCCAGCAAACTACGGCAACAGTAGGAGTTTTCCAAGAAAGTATAGCTTTCATAACACTATGGAATAGCCACGTCTTTCTTCTTGCATTTGAGGCACAGTTTAATATTAGCTTAGTCTGGACTCTCTCAGTCATACGCTCATTTAGTAAGGAAATGTAAGAGGCTGTTCTGGTTCTGTGTCTGAGGTTGCAAACCTCACGTGCTGGTACAGGTGGGGATGAGAAAGGTGCTGTCTGTACGTAGAGATCTTGCACTATATTTCTTAAACTTTGGTGTGGCTTGTAGAACCATACAGTGGGCTACCAGAAGTGTCATATTAAAACTGATTAGATGTGTGCTTAATGAACACTGCTGCGTGTGTGAAGTGGCAGTGCAAGTCTTTCTGCGTAGAGGCTTTATACAGCGTGCCAGGCGACTAACCTCTGGAGAACACCTTGGTATCTGCTCTTTTACTGTGGTCAAACACTGGAACCAGTTGCAGAGAGGCTCTGGAGTCTCCATCGGTGGAGATACTTGAAACCAGACTGGGCTCGGCCCTGATCTACCTGCTCCAGGTCGCCCTGCGTGAGCAGGGGAGCTGGACTGGGTGATCTCCAGAGGTCCCTGCCAACTGCCGCTGTGCCGCGACGTCTGCGAAACTGTCTGGGTTCGGCTTCAGTGCAGCTGCGTTACCTGGTGCAGGGCTGGCCACCACAAGCTCCTCATTACAGAAAAGCTTTGAAAGTAGAAAGTGAATCATCTGTTCAGCTCTCGGACAGGTGGGAAATAGAAGAGCCTGACCTGCTGTCAGCTAGCTACAAGTTATGGCGAGCCAGAATTGGTTTTTATGAGGGGTTTGGATGAGGAACCGCTGTGCTGGCGTACGCTGAGGGGACGGCAGGGAGGCTGGTGAGGCAGGGAGCAGGTGGCATGATGCAGTGCTGTCAAGCGCTGATGCTGATGCTTAATTCCGGCTGAAAAGTTGCTTTGTCTTATGACAGTGGTCAGCACGGAGTATATTACGAATTAAGTGGTATATAACGTAACACACTTTCTAATGTGAGGATAAGGATCAACTTGAAAAATGGTGGCCTTGGGACTCTAAAAGTGTTGTGGGCATTTAATATTCTCTCTGCCTGTCTTGCATTGTGAATGAAGAGCAAATAAATGATTGTGCTTTCACTTAATGAGGTGGTAGAAGCCCTTCTTCTGGGGCTGCAACATTACGTATGATAGGAATTTTTGGCTACCTGAGAAACTCATCTGCAAGTGTGTGTGTGTGGCAGAGGGTGTAGTACACCCAAAAAAGTACAAAGACGTGGTGTATAACATGGTGTCAGAAAAAATTTCAGGTTTTAGTCATATTTCCCTTCCTGTCTGTGGGTAAGGGAAGGGGCTTCAGAGGGAAACAACATTCCAGCTGACCTGCGTGGCATAACAGCCAGGCTGTCTGAAAATTCCCTGGAGGAGTTAGCAGAACAGCTCCCATGGGCAGGAAAGCGAGGGATGCTGGGCGGCAGTGGAGGACGCTGGCTCTGGCGTCCCGCATTCACCGGGCTCGTGCTGCTACATCAACTAGTCACAGGCTATCCAGATTTTCAGGATTTGGTTCAGGACCTTCTCACCAGCTGAGCTGTGGTATGCATGCACATCTGGGCTGTGATATATATGTGTGTCTGTAGCACCCTGATTGTGAAGTGTGCTTAGTTCCTTATACAACGTAATCTGCTGTGGTTTGCAGCAAATTACCAATTAGACTGGCAATCGGATTGTTTCAGCAATTGCTTTTCTCCTCTGTATAGCACAAGAATGGGGGGAGAAGATCCTGTTTACAAGGTAGATAATTCACTCTTCTGTAACTATCCAGGTGTTGTGAATTTTTACAATCCGAATTCTATTTTCTGTCTGCAGCACTGCTGCAGCACTGAATTTTCAGTTTGTGACAAACTCGTGGCCTTAGCCTTGTGTTGCGTCTCATATGAAATGTTTGTCAAGGCTGCACAGACAAATCAGTTTCTCGAGGCGTGGGTGAGTAACCTCGGTGCAGGGTGCCCGTCCTGGACCTGCGCTCCCTCCGCAGGCCCCCGATCCTCGCTCCCCCATCCCACCCCTGCCCCAGCCGGTCCCCAGGTCACAGTTACCACGGGAAGTGCTGCAGCTAAATGAAACACTGGAATTGGACGTGTGTGTGTGTGTGGGAAAGCATCTTAACTGAAATCACACTCGTGTACAGCTGAATTTGTGTAATCCTGGCAATAATAATGTTTTACGCTTCTATAAATGGACCGAATGACTAGAGAGTATAAGCAATTGCTTAATGTGTAACTTAGTTTGGAAATTAAGAGACTTTAAAAGCCAAACCTTGCTCTTTCAAGCCTGCTGTTTGCTTTTGTTTCCTATGATCTATCTCTGAACTTCATTGTGTATCTGTCTCTTGTGCCAGAATTGAACTGGGAATGCAACGTATTGTGTTGCAAGGTTAAGGAAATGTCCTGATGTCTGCTTATTTCCAGTCAAACTTTGTCTTGGACTTGCAGTCATGCAAAAGGAAAAAAATACTCTGAATGGATTCTCCTTTAACATTTGTCCTAAAATCAGAGGGTTTATTTTGAGTTAGCTAATCTTTGTTTGCAAAAATGACTTTGAATAGGAATGGTTCCTGCTTTTAACTTTTATGAGCACTGTTATAGCATAAAGTCAATAAAGATTTCAGAATTTAATATGCAACCCCCAAAAAACTAATAAGCAAATATTAGCTTTGGAATGCTTAATGTTTTCTTCTTAATGAATGCTGATGTTTCACATCAGGTAAAGCAAGTAAATACGAAGTTTTCCTCTTTGCAATTAGTAGAAATGGTTCCCAGTGCAATGCCAATAACCAAAATTGCTGTTAGAAGGTGAGGCTGGTCGAAGAGCCAGTCATGGCATATTTCTGCCACAGAAGCAGAGTACGTGTTGTTCCCAAGTTACTCATAGAACAGGGATCGGAAGGGATGGTCCAGTCCTGACACCCACCCCTAAAGGAAGATCAGATCTGCTCATTTCTTTCTAGACTGCAACGCCCAAGTTTTTGTGGACACCCAGGTCACTGGTTAGTTACAGGGAGGAGCTGTTGCTCTAGAGACCTGCGTGCATCAGAAATGGTGGTTTATTTGCACTTTAAGGTAAAGGTGGAGAATCAAATGCCACGTACTTGAACTGTGGGGATGAAGCCAGGATGGTGTTTGCACAGCGTGTGAGGAAACTGGTTTTTGAGGCCTGTCTTGGGCTGAACACCAGCTGCCTGTGGGAGGCAGCAAGCAGGGAAGCAGAAGTGGCCCAGCTTTGCCAGCGCGGTGTCCGTCTAAGCCTTCCTTGTTCTGAACGCTGCTGTGGTGATGCTGTCACTTGGGGATGAGAATTTTTCTTCACATTTGACCTATGCTTTATGTTGCGTATGTTATGTATATCCACTTGAATTTTTAAGTAGTCTAAACTTGGTTTTTTTTTGTCCCCTCCCCACTTGGTGACTGGTTAGAATAGAATGGAATATTTCAGTTGGAAGGGACCTACAACGATCATCTGGTCCAACTGCCTTCTAGTGCTCGAAGCTTTTCTCATAATTCCAATTCTTGCACTTGCAGCATTCATAAACTTTATTAATGATGTAAATGGGGCTGATCTGAAGCGTATTCATTTTTTCCCCTCCTTGCTTGCTTACGGTGGGCAATCAGGTTAGTTTGTGTCCTGTCACAAGGGATCGGAGCTTCTGTTGTGATGGGACAGCCATGGAGTCTTGGTGCTGAAAACCAGAGGTTTTGCAGTGTGCTCGGTGTTGGCTTTGCTTCTAAGGATTATTTTATATTTGCTTTTTGTCTTCCCCCCTTTAGATTAGGGATATGATCTGTCTGTGAGCCCCAACATAATGCTTTCTAGCTCTAGCAATACTCATGCTGAGAAAAATCACCGGTGGGATGAAGCCCTGAATGTTTCAGTTCCAATATACTTATTTGCAACTTCCTTTCCAATTCTGGTAACACAGACTGTGGATTTTCAGTTCAGTTACTGCCATATATTCAAAAGGTATTTTTTTGATTATTATTTTCAGTGGTTTGTTCTGAGTAGTAGGCTTGTGTATGCAGGGATTTTCTGCATTATTTCCCACTCCATGAACAGCTCTGGAAGATGGCTTTGTCATTGACGTTTTACATTAAAATTTGTTCATTTTTCTATTCTCTCCTGAGACCTAGCATAGAAAGTCTGCATTTCTGGTGATTTCGGTGCACCTTTATAATTTCTTTTAATTGTCTTTTTTACATTTGCCTTGGACTTGATTTGAACAGGTGTATTTGCCACTGGACCAAAACAAGCTAAAGGTTAAATATCGAGCTTTTCCTGATGTAATCGCTACAACTTCTTACATGCCATGTGTCTGTTCCTTAGTGGCGTACCATATTCTAGGTTCTCTGTGTGACTATGAGACAAAACCTTTCTATTCTGCATGAATGTGATGTCGAGTGTTCTGGCTAGCTTGTCAGCCTTGCCCCTTGCATTGCAAGGTCTCCAGGCAGCAAGAGCACACTTCTCATGCCTCCCCCCTCCCAAAATCCTGGAACATTTGTGCTGGTGCTGGACTGCAGGCAAACTGAAATTGCTTGTGACTAAGAAAGTGATATTGATTCTTATGGAAAGATGTAGTGCCTTGCTAAAAGGTATGAGCAAAAATATTTATCCAGGTTTTCCATTTGGTCATTAGGCCAATGTACTGGTGCTTCTGTTGCTAAAAATCTGATTATTTTTAGTTGCATTACGGGGGGGAAAAATAGGTAGATCCTTGTAAAATAGTCCTGTGGGCATTAAATAGAATTTAATCTGAAATTAAAAGCATAATGGCTGTACTTAGGATTTGTCTTCCCTTGTATGTTCTCTCTCATATAGCTGAAAGTGGATGCTTAGGAAAGAATATAAAACAAAACAGCATCTGTGATACCTCCCCCAGCTTCTAAGTATTTGAGGTTTACAGAGTTCCTAAGTCAGATATGTATAAAAACCCTTAATGGATTTCTTACCTGTGTGAACCTATCAGACCTTCTCCTCTGGTATTCTTTATATTTAAGATGGTGAAGGTGAGGAGTTACAAATGTCAAATGACCAGCTGGTTTTAATGGGGTAGCCTGGGTTTAGGTCTTGTATGGAATTCTCTGGCACAGTCATTAATGGTGTTTTCCTGTGGACAAAATGACTTATTTCACATGCTGTGGGTCTCTTATTGTCCCAGTCTTATTCTGGAGAAGTCAGGAAAAATGTATGTATTTCCTTTCAGATAAAAATATAAAAACCTTGGATAATCATAGCTTTAAACTGTACAAAACAAATCTGTCTTGCATTCAAGCCTTTCACTTCTCAGAACATTGTTGTGAACCACATGCTTTGCATTTAGCCTGAGATTTAAAAAAAAAAGTTAGAGGGTAGGTTTCTTCTGTTCCATCTTTCCTAGAAATTTGGTTTGTGCTTTATTTTAATGTGTTATCTTAAACTTTTCTTAGGGCTTTTTATATTGAATTTTTTATACTTTGTAAATCAAATTGCAAGTTTAAGTGGACTCGGTGAGCAGCCGAGTTGTAAGTTTTACAGTCAAGTCAAAATACGTTTTGACGAGAAGTATCTGCGTTAGTTTATTTTACTCTGTAGTGTACTCTGGCTTAGTTTTCTGAACTGTGGCTACTTATGCTTCCCTCCTTCATTGCCCATGCGAGAATAACTTTCTTTAGATTGTCTTAGCTGTGAAGCCTGTTCTGGTCTCTTGTTACTGGTGTGTTGCTAATAGTTAAAGCACTGAAAGTGCTTCAGTCGGTGTCCAAGAGCCCTTCCCTTAAGACCACGTTGCTGACAGCTAGCCTCAATCCTTCTTTTCTAATTGGCATTTTGGCATCTCCTCGGAGTACTGCTTAATTCTTTTACTGCTAAGCTCCTTTTCTTCCTTCCTTTCAGATGGTTTGGTTCCTAGCTCGTTCCTGCGTGTTTTCTCTGACCAGCAGCTCACGGCAGCGGCGCCTGACGTCTGTTCGGCTGGTGTTCGGTCTCTGCTTATGTTTTCTGCCCTTCCTTCCCCTAGGCAAAACCCGATAATTTGATCAAATTGCTTGTAGGCTCATAACAAGTGCTCGGTGTGTGGTGTCTTTTTCTCCCTTTTTTTTCTGAGGAAGTACAATTCTGGAAGTCTTTCTAAAACAAGTTGTTAATGTTTATTTTCCTTTTATTTATTTATTTTTCTCATGGGCTTGCTTTCTTCCCAATTTCCAGCTGGATACAGTGCCTTTGCTGAAGCGTTGCACATGCTGGAATTGCCTGACCCCCTGATGTATTCCGGGATGGCAGCTAGGTGACGACAGTTGAGGATGACCCTGACTGAAAAACTGCGCGAGAGGATATCGCGGGCGTTCTACAACCACGGGCTGTTGTGCGCTTCCTACCCTATCCCCATCATCCTCTTTACTGGACTCTGTATTCTGGCTTGCTGGTAAGTCACACAAAGTACTTGGTGTCACAGGGTGCTGCTGCTTTGTGGGGTTTTCATAGCAACACCATGAACGTGTTCAGGTTTCCCTGTCTTGCAGGCTATCCTAGAAGCTCTTTTTTTTTTTTTTAACATGATAGGTTTTTGTCATCTCTTTGTGGGACAAAAGATAAGACAGGGATGAAGTATCTTCATGTGGCTTAATCAGTAAATAGTAAAAGCTAATTGAATAAGTGAAGTAAAGCAATAAATAAAATAAAAGTAATCCCCAAACACCTGGTGGTGGACTCCAAAACCATGAGTTAAAAATGGGGAGAAGGAAGGTTGATCTTTTTCTCCATACTTGCCTATTCTGTTCTCCCTGAAGCTTGTACTCTTCTCTTCAGCCCTTGCCTTGGCATGCATGTGGTGTTTGTTCTTGTAAATGGACTCTAATTTGGAAATGAGTTGCAGCTGAATATATTTTTGTGATCAGAAATGTTCCATGGGCCTCTTAATAATTTCCAGTGAGGCATTATTGCTACTGGAGTTGAGAACTTTTGTGCTCGGGTTTTTGCACAGACACATGCACAGACAGATTCTCTTGTCAAGATTTTAATTGTAAGTATCTTGTCTCTTTTGGTCAAAACAAACCCTGTGTGGTGATGTACTCTGCTCCTCTGCTTTTAGAAAAGCTCCACCTATGTTGATATAGATACAGACAAAAATTTTTCTTTGAGCCTTGCTGAGGGTAAGATGGACTTCTTTCACATCTACAGTTAAAAGATTATTGAAGTGATTATTTTCATGTATTGAAAACCTGTGAGATCACTTCTCATGCCTATGACTCCTGAAGGTTGTGAGCAGCAATCGAGGCGTTGCTTTCCTGATTTTGCACTGCTTCATATGAATTCCTGGGACTGTCAATGATAATAGTTTTATTTTCAGATCTCTTGTTCTGTAGAAATATGAAGCTTCTGCAAGGTCCAAGCAAGTGGATTCTACGTTCTCTTGATCTTGGTTGATATGGTTCCAAGTAACGGCTCTATCTTTTGACTTCAGCTATGCTGGATGCTGCTTTCACATGTCAGGCCTGCACTAGCCAGAACAGAGTTCCACCATGAGTCCTGAGTCACCATGCCACAGCGCTCTTGCTTGCTAATTGCTTCTCGGAGCTCCCAGTGGTATTAGGCTCCTGTTTTCAGTTACCTTTCACGTGCTGTTGCCTGGGGGTAAATGCAGGAATGCAAGACAACTGCTTCAGTATGAAATGTTTATCCATACAAATGTTGCATTTTGGAAGGGACCAAAATAAAAACTGCATGCTTACTCCCTTTCCTAAATTTAGGATTTCCCAGACAGCAGGAAATCTGTTCTAGGATTACTAGCAGCTGTCCTCATTCTTCTTGGGGACCTCGTGCCCACTAGGTCAGAACTTGTATCTGTCCTGTCTTTGTAGTCATATATTTCAAGCAGCATGAATTAAGGTGTTTCCACTAGCTTCCCTGAAGCTTCACAAACCAGGTTGTCTTTGGCAGATTAGCTACTGGTAACTGTGTATTTGTGGAAGTGTCTGCATTATTCGGTGCTGGTATTTGAGGATTCTGCAGTTACTGGTATCCTTTAGACTGTAGAAACTTGTCCAAGACATGATGAAACGTAAACTGGATAGTCTATATTTTCTTTAATGAGTTTCAGTAACTCATTAGAAAAGCAAATAATGGGCCTAGGGGAGACAGGAATTTAAAAATATCATGATGCCCTTTGAGAGCAAGGGTACCTGGGCAAAAAATTGAAGTGCAGCATGGGTAAAGTGCTCCCTCTTTAGAAGCAGTTTTTGGGGATGTTTCAGTTCCTGTTCTGAGCTGCTCTGTATTAACTGGTGTTAACTAGGTGTTAATTCTGGCTTGAGAAGTGGCATTACTAACTAGGTCAAAACTATTCCAGAGCGGCAGCACTTCCTCGCTTGAGCGTTTCAGTGTGGTAAGACTGAACTCTGACAGGATATCCATGCACACGATACTCTGAGATATTTAAGTTTAGTTTTGCGTAGGGTCTTCCTCTTAGTTTGAGCCTGAGGTTGTCTTCATTATTGACCCGAATGATGGAGCAGATTGCACCCTCAGCAAGTTTGCAGATGATATAAACTTCATATATCATGAACTGAAAAAAGGAAAACTGGATGAAGTGGCTGGATGAAAACCGGAAAGAGTGGCTGATACACCAGATGGCTGCGTGGGCAGAGAGGAACTTCATGAAGTTCAACACAAGGAAATGCAAAAGGAAGAATAACCCCAGGCACGTGTACAGATGGGGGTCAGCTCTCTGGAAAGCAGCTTTGCAGAACAGGCCAGGGGGTCCTGATGGACACCAAACTGAACGCAAACCGCCTATGTGCC
Organism: Calonectris borealis; assembly: GCF_964195595.1. Classification (NCBI taxonomy): domain Eukaryota; kingdom Metazoa; phylum Chordata; class Aves; order Procellariiformes; family Procellariidae; genus Calonectris; species Calonectris borealis. Next base: position 170,407,584 of record NC_134313.1, on the reverse strand, counting down.
CTTGTGGCAGAGGCAGCCCACAGTATCCTGGGCTGTGTCAGGGAGAGCATTGCCAGCAGGTCGAGGTGATCCTTCCCTTCTGCTCAGCACTGGGGCCATACTTAGAGTGCGGGGTCCAGTTCTGGGCTTCCCAGTAGAAGAAGGATGTGGAATTAGTGGAGCCAGTCCAGCAAAGGACCATGAAGATGATGAAGAGACTGGAGCATCTCTCCCATGAGGAAAGGGTGAGAGAGCTGGGACTGTTCAGCCTGGAGAAGAGAAGGCTCAGGGGATCTTAGAATCACAGAACCGTTTATGTTGGAAAAGACCTTTAAGATCATCGAGCCCAACTGTTAACCCAGCACTGCCAAGCCCACCACTAAACCATGTCCCTAAGCACCACATCTACACGTTCTTTAAATACCCCCAGGGATGGTGACTCCACCACTGCCCTGGGCAGCCTGTTCCAGTGCTTGACACCCCTTTGGGTGAAGAAATTGTTCCTAATGTCCAGTCTGTCTCAAGTTCCTAATGTCCCTGGCGCAACTTGAGACCATTTCCTCTTGTCCTATCGCTGTTCCTTGGGAGAAGAGACCGACCCCTACCTCGCTACAACCTCCTTTCAGGTAGTTGTGGAGAGCGATGAGGTCTCCCCTCAGCCTCCTCTTCTCCAGACTAAACACCCCCAGTTCCCTCAGCCGCTCCCCATCAGACTTGTGCTCCAGGCCCTTCACCAGCTTCGTTGCCCTCCTCTGGACACGCTCCAGCACCTCCATGTCCTTCTTTGTGGTGAGGGGCCCAAAACTGAACACAGGATTCGAGGTGCGGCCTCACCAGTGCCCAGTACAGGGGCACGATCACCTCCCTGCTCCTGCTGGCCACACCAGTTCTGATACAGGCCAGGATGCCGTTGGCCTTCTTGGCCACCTGGGCACACGGCCGGCTCATGTTCAGCCGCTGTCGACCAGCACCCCCAGGTCCTTTTCCTCCGGGCACTTCCCAGCCCCTCTTCCCCAAGCCTGCAGCGTTGCCTGGGGTTGTGGTGGCCCAAGTGCAGGACCCGGCACTTGGCCTTGTTGAACCTCATACATAAGAAAATACTTTTTTACTTTAAGGTTGTTAACAATAGGAGCAGGTATCCCAGAGAAGTGGTGGAGGCTCCATCCTTGGAGATACTCGGAAGCCATCTGGACACGGCCCTGAGCCACCTGCTGTGGCTGACCCTGCTCCGAGCAGGTTTAGCCTAGCCGATCTCCAGAGCTGCCTTCCAGCCTCAACTGTCTGTCATTCTGTCTCTGTGCTTTTTGGTCTGCCTATGAAGTTTATAAAGGAGCTGTGCAATGCAAAATGATTTAGGACAGTTGTTTTTAAGCTCCCTTTTCTGTTTCTCCAGTGTAAGAGCCATGTTGATTTACCAAGGTGTTAGGAGCGTCCCCGTCCCCACCACGCTTGCTTCCTTCCATCTTCCGTTTTTTTCCAAGCTGAAAAAGGAAGTGGTGCTTAAGGGAGCACATATCCTTGCTATCAAGTGATTTGAGAGTAAGTCCTGTTTTCTTGGGGCTAGGTAGCTTGGCAGTTGCAGTCTATGTATTGTTCATACATTTAAAACAAGAAATAAAACTTATAATATCCACTTACAATGAAGCGGCATTACCAAGTATATTGTATTTCAGGTTCCTTGGCTTGTACTGTAATTTGAGTATTTTCTTGCCAGATCTCAAATTCAGGGGCTGCTCTCTACAGTGAGCACTTGGTAAATATCCTTAGTAGTCCGAGAGATGCCTCCTCCTTGTTTGCTCTGTGTGGAATAATCTGATGTTTGTGGTATGTGGCTGCACACAGTTGTTAGCTCGTGGCTTGTGCAACTATAGCTGTGGAACGCTAATCCCTCAACAAATGAGTAGGGACTATGACCATGTAAACCTGGAGCAAGATATTCAGTAACTTTTCTGACTTTTACTGCACTAGAATCCTTCTAAACAAGTCTTTTCATCAGCTCTAGTGAAATCTTATAGGGTTTTTTTGGGAGGGCAGGGTGCCAAGGCCGAAGAAAGGACTATAATTCCTTTTTTAATCAGGATGCCTGAATATATAAAATGATATGAAATAACAGGAAAACAGAAGTGATCAACAGTCATCTAAATGGCTGCTGGCTATTTATAGGCTGGGGCAGGAAACTTCAAAAGTATTGTAGCAATTACTTGGGAAAATGAATTTTTGTCTAACATACTAACTCACTTTAGATTGAAGTTAAGTCCTGGAACTATGTCATGTGGTGGGCATTGCATTCATTACGTGCTCACCCTCTTCTTCTACTCTTTCCTAGGCATCTGCAATTGGCCGCTGTAACAAATAGGCTGCTGGGCTGACCCAGCACAGCTAGCTGTATGTATATTTGTTTTAACCTGTGTCCATCTGAATAGCCTTCCAGAACGCAAAACTGGCAGCTGTCGGGCACGTTCAGCACGTAGTGTGGGTTGGGGGCTGTCTGCAGGACCCGCTGCAGGCAGTTGCTTACAGGAGCTGTCGGATGGCCACCTCCTGTGGAAGCTTTCTGTTGGCTGCAGGGAGGAACTCGCTGATGGCCACGAAGTGTCACATCTGCATTTTTTTCTTGCAGTCTTATCGTGAGGACTCTGAATAATCGTCTTTGGCACCGATTTACTGCTGGAATTTAATTTGTTAACGGAAGTGTTCCATTTTCTTAGGACAGATCTCACTGATTCATCTCATCCACCTCACTGTGAAAAGTGAGAAGTGTGCTGAAATTTGGAGAAAGAAGCTGGTGGAAAAAAATCAAGGCCCAGCTTCAGGGTAGAAGCTCAGTGAGGCAATGTTTCTGTCCAACATGATTGGTAAGAGAGTCTCAGCACTGTTTGCGTAGTAATGCAGGTTGGTGTCTGAAACAAGCATGGACCAATTAAGTAGTAGGAACTACAGGTCTTTCTAATGAGGAAGGAAGATACACAAGTGATCCAGTGGTTTCGTGCTGACTTTTATCAACAGGGAAGAAGCTAATATCATCCTCGGTGTTGCTGAGAAGGTTAGTCCCTGTCCCTGAAGAAGTGGGTGGAAAAAGGAGAAGGTAGTAGAGCAAAAAGGAAGCATTCTGTATTCTTCAGCCTTAAACATGGTTAATAAATACATCGTATTGTTAAAGCAAGCAAGGGTGGATCCTACATCCTGAATTCTTGAAAGGGAGAGAGGTTAAATAGAGTCTTCTCTTCTTCTGCACCTGTGTGCACCCAGAATCAAGGAAAGCTTGTAAAACTCTGCTACAGAAGAAATTAACTCAGTTGTTCTCGTTTTCCTCCCCACATCTCAGTAAAACTTGACCATCTTTGTGTTCAGCTAACTTTTTTTAAAAGCTGAAATAAACCATATGGTCCACAATTTATCCAGCATCAGTTCTGGTTCTCAATCAATGTGGCAGGAGTTAACCTGTGGGTGTCTCTCCTGTTCTAAAAAGGTCAGGTGTCAAGGAACAGGTAGCACGGTCACTACAGAGTGTCTGTATAGATTGTTTGAACGTATTCCGTCTTTAACCTTGGAAGTATTTTGAGTAGAGGCTATTTTTGATGTCACCTATAGACAAGACATAGCATATCTGTTTTTGTTAATATTCAAAGCAAAAGCAAAAATTCCTATGACTCGTTCTTAGTCTATAGTCTTAATCAAAGTCTGAAAATCCAAGTTAGTCTTCACTTCAAAAGGAGGGGTTTCTGCTGAACTAGCCTATTGACAGATGTAGGGCTTGTTAGTTAACTTCTTGTTTTACTATGTATCCCTTTGTGGGTGGCATTCATTTTCGTCATCCCGCTTGAATGGATCTGCATTAACAAACATTCCGGTTCTTTTCCGGTTCTTTTCCGGTTCTTTTCCGGTTCTTTTCCGGTTCTTTTCCGGTTCTTTTCCGGTTCTTTTCCGGTTCTTTTCCGGTTCTTTACAGGGACACACTTAACTGAGTGTTTCCTATCTTCCCCCCGCCACCGGTAGAATGAGAGTGCCACTTAAGCCTATCTGACACAAGAGTAATTCCTCCACCCCAGCTCAGAGAAGAACAGATGATACCTATAAATCTGGTAATCAGGGTAAATTTGGAATTCCTGTGTAGTCTGAAGAATAGTTAAAGTAAGAATTTAAAATCAAACAGTTGACTCTGCGAAGCGGGTTTAGGAGAATTAAACAGGGTGCATCTTTGCACTCATTATTTGACTGAAGCACTAGGTTCTGCTACTAAAGAATTGTAGAACTGACTGGAACCAGAGCCCTTTTGTGTGTGTGCGCATGCATATATTTCTTTCTAAGAGAACATTTCACTATCTCACAGGTTTGTACTATCTTGTGTGATAACCAGAGGAACTGAGTCGCTTTCAGTCTCTTCACGTTCCAAATCCACAGAGAATAGTCTCCTGTGGGACTGGATGATGAAACTAGAAGCAAGTTCTGTGTAAGACCTCTATTCTGCTTCGCATAAAAAAGGAAACTGGCAGCGCAGAGCAAGGGGAATCTTTACTTTTGCAGTGCAGATTTTTGAGGGCCCTGTCAGTGGGAAACAGTGCAAAGCGACTGTCACGTATTCAGAAGCAGGTATTATTTATGCACTTACCAAGGCTAAACAGGGAACTGTTGCTGCCAAATATCTGGCCTTCTCTACCCACTGGCAAGACCCTTTTTATCAAATTTCAGATCTCTCATCAGCAATGGGTTTTCAGGTTGTTCTATCTTTGTGACAGATAGTTTAGGCTGGAAACAGGCTAAAAGCTTGTTCTACAGTGTGCAAAATGAAGGTGGTAGCTATTTTAAGGCAATGTATCACCACTTTCCCTGTTACCTAAGACCTGGCAGCTCTCTACTTTCCTTCATGTTCACCAGCAGAAGACTATTCTGGGATGGTGGTGATCTCCGCTTTGATTCTGTGAAGGAGGAATATGCAATTGCAGGGTTTGCAGTTCTGTTGAGTTGCCAGCTGCCTCGAGCTGACCTGGCAGTTCTCCATCTTGGCCCTCTAAGCTGTCTTGAAAATATGTAAAGTAGTTGGATGAACATTTTAGCTTGAACCTACCTCATGCTTGGTGACTAAAATGCGCTCTTGCTTGCCTTCAGCAATACCAACTTGTAGATGATCTATTTTTCCTTTACTTTGGATTGCGGAAGGGTGTCAGGGTGCGCTGTTACATGAGCATCTAAAAATAACACTTCTCAAAAGCAAAACTTATTTTTGAGCTTTCCTGTCACCTGTTTTAGATCCTACTTTTCTTCCCTCCTTTCTCCATCCTTTCCATTCTGGTGTTCACCTCTTTCCCTGATGGTCAAAAAAAATCTCTAACAGAGAAATGTGAGGAGAATCAAACCTGAGTGGTAGAAATCACTTCCCTGTAACTGGCTTAAGCACTTCTCGCGTTTGGTAAGAAGTGCACATGTGACAGGCCTAGGTCCTTTCCATCTCGCAGTCCTTGCAGCGTTCAGTGTCTGTGGGAAGCCAGGATGCTTCTGAGAACTCAGCAGCAGCTCTTGGTTTGTTTTGTTTTGTGGTTGTTTTTTTTTAAGTACCTCTTTACTTAAAAGATGCTCCAACATTGATGTCTGAGGTAGTAGGTCTAGTGACTTTCTTGGTATCATTTGGGTGGTTCTTTCTCAGTCTGTCCTTTTTTTTGTCTCTGCTGTCAGTCTGTCTCAGGTATCACTGACTAGATCAGCTGGACTTGACTGCCTGTATAAGGCTAATTAAATTAAAGAACTAATGTTTTGGCATCTTACTGACATAACTTACAATAAGCATAATCTAGAATGTGTACTTTTTGTGTTCTTCCATCAGACATTCTCAAAATCTTTCATAAACATGAATCCTCAAATATCACTGTGATACAAGTAAATATATGTCCCTGCTTCCCTTATGGGGACATATATTTATGTTTAGTTGGCTCAAGATGAGGGAGCTTTTGAAGAGAGTCCCAATAGTAAGTCTTGTTCCTGAGCTCTGCTGCAAAACAATGCCATAAGCAGTCTATGCTATCTAGATCATGTTGTGATCAGGACTGGAGGAGCTAAACATACGTGTGTACAGACTACACCTCCTGTTTTAACCTTTTTAACCTTTTAAAAGTGGATTTTCTGTGCAGCCTTTTCTCTGAAGATAGCTGCTGAAAATGTGGATTATAATAAAAAATAGTTCTAGCTTTTTTTGTGTGTGCCAGACAATCGTCTGGGAAGTCCTGTTCCTGTTGGGTGCACATCAGTGTCTTCTAATATCACAGCTGCCACAGCTCTTCTAGTCTCAGTAAAACATAGAACCATAGAATGGTTCGGGTTGGAAGGGGCCTTAAAGCTCATCTAGTCCAGCCCCCCTGCCATGGGCAGGGACATCTTCCTCTAGACCAGGTTGCTCAGAGCCCCATCCAACCTGACCTTGAACGCTTCCAGGGATGGGGCATCCACAGCTTCTCTGGGCAACCTGTGCCAGTGCCTCACCACCCTCACAGTAAAGAATTTCTTCCTAATATCTAATCTAAAGCTACCCTCTTTCAAAATATGCAGATAATATCACTAGAGGCGAAAGCTCTTGCTCCCGATGAAGGTAATAACCTGTGAGAGTAAAGCCATGACTGAAATGTGTTATGTCTCACTGTCTTGAACAGTGATGAGTGCTAGAATTAGGACTCATTAGCGTATGGGGAAATGAAGAGAATTATGTCCTACTTGGCAACATGGCATTTGTTGGCCAAGCAGCCTGGAAGTGTAGAGGAAGCTGAAGAGCCCATCAATGTGACCTGCAGAAAACTTCAGATTGGAGAAAATCTAATGCTGTTTTGCATCACATGAGCGAGAGGCAAACAGTGTGAATAACTGCAGTGTTCGATGCCGCTTTCCTCTTCCTTACCTACCTAGGGATAGATTAAAAATATGGATTGGAGGGAGCATATAGATCTCTTCCTACAGCATAAATCCTGTTCCATATTCATGGTTTAATCAAGTTGCAGGGAAATGCTGAAGTTGATTTAGATATCAACAGATCTACCCTGACCACAGGCCTGAAGAGGACGGTGGAATATGGGAGTGTCTGTTGCCAACAGCTGCAGTAGGATATAGTCCTCAGCAGTGCACAGACATCTCTAGATTTTTTTTTTTCTTCCATCAAAAATTTCCCTTTTCTTTTTCCCCTCATTTTGTTGCCCTTGAGTTTTCCAAGAAATGCCATTTATTCTTTCCTCCATTGAATTTGCATGTACTTTCAAATTTTTTGGACAAGTTTGAAAATCCTAACATGAAAAATAAAACCCAACAAAACAAAAATCTTGATCATTCAAAAATGCCATTAAGGAACTGTGAGTTGCTGTGCCGAGTATTTTGGGAGGTGGCTTGCACTTCAGGATGGGAGTGGTTTGCTTCTTTTCCTCTACAGAAAATTAAACTTTTTTTTTAACAATAGGAAAAACAAATATGGGATTCTCAGCTAACCTTCCTATTAGCTGCCGTGTCTTGCATCTTTCTCCAAGGCCTCATGTAACCCCAAGCCAACTGGAAGCTGTGCACAAATTGCCATTGTTTAGATGAACATTCCTCCTTCCCAACTTCTCAGGTAGCTTCCGTAGCTAAAGCCAAGGCTACTGTGAACAGCCGGTACATATGTAGGAGGAGGTCGTTTGATAGTAGAGGAGTTGACACGCATCTCCACTCCACTCTGGCAACAGGCATGTTTCTTGTCCACAAAGTGGTTTTATTCAGATGTAAATATACTAGTGGCTGAGAAGCAACATGGTGGAGCAACTGAGAACCATCTCCAGAGGCTAGGTTTTTTAAAACACAGAAATACTCTTTTTTCCAAGTTTCTGTGGTATGTAAGCTGGCGTGTTAAGGCCTTTCTTTGTGGCCTCAAGCACAGAAAAGGCATAACAGAATCCAGAATTGCTTGATGTGACATGCTCAATACTGGCAAAACATCTGTGATTATGGCCAGGTTGCTATTTTGCAGACAGCTGTGGAAATTCAGGTCCTTCACCTTCCTCTGCTGTTCTCCTGTCCCTCTACTGCAAGTTGCTGCTCTCACAGCTCTGCCAGCAGTTCAGGTTAACCCCCTAATCCACGGACAGGGGCGAGGCCTATTTAACATCACTGTTAATGACCTGGATGACGGAGCAGAGTGCACGCTCACCATTGTAGATCATGCCAGACGTGGGAGAGCAGTCAGTATGGTGGAGAGCACGGTTGCCATTCAGAGACACTTGGCCGCTTGGGACGATGGACTGACAGGAGCCTCGGGAAGCTCAGCAAAGGCGAAAAGGCAAATGCAGAGTCCCGCACCTGGGATGGAGTAAGCCCCTGGAGCAGGACAGGCTGGAAAACAGCTTTGCAGCAAAGGACAGGTTGGACATGAGTCAGGCAGCGTGTCCTCGCAGCAGAAAGGCCAACTGCATTCTGGGCTGCACTAGCAAGGGTGTAGCCAGCAGGGTCAAGGAAGGGAGTCTTCCCTCTGTTTGGCCTTTGTGAAACAACAGGTCCTGCGTCCATTTGGAGGCTCTGCAGTATGAGGGAGGCGTTGACATACTGGAGCACATCCAGCAGAGCTATTGGAGTGGGGAGCTGTAGAGTACCACAGGGGAGGAGAGGCTGAGGAGACTGAGTATCTTCAGCCCTAAGCAGTGATCTTACTGCTGGCCTACAGCTACTTACTGGGAGGATGTAGAGAAGGTGGAGGCAGATTCTTCTCAGGGTACGCAGTGGAAGGATAAGAGGCAATGGACAGATGGGAAATTCTGAATAGATCCAAGGAAAAAAAGTGTTCGTTACGAGGGTGATCAAACACTAGACTAAGTGCCCAGAGAGGCTGTGGGACCTCAGTCCTTGGAGATATGCAAACCCAGACTGGACTGGCTCTGAGAAACCTGCTCTTGTTGGCCCTGGTTTGAGCAGGAGTTTGCACCGGAGCCCTCCAGAGATCCCTTCCACACGGGGAGTCTGTGATGTCTGGAGGTCACTGCTCGGAGCCCTATCTGATTGACTTTTGAATAGCTCCAATGATGGAGAGTCCACAGCTACTCTGGTCCCTTTTCCAGCGTTTGACTACTCTCATTGTGAAGAATTTTTCCTTATATCTAATTGGAATTTCCCTTGCTGCAGTTTGTGTCCTTTCCCTGTACACCCCTGAGACAAGTCTGGGGTCATCTTCACTATAACCACTACTTGATTAGCTGAAGACTGCATTTTAGATTCCCTCCTCAGTCTCCTCCAGGCTGGATGAGTCCAGTTAACCCAGTGTCTCCTTTTCCACCATGTTCTCCTGCCACATCACCGTTTTGGTGGCCTCCGCTGGACTAGCTGTGGTAGCACAGGCTGGTGAGGCTGGCAAGCACCTCTGGAGGCCATCTGGTCCACCCCCCTGCTCATGCTGGATTTAGGGGTGCTTTACTGAATGAGCAGGATGAGGAAGGGTGGCTGCTTGTTCCCTAGGCTAGGTGTGGGCGACTGGGACGAAGGGAGGGATGCAGTCATCTTCCTGGGAGGTGGCAATTTATTGCTTCTGTAGGCTGAGTGCATGGTACCCACAGAAATTACTTTAATCTCTGGCTATGGAAAACAGTTTTCCCTACCTAGCAACTAGTAAGAGGGCAAAATCCTTGCATCCCAGCAGGTCTTCAGGAAGTGAAAAAAAATCCATTACACCTCTGCCAGGATTTGGGGCATTTTTCCTTTGAAAGATAGCAAGAGTTGAAAGAGTTCTCAAGGTAGGATTGTGTGCAGGGCTAGCTGAATCTTGCTAAACTAGGAAAAAGTGTTTGTGAAACGTTCAGCATCCAGAAGAGCTCAGTGTTTTCATCACCCTTTGCTTAGTGCCGTAGCTGTGACCTCTGGCAGTGGTCAGGTCCTCACCACTGGCTGTGGAGATGCAACCATCAGCTGCATTGCTCTCAGCGTTTCCCGCAGCTTCTGGATATCGAGGCTTCCTGATCAGGTGCAGCACCGGGCGCTGCTTGTTTCGGCGTATCTGACGATAGCCTGGTCCTAGAGATGAAGCTTCAACCAGAGAAGCGACAAGATCACTTCTGAAACCTCAGCTGCTCCACTGGTGCTTGTGAGGCAAAACCAGCATGTCCCGTTGTTGCTCCTGCAACGCACTGGCTGTTTAGATTTTGTGCCTCTAAATGAGTTAAGTTCTATAAAAGATTATTGTTCTGACTCCTTAAAACTGACAGGTGATTGCACAGGGAAATCCACCTCTGGATAAGCATGTAGTATGAATCTAAAGTGTTTCCCTTAGATTTCTGGACTTAGGCATCAACATCAAAATCATTTAGTGAAAAAATCATTCTTCCTCGGTCACCTGTTCAACTCATTCTGCTTTGTTTATCACATATACTCAATTTTATTCTTTTAATTTATGTCTGCGTCAGCCTCAGTCAGACGCAGGATGATTGCTATATGTATCTCCCCCAGGCTTTTGTTTTCAGCAGATCATGTGTGACAAGCAGGTGCTACGTGTCGTTTAGAAGGACTAAAACTGATTGCTGCTTGTGAGAGAAAAGAGCCTGTGCTGTGTCTCTAGATTGTGGCTTTTGTTGGGCATTTTCATCTCTGATGTATTACGACATGATTTTATTATTTCTTTTTCTCTTCCCTCCCATTGCACAATGAAATGATGTTGTATTTTTGTCAGACTAATAAAGTAGCAAATCCAACAGGCTTTGCTTCTGATTTCATTGTTCTTTTTCAGCCTTTTGTTGTTCAGCCTGAAGCCTTGTCTTTAGCCGTTGCTTGTCTCCTCCGTGGTCTTTGATGGTTCAGGCTAATCCCTAATGAAGTGGGCAGAGTATTGCATGAAAACAATCCCAAGGCCTTTATATTTATTCTGGCAATATTGCAAGAAAAGTTCAGCTGTAAATGGGAAAATATGTCAGAAATGTAAGGCCTGACAGATTCTTGTGCATCAGACAACAGAAGACAGAATTTACATCGTCAGAAAGCTCAGGAAACTCAGATCTCTGGTTCGTTTTGGTGCTGACAATTCCCACTTGTTGGTTGATATCTCTGTAACAGCAGTCTTGCTTTTTCCACCAGTTCAATTCTGATATGGTTTTAATCACTTTTGAGAACCTCTGGAGCTAAAAACACTATTCTAAACTCTCTTTCAAATAGTATGAAGTCTTTGTTGTGGGATAGCTGCTGCAATCATCTGAAGATTGTAGTAGCAAAGGAGCAAGAAGATAAATATTTCGTAGCTGTTTTGGTGTCTCATTGCTACTGTTAAAAGCGCTTTGAGGACCAATGAAGTTAATGACAAATATTGGAAATAGCTTAAATCTTAATGAGGAAAATTAGGTGATGAGTATAGGGTTTGGGTCAGGAAAGCAGCCATCTGAATACAACGAATGTCTCATTTTTGTGCGGGTTACAGAATAGTTGAGACATGGCTGTACTTAACGTTTTTAGCACTACTAACTTTCAGGTGATGGAGAGTAATACAAGTGAGGTCCTGCAAGAATGTCCCTTCTTTTTCTCCCAGGACTTTTAGTTATCCCTTTCCAAGGGAGAAAGACCAATTATCCCTTGTGTTGGGGAAACACATCAAACAGTTCCTATGAGAGCTAACGCCCTCTTGTTTTGCAGCTGTGTCTCCTGTCCTGCAGAGGTTGGATTTAGCTGGAGCGGGCTCATTTTTCATGACCCATTCGTTTTTTGAGCTCTTCTTGGAGACTGTCTAAAAGCCTAGTTAAACCAAAATGCAATGTTTCTTTCTTATGTCTTAATCATAGTTATCCGCTGCTGAAGCTGCCGCTGCCTGGAACAGGACCTGTGGAGTACAGCACCCCCGTGAAGGATTACTCTCCACCCTCTCCAGACGCGGGTCTGCAGCAAGGGGATCTCGGCGAGCGTCCCGACTGGGTGAGTCCTGCACTGGGGCGGCTGGGTGTGTATGGGTGGGAGATGAGACGGTGAAACATCCCTGCTGTGCTACCTACACTTCACTGTAATCAACGGAAAATATTTCTGGTGACGTGTTGCTTTATGTAACTGCTAAGTTTAGGCTGTATTTGTCTTGTATTAGTCTTACTCTATCAGAAAAACAGGTGCAAGGCGTTTGCAAGAGTTAAAGCTTTGAAATGTTGTTTAAGAGCTCATTTTTCAAGGAGAACTTTATCTAAGGCAAGTAGTACACTTTTTAAAGCATGATTAGGTTTTAAATAAATTTAATGATGGGTTCTGGCATAACAGACCCCAATTTCCTAATGGCATATGAAGGCACGCAGTTTCCCTAGAGCAGCAGGACAAGCCTCCTGCTGACACGCAGTGCTTCACATACCTGCTCTTGGCCTCCTCTGAAGGGTGAGAATAGGATTTAGTCAGCCTTTTCTGCTCTTAACTGTCTGTGGAGATGTTGCCTGTAATGACGATGGTGGTTTTGGTGTTGTCAAGCTCTCTCTGAAGGGATCTGGATTCTGGCTATCAACCAGCCTGTCCTTCGAAGATCACTAACTAGCTGTCAGAATGGAAATGTCTGTCTGGCCTGGAGGTGGAAGACAGACTGTCCAGCTCCTCAGCACTTGCAATTTTCTCTCCTTTGGCTTTAAAATACTGCGTCTAGCAGGGTTTTTTCTGATGATGTAGGTAGTCTAGGCTTCACCTCTAAGACATAGAGTTTTTTCTTAGGAATTAGAATTTAGGCAGCCAAAGAATCTGGCTGTGGAGTGTGGTCTAGGGAGTGTAGGGATGCTTGAAGAACCTGGTGAATTGGGTATAATCTAAAGGTGGGGTTTGGGTTTGGTTTTTTTTAATTGGCTGGTATGTATCATGCAGGTAAACGAGACTTCTATCCTTATGTTACGAGTAAGGAATTAACTTTTCTTTTGCATGAACAAACTGGATGCTTTCCAAGAAGGCTGATAGCCTGGTCCAGGAAATGAGGAAACAATTCTAAAGTCATCCTTTGTAACCTGCATTGTTCTCTTTCATTCCAGGGTCTCTTAAGTAGAAGTTACCTGTTGGGTTAATGCTTTTGATGCCTGCAGCTCTCTGCTCTCTCCATGTGTGCTCTTTTCACTGTGATTGAAATCATTTGCCGCCTTCTATGCTCCCGGGTGCCACTGAGAGCTTTTTGCACTGTTAACTCAGGCTGCTGCTGGCTGATTAAATCTTCCCTTCTGCTTTGTCGCCTAGTTCAGCTAACAGAGCACAAACGTTCTGGCTGCCACGGCACGTCAGCGCTGCAGTCCCCAGAGCAGGGTCAGCAGCCTGGGCACAGAGACCAGGAAGATTTAAATGGCACACAGCAGAATCAGCACAGGTTGGGGGAGCCGCAGCGTTGTGAGAGGCATCTGTGAGAGGCAGTGAGTCCCTGCTCCTGCCTTTCATTCCAGTACCAAATTCAGCAGGAGCTGTGAGCCTCTGCCTCACAAAGAAGTGCAACAGACTGCTGCCAAAATGGTCAGTGGCATTTTGCCTCTTTGAGAAACAGACTCTTTTTGTTCTTGCTAGGTTAGTACTGTCATGTTTCACCTCTAATTCGAGAAAGGAAAATACAGTCTGGCAAACCTCTTCCTGAAAGGTTGCCAAGCTGTGGTCTAATTCTGCTAAGCAGCTTCCCACTCACCGTGTGTTTTCATTCTCCCTCTGGTTTTCCCCATAGTATGTTGGTGCTCCTGTGGCCTACATTCAGCAGATCTTTGTGAAAGCTACCGTCTCCCCATGGCAGAAGAACTTCCTTGCTGTTGATGTATTTCGTTCACCGCTGTCCCGCGTCTTCCAGCTAGTGGAGGAGATTAGAAACCATGCCCTGAGAGACAGGTAATTACTGTTCATTAAAGTTTGTGTAGAAGGCAGACTGGCCCACTGTTGTACACACCCGTCTTCTAAATTACTGCCTCGTAAGTCTGATTGTTAGCTTTGAATTTGTAAGATTCTCAAAATTAAAAGAAAACGAGGGATCACTGTTAACAAGTGACATCATATCAATCTACATGCGTAGAGCAGTTTAGCTTTTGTGCTAGAGAACTCGCCTGTCCTCTAGAGACTGATAATTGTCAGGAACCTTCCAGTCAGAGTCTTAGGCAGAGGGGTCTGGAAGGGTCCTCCAAGGTTATACCTGTTACAGCAGATAGCAGCGTCATATAATCCCTTCATAAGCATGCAGGTTTTGTATTAAAGCGAGTTCATTTGACCCCACCGTGCCTATTGTGAAGCTCTTCTAGAATTTCATGTGGTCAGGAACCTTCTCCTGACTTTCCACTTCGGCTATATTTAGGACCAGTTTATACTTGCTTTTTTTTGTCCTGACACGGTCTTTGTACAAAAATAGCTTTCCTCTGCTTCCAGATATTTACAGGGAGAACTCATACTCCCCACCCCAAATCGTTGTTTGTTAAGCTAAACATATGAAACTGTTGGCTTACTCTGGTAAGATGGCTCTGTTACTCAGTTGGTCATCCCGATTGCTCCTCTTGGCACTGTTGTTGTTAGTGTATCATTCCTGAATGTGGGAGATTAGAACTGTACACAGTATTCTCAGAGAAGTTTCATTTGTGCATTATTTTCCATGGAAATGCCTTTCCTGAAATACGGTGAGATTGCAGGTCCCTTTTTCGTGGCCAGTCACATCAATTTTACACATTATGAAGTGATTGATTAACTTCCCCATGTCCCTCTGTCATTTCCAGCTGATGAGCTCCCACCTCATAGCAGAAGCTCTTTTTAGTTCCCAAGTCTTGTACTTTGCGCTGTTAATAGAAAGGGGATTAAATTTATTCCAGCCCTCGCATCATCCATTTCAGATATTCTGTTCCTTTTCTGTATGAACGGTGTTTCTTTATTTTGTGTCATTGGCAGATGTCCCTATATCTTATTCCAAGGTTATTAATAAAAATATATAATAATCCCAGTTCTGTGAACTGTCTGTGAGAAATTCCACTTTGTTTTCCTCAATACCAGCGGTTCCCCTTTCAGCAGCCCCATGACCATTTTCCTGTTAACCTTGTTCTTTACTGCATCACAATTTTTGTGCTAACTTCTGTCTTTTCTGTGCATTTTCTGTGTGGTGCTGCATCAGAAGCTTTATTGGGGCCCAAGTAGATGAGATCTGCTGTGCTTTTCCCATCCAAGAAGTCAGGCAGTTTAAAGAAAAGACCACTCAGATTAGTGTGGCATATTCTCTCTTTGTAAACCAAGAATACATTTTATACACCTTAACTTGCCTATGTTTTTTTTAAATAAGTTTTCCTTCGAGTTCTAAGTTTTTATTTGTGGTCAAGTTCTTGGCTGGGTTTACTTCCTAAGGACAGAAAGGCTTCCCTACTTGTCTGTCTATGTTCAGTGAGAATAATGATGCTGAGAACAGGCCAAGTGTGATGAAAAATGGTGAGATTAGAGTCTTTAATCATCTCCTGGCTTTTCAGCCAGGTGCTTCCTTCATTCTTTGTCCTCTAACTCACACGGGTAGAGAAGATTTACTGCTTGTTCATACTTCCTTGACAGCATCCCTCATTGCTTCATTTTGGAGAGCGTCCACTTTACTACTCTAACTGGTGATTTTGTCCTTTTTTTAAAACCATTCCTTGCAAGCTAGCTGTCTGCTCTCTCTGATAATTTTTTAGAAATGCCATTTATGCTGTTAAATACATTGCTCTTTCCTACCAACTCACAAAGCCTTGGCACTGACATTCTTTCTGCGTTTTCAGTTCATCATCTCCTCCTAGGGCAACGAAGCTGGTGAAGGGCCTGGAGCACAAGTCTGATGGGGAGCGGCTGAGGGAGCTGGGGGTGTTTAGTCTGGAGAAGAGGAGGCTGAGGGGAGACCTCATCGCGCTCTACAACTAACTGAAAGGAGGTTGTAGCGAGGTGGGGGTCGGTCTCTTCTCCCAAGGAACAAGCGATAGGACAAGAGGAAACGGCCTCAAGTTGCGCCAGGGGAGGTTTAGATTGGACATTAGGAACAATTTCTTCACCCAAAGGGTTGTCAAGCACTGGAACAGGCTGCCCAGGGCAGTGGTGGAGTCACCGTCCCTGGAGGTATTTAAAAGACGTGTAGATGTGGTGCTTAGGGACATGGTTTAGTGGTGGGCTTGGTAGTGCTAGGTTAACGGTTGGACTCAATAATCTTAAAGGTCTTTTCCAACCTAAACGGTTCTTCGATTCTATATGTGTAAATTTAGATAATAATCGGTGTATAGTTGCCAGCTACAAGTAAGAAACAACTTGCTCCTAGTATATGTGTTGTCTTCTCATTATCTCTCCTTGGTGTTGCCCTTGATGAACAGTGATGCAGCATGGAGGCAAAATTAAACTTACATAGCCACCAGAAGGAAAAGGTTAGGTAGTTGGTTTAGACCTGAACCTTGGGATGAGGGCTCCCATTTTGGTGAAGGACTCAGATATTTCAGGAAACATCTAGCTTTGAGATAAATTCTGAAATTACCTCAGAAGTCATTATGAAGTTCCTGGTTTTCAGTTGCTTTTGTCAGTATCAAAGTTAAGTGCAGCTGATTTTCTTAATACGAAAAAAGTGTTATTTTATACTAAAGTGGTACAGAAGGAGCTGAAGATTATTGACAATAAGAAATGGATAAGAGACACAAGGTGATTATATTTTCATCAGCTGTAAGATCACTGAAACTTTGAGCAGTCGTCATTTGTAAAAAGTCAGAAGTGACCTGAAATTTGTAGTTTGCTTCAGTTCATGTTTTTTGGTATCGCTCTCTGCATCCCCAACGTACCGGTAGGGACATTGGCTGTGTGCGTTTAGTTCACAGATAAGAACGTACATAGGCTTCTCTGCAGTATAAACTATTACCACTGTTATGTTTCAGAGTTAGCTAAAGCTGAAATACAAAACAATAGTTACTCTTCCTGGAGCTATTATCGGAGGCATCACTGCATCAGTTCCTTTAGATTATCTGTCAGAAAGCTTCTGTTCCTGTAAACACAGTATTTTCAAGCATATATTTTAGTATTTTCTTTTGGTAGCTGTGTCTTTTCTAGGTAGCTTGCTATATAGTGACAGAATGTAGATTCTGGAGGGAGTGTTCACAAAGACATAACTCAAATCATCATTAGTTGGTTTCTGAGTTTTCTCTTTGTAGTCATTTAAACTCCTCTAGAGAAGGCATTTTACAGTAGGACCCTAACTGATTCGTTTTCTGGAGCCACTTTCTCTGCAATCTGCGAGGCTGGAGCCAGGGAAGACTGGTCTCTTGTATCTTAACTTAGCCTGTCTTAAATATACCCTTCCTGGGCAAATCCCACCAGTTGCCCGTATCATGTTGAGGGAAGCGTTCTCTTTTGGACCAGCAGCTCTTCCTTGTCTGGCCAAATAGTGTGCTGACAGGTTTTGTCACTAAACCTTCACAGTCAGATCCTATTGTAAGCCCAAGTTGAGTCTTGCTTGAATTACTAGCTGTTAAGGATTATGTAATTGTGTTAAAATGAAGTTCGGGAACAAACACAAGTTCCTTTTCATACCAGTTACACCTCTATTAATTTCTGAACCTGTAAGGCATTTTCTTTTCCATACAATGCAGAGGGGTTCTGAAAACATTTTGCACAGTCGCAGATGTTGAATCCTTTGTACCTTTTAGAGCACTCCATACGCCTTAAATAATCCACCTCAGATTAATTAACTATTGATTAATTAATAAAGATTTCTGTAAAATGTCCCATTGCATATGTGGAAAGAAGTATGCAGAGGAGTTTGAAGTCTTTGAAGAAGAATTCCAGGGAGACAGTTTCTCTGTAGACAGGAGGTATCTTAAACGTGGAACTGAAAGTTGTGGCACCTAGGATGGGTGAAGAGCGAAAGCTGTGTGGCCAGACAGTGTGCAGAGAAATGCTAATGGGGTTCTGGGGTCTGTACACTCTTACAGTGAGATCCTGGTAATGGCCCGAGGCTCTTGATCCTTAGTTATGAAGAACAAGAGCAGTAACGTGGTGATGCAGGTCCTTGGGCTATTCATCTCGGCAGCTTTGCCTTTTGTTTGTGGGAGTTGCAACATACGCGGCAGTGTCTAACCTTTGTTTGCGTTTCAGTTCTGGTGTCAAAAGCTTGGAGGAAGTTTGCCTTCAGGTAACAGATCTTCTGCCTGGCCTCAAGAAGCTGCGGAATCTGCTCCCCGAACATGGCTGTCTGTTACTGTCTCCAGGGAACTTCTGGCAGAACGACCGAGAGCGATTCAATGCTGACCCAGATATCATCAAAACCATCCACCAGCATGAGCCAAAGACATTACAAACGTCAGCTACTCTTAAAGGTAAGAGGTTGAAGTGCCAAAGAAGCTATGAAAAATGCCTATAACTTGCATCGCTGGTTTGTCCTTGGTATCTCCAACACCTAGATCGCCAATATTACCAAATCGGGTGGCATTTTGTTACTCACAGCATCTGGAATGAAACTATTAAATATATGTCATCTCTTATTTTATATCTGTATTTGAATTCAGTTCTGTATTTGTGGAAAGTAAATAATTCCACTCAGTCAGACTCCTTTCTGTGAGTGTAAAAATAGCAGGTAACTTGTCCAAGTCTTTTTGTTCCTCGCACTCTACATATGCTCTAGCCTATCTTTTTTCCCTCACGCTATTGTCTGTCATAGTCAAAGACTGTCTCATTGTCACAGATAAATGAACATTCATCCTGCTCCCTCTTGTGCGTTCACTGATAGTTGCTTCCATATACCCCGTGTTGACACTGGATATCATAAAAGTATTTTTCTCTCTTAATTAAGAAAATAAGCCTGACCATGTCGGGGATCATATTGTTTAGTGGTTCCATAAGGCCAGAGGAAATGCTGTTCCTTTGGTTTCAAAGGAACTTTATAGGTGTCGGCAAGCCTGTAGTATGACATGTCTGAACAGGAGTTTTGTAACCTTAAAGTGAGTTTGTTTTAAAAGTTATTTTTTGAGCATCCAGAGTGTGTGCACACTGTGGTTTGGAGCACATGGAGCCTCTCCTTGAGCGCTCATTCACAAAACAAGATAGAGGTCCACAACATCCTGGGAATTCCTGAGAACAGTGGTAGTGTTCATCATGATGCATAATTTTTTCAAGTCTGCGTTTTAGCGCACCAGATTAACAGACGAGACATTAAATAGTCATTTGCAGTGCAAAGTCTTCCGGGAAGACTCTGCTTCAAATCACACATCGACATGCACAAAAACAACTGTCTAAGGATTTCTTCGGCTGCATCCTTAAAGATAATGTTTGTCTCCTCTGTTGAAGGACAAATTGGATGCCCGCTTGACGTGCCTGTACACTAACACACACAGAATGGGGAGCAAACAGGAGGAATTAGAGGTGTGTGCAGTTGGAGGGCTACAGAGATGACGTGAGGTAGCTCTCAGTACTGGAGTGATGCTGTGGGTAGACACAGGCTCTTCAGGAAGAAGGTCGGGCTGGGAGGGCGAGGAGTTGTCCTTTCTGTGAGTGAGCAGTGGGAACATGTGGAGCTTTGCTTAGGAACGAGTGATGAGCTAGTTGAGAGTTTATGGATTAGGATTAGAGTGCAGACCTTGTCTGCTACGGACTGGAAGAAGGAGGTGAGGACAGACAACTTCCTCACGGGAAGGAAGATTTTTCTTTTGTTTAAAGGGAATTTCCTGTGTTTTAATTTGTGCCCATTGCCTCTTGTCCTGTCAGTGGGCACCACTGAGAAGAGACACTCCATCTTCTTTACTCCCCTGCATCAGGTATTTATCCACATTGATAAGATCTCACCAGAGCACTGAGAAGGTGTTTCCTCAGTAGTTGTCATTTAGCATTCTTCACGATTAACACCTCTTGTATCCCATCTTTTTTGTTTATTTTGTTGTTATCCTAATGTTTCATCCATACTGTGTTTTTGCAGATCTGTTGTTTGGACTCCCTGGGAAGTACAGCGGGGTGAACCTCTATAATAGGAAGCGAGTGGTATCATACACTGTCACACTGGGTCTCCAGCGATATGATTCCAGGTAAGGAGCTTTAGCCTGTGCTATTTCTATGTTAGGGATCTCTTGTTCAATTCTTGGCAAGTTTGCTGTTTTCTCTACTCTGATTATTGTTATGTTTTTCTTTAATCTCCATTTTCTTGTGTTTTAGAGTATTTTAGGATCTTTTGAACATGCTATGGAAAAACAGCGTGCTGTTTTTGGAAGAAAACTTTCTGTGTTTTAAGGAAATAAAATATTATCGGTTCTCAGTTTCTCTTTGAAAAAAGTGTATCTAATACCCAAAGCTGCCAGTGGGAGTTCCTCTGATGATGGCTTCATCTGCACACAGAGCTGTCATTGTTGCAGCCAAGGCCCAGTAGGTCTTTTGACCCAGTTCCTGGTGCATAGAGTGGTTTGCTTTCCAGTAAGCACTAACTCAGCTGGTACCAACTGTGAAACCCCTTTAGCAGTGTTGGCAAAGGTGGCTTGGATTGAGTGGATCTGAGGACTAAACGTTCTGCTCAGTGCTGCACAGAATTCCCCAAGGAATGCCTAGGACAGAATTGGCAGCGCAGGAGTTGAAACTTGCTCTGCCGCTGCCCATGCAAGGACTGTCATGTAGCACCTTTCATCAGCCGTACTTATGTAAAATTCAGGGCATGTTTGAGACTACAGCATGTTCTATTCCCCAGGGCCAAGATCTTGAATGATGAGCCCTTGCTTTAAATAGTTTTGCTGAGTCTTCACAGCTGTCTTTCAGTCTTTGTAGAAATCAAGGTCTGTGAGGTTGCCACAGTACAGATGTGAGACATGTAGTTTGGGCCGCAGAGGAACAGACTTAGGAGTCAGGCCTAGAGAGAACCGTGCTTTGTAAGTCTGTGAATCTATGGAGCTTCTTCCTTCTTGGTCTATACCCACTGAGCTCCTCCTTGGAATTGTGTGCTGGTTGTTGGGTACAGTGTAAGTGACATCCTCCTGCTTGCTTTTCATCCCAGGTTCCTCAGCAGCCTCCGCTCTCGCCTCAAGCTGCTGCATCCCAGCCCTAACTGCACGCTGCGAGAGGAGAACATCATTCACGTCCACTTCAAGGAAGAGATTGGCATTGCTGAGCTGATACCCCTCGTCACCACTTACATTATACTCTTCGCTTACATCTACTTCTCCACACGTAGGTTTGTGGGGGGGAGAGCCTTGAGGGGAGAGCAAGCTAATAAGCCACCTTTATACCTGCCAGCTGATATGTAAGGGATCAGTGGTGCGGTGCCCTTTCCACGGCTTCAGATAAGAGAGACTCCTGTCCATAGCACTGCTGTTCCCTCCTGTTTCAGCAGGAAAGGTGGTGTTGAAATTTTACCCTGAACTTTCATGTAGAGAATTAGTAGTCCTGTTTATCTGATTTCTGCTAATTTGTCCCTCTTAGCCAGTGTGGTGTTATTCCTTGTGATATCTTCTGGGGTGTTTTCTGTCTTAGCTTTAAATGCCATAGTAATGACATTTTTTCCAGTTCAGAGAGATTAATTCATTGTCAGACAGATCAAATACATGTTCTGAGCTGGTGGTTTTAGACCTTACTAGCCACATTTAAGTTCCTTTTTTCATGTCTCAACAGTGCTCTACTGGAACTAGTTTGAGCTGCAAGCCGTGCGTTATCCTCTGTCCCACCCTTGTTACAGTACCTCTTATGTACTGGGAGGGTCTGGGAGCTGGGAGCTGCATTTCAGACATTGAGACTGATCTACTGCTACTTCTGGGTTGCAGGGTATTAAGCTACCTGCTGAAATAAGTCAGGATGAGGATCCCTTCTTGATTTTTTTATTAATATGTCATTTTCTTTTGCTTGGTAACCGATACTTTGCATTCTGTTTTTCAGGGAAGATTGACATGGTGAAATCGAAATGGGGCCTGGCACTGGCAGCAGTCGTGACGGTGCTCAGCTCTCTGCTCATGTCCGTTGGGCTGTGCACGCTGTTTGGTTTGACACCTACTCTTAATGGAGGGTATGTTTCCAGCACCAAACCTCTTCCTAAAGAAGGGTAGATGGAGGTGAAATCATTTGAAAACAGTTGTTAAATGCTTAATCTTTAAGATCTAGTATTTTTCAGATAAGCTTATGTGATATTATTTTACACACTGCTGTGCAAAATTATCCTCAGATGCTCTCCTGGGCTGAAGGGCCATGTGTTTCTCTGCTGGCCAGCAAATAGACCTGACTGGGTCCCGGTCTTCCTGGAGATGCCTTATTGCTTAGCAGTTGGCTCTTTCTGCCTAAAGCAGAAGGAATTGTTGGGGCAACGGCTTATTCATAACTTGATTTCCTGGCAGCTAAGTAGGCTCTCACATACCTTCCTCCTGCAGTGACTTGTCGTAGCATCCAGAAGGGCTTGTTACCTTTTCTCTGGCTAATGGAGGTTCATTACATTTTACTCAGAAAAATCTTTAAAGGTGGCAGAACTGACCTGAAGTATTTGTGCCTGGGAGGCTACCTGGGTGACTTTGCACCCACCACTGATAGTTGTCGGCTCTTCTCCTAACTGGGGTTCCTGCGCATGTTAGAGTTGGCGTTTGGGACTTTTGATGTGGTTATTACCATGCATTATATTTGTGAAAAGCTCTGAGAAAGCTCTAACTGGCACCTCACCTACCTGAGTTCTACACACTGTTCATTTCTCATTAATTAAACTTCAGTTCAGAATCTGTCTTCTGATTTTCATATCTCTTTTCTAAGTAGTTAAGGAAATATCCATTATTTTTGTTCCCATCTCCTCCTCACAGCTGTACACCGCAGGAACAATGAGAAATCTGACCCATGAGGGAGACTCCTCAATGCTGGTGACAGTTTATCAGGAGCCAGACCTAGATGGAGGAATTCCTCTTCTAGAAGCTTAAAAGAGCTATGAATAAATGACTTCAGAAACTGAAATATTTGTTGTTTCTGGTTTTACTGCTGTAGTGCGTAGGAACCTTAATTATGGTTCAAGACCACATTGTTCTGTGAGCTGTACAAATAAAACAGATAGGATCCACTGTGTGTATAATTTTAGTGCAAGAAAAAAGGCAATATTTGGGATACATGGGGGGAATCCAGGGAACAGTTTTGCTTAATGCAATGACCATGGCCTTTGTATACTATCACCCTTACTGTTGTCACACAGAAGGGCTAAACTAATCTAGTTATTCCTCCTACAGGGTAGAAAAAGTTAATTCAGTCCTTATTTCTAAAAACAGTTCTCCAGCAAAATTTCTTTGCCTTAAAGTGATTGCATGGGCAGTTTCCTTTGGGATTGAAACTTAATTCTTGCAATGCTTTATAAATGATGTCTAATTAGGTGGAAGACCCTTGGATTCTGTGGTGATGGGGTCTGATGACATTGGGGGTTTTTTTACTTTTGGTGAGTGACCTTTCCCTGATTCCCCAGCGTCTGCCAGAGCACTTTGCCTCTAGTTACCTGATTCCCACTGGGGACAGAGCGGTTTTGGTGTGTCATATACCAGTGGCAACGTGCTAGGATTTGGTGTAGCATGCAGAGTCTGGTTAAACTTTGATCTGACTTTCAGCCTTTTTATCCATTTTGTTTACAGCAGGGCCTTCCAGGTGTGGGTGTGTGTGTTTTTAATGGTACCTGTATTTATGATAAGCCTTTTTCCCCTCACGGGTTTTTGTAAGGTATTAAAATAAAGCTTGTTGCTTAGAGATCAGTGTTTGCTTGCTACAGATATGAGATATAAACTGGACCTTAATCATTATCAATCAATTTTTATAATGAAGTAAAATGATTATAGGTGAGGTAGGCATTAGTCTTATTTTACGGAAAAGAAAACTAAGTGGAAATAGGTGACATGATCTATGCAGGATTTAAGAAAGAATAAACAGTGAAGTTGAGGAGAATGTCTGGAAGTGGGATTCCTGTGCACTGGTGGACTGGGAGAGTCTCTAGATGAGTCCAGAGCACAAGCCACCAACCCACAAGTCGGCATCTCAGCTAGGTTAGAGGAATCACAATCTGAAATGATGAACTGCTACTCCTTGTTGCCTATAAAAAAAGGCTAAACCGACTAGCTCAAATATGAACATTTGCATTTTAGATAAGAGAGGCTGATGTGATAAATTCTTAAATCTTCCAAACATTTTGGATAAACCAGAGGTTGTCTCTGTTCACAAGTATATACGGAGTCAGAGAAGATCTGTTTTTGTTATGAGTTAACAGTAGTGTTTCTGTTGACTCTCTGGGGTGCTGGATCATGCCATGATGCAGCACCTTCTGGCATCGAAGCGGTAAGTGAAGTGTAAATGTTTCGGTAGATGGACACGATACGGCATCTCCCCTTGCTCTTCCTCTTCTTCTTGTAAACTCTTTCTCAGTGCTTGGCACTGTATTGCAGAAAATATAACGAGGATCTCTTGCCATCTGCCTCGCTCTGAGTGGGGACAAATGAACTTAGGTTTTGGAGTTGCAGGGCGTGAACAGCTTGTGTTTGTCTTGCGCAGAGTCGCGTTACTCTTCAAGAAAATTTAATGTCTCATTGCTTTTAAACTGCTGGTCATTTAACAGGAAAACTGCTGACTCTTCAAGGGCTATTGAAACTCATAACCTGGGACTACTAGTTAATTATCTCCTGCAGTAGAAGCTACTGTTTAAGTAGGACATAGTTGATGAGAGAATTATGGGTTTTCTTTTCCGTATTTGGACTGCCTTCTGAAGGCTTACGGCAGCTTATCCGGAAATGGTGCTAGACCCTGCGTATCTTGCAGGACTGTGCATAAGGACAGGACTCTGCAAGGACTCTGCAAGAGAGTTCCCTTGCAGATAATGTGCTCTGCAGGACGGTGCTGTGCTGTGCAATGTTTGTTGCATTCTCTTTATTTAGCAATTTCCATCTCTAAGGATTACAAAGAGCTTTTCTCACATCTGTCTCCTGTCCTAAAGTACTGCTCGGTGGAGTGACACAGGTTATGAACTGAAAATGCTTTAGATAAAGGCAGAACTAAGTTGTACTTTCTAGATTCTGGATTCTTTGACATTAACAGGAAGTTGCCCATGAGAGGCTTACGTATATTTTGTATTTTTTTTGCAAAGGAAATGGAATTTCTGCACAGGTTTTGGACAGGAGGTGAATGGACCAGTGTGTTGCACAATTGTTAGAGCTAAAATTTGGTTAGGATACCTGGAGAAGGGTGCGTGGAGTTTGTTTTTTGGTTTATGTCATCTTGCTTTCAATGGAGCTCTTGCTGTTTCAGCTTGCCATTTGCTCAAGGAATCAATTGGAACATATTAGCTGACTTAGCAGGAGTTCCAGACAGGTGTTTTTCCGCAACTGAGCTTGTAAGGTGCAGGCTGCTGACAGCTATATGTGTGCAGATGTTGTTGAAGGACGTGTCAGATGGCCATAGGCAACCAAAAGCAGCATTTGGGAAGATGGTCCTTGGGGGTTATGGCAGGCAATGGCAGAAAGTAGGAGGTATTCTTCTGAAACTCTGTTGTTTACCTGTCTTGGCTGTTAGTGATTTGCCATGCACGCATGCACATTCTCCTTTTGGATCTGTACGTACCAGCTGCACAAATCCATTACCCTCCACAATGAAAGCTTTAGTATATTAAGTGGAGTGGAAGGGAAGTGAAGAGATTTACTATCTACCGTGTTCTGGCTTGGAACAGCTTTTTCTCTCTGATCTGGACTGTAAGTAGTTCAAAAGAGAGAAAAAATTTTAGGGGTAAGAAGAAGAGTTGAATAAAGTCACGGTGGTGACCTTGGGTAGTCTTACTCTTCTGCATGCATATATATTCTGAAGGGCAAATCCATTTCAGTGTGGTTTTGTTTTCTTGGCTCTTGGGTAGAAACTATCCCTGGCAGGATTTAGTTTATTTATGTACAAAGCGTTGCATGTTCTCAGTGTTGTGGCTTCTGAACTATCTGGTGTACTGGAGAACAGAGCTCCACATACGTTAATTTATCTCCTCCCAACAGAGAAGTCCCTTATGTGTCTCCTTCACTGCCCAAGACTGGACTGCTTACAGCAGCTGCAAGGTGTGGAAGCTTTTGCCCACTGGGTATCTGAACCAGGCACTGCCCATGCTCTTCACTTGAGAATTTTTTTTTTGAAAGTTTTGTTTAATGTAATGCTTAGCTGTGATTTATCAGGATTTTCACTGTTGATGGTGGTACATGCTCCCTACCCTCTTGTTGTAATGTGCTCTCGCTGACTAATTAAGACTGTTGTTCAAAGTCTGTCTTTTTGATTTGCACCTCTTTATACTAGACGCTTTAGAGACTTCGAGAGGCACTGTCCCAACCCTGGGAAGCATTAAGACTGATTTAGTGGTGGTCTACAATGGCCATTTTCCAGAAAACCATGCAGCTTTGCAAAAATGTTAATATCTGTCTAAAGCAGATGAAATATAGAACCCTTACTTCATCATAGAGTAATACTGTACGAGAAGGGATTTGGCTGAGAGCACTGGATAGTGTTTCCTGGCCTGGACTCTAGGATGCATGTTTGCTGCTTAACTTGCGTTCTTCCCTTTTTTTTCACCACGGATCTCATTCTCAGTTCTGGTTCTGTTTCCTCTAGAGAAATATTTCCATACTTGGTTGTAGTGATTGGCCTAGAGAACGTGTTGGTTCTCACCAAGTCAGTTGTCTCTACACCCGTTGACCTGGAAGTGAAGCTACGCATTGCCCAAGGTATGCAGCCTGCTCTGGAAAAATGTTGAGAGAGAGAAAATTAGGGTAACCCAAGAACTGGGAGATGGGGAATGATCTTAATTCTGGTCTGCGAAGGAAACAAGGACTGTGTGTGTTGAATGTGAATTGGGAATTGTATTCTATTTGTACTATTTTTGATAATTCCAAGAACTAATATAAGCCTGTAATTGTGGGCACTGCTTTTTAAGATTGTTGTCTGAAGCATTGGCTAAATAAGTGTTAAAAAGTGTTAGGAAGGGAGAGCTGTATCTCCTGGTATAGATATTTAGCACCTTGTCCTCTCGTGCCATGAATATCGTAAGTGCAGTCCACAGGTCATATGAAGTTCTGCTGAGTCTGTGACAAAATTATCTTCTCTATTATAGATACACTCCGTACCTGCATAAGGATTTGAGTGTGCTCAAACCATGGATAAATGGAGTTTCAAACTTAAAAGATGTTTCTAAACATCAAGGAAGAGAGGTGCTAGAGTGTGGCCTAGAAAGATCTACCTAGTTTTAAAAATACAAGTGATTTGCATGCTAGATCGAAAACAGGACTCAAAAACTCAATAGTCCTTCACACTTCTGAATCCCTGTATTGCCCTGTGCAGTACTCTCCAGCTGCTTAAATCAGGACAATTTTGTCCTGAGCTGAGAGAGTCGTCCTGAGTTCCCTTTGTAGTTAATGATAATCCCGCTAATAAAGACATTGGGAGTCTACAGTCCAATTCTTTGACTTAGATATTCAGAGTAGGTCAGGTGAATTTTAGTCTGAAAGTGCCTTTTTTGCCTGTTGTCTTTAGACGCCTAATTTTAAGAAGGAATATCCAGTTCCTCATGTCTGTCCACTAGTGAACAGTCTCCTTTTACCTGTCTTTGCATGTTCTTTCTCCAGGCTTGAGCAACGAGAGCTGGTCGATTATGAAGAATATGGCGACAGAGCTTGGGATCATCCTGATCGGGTATTTCACCCTTGTCCCAGCCATCCAGGTGAGTATGGCTGGTCAGTCTGAGTTTGCAGGACAGAGGCTTGTAGGCACGGCGGGAATGCAGTGTGCAATATTATGCTCCCCTCTCTGGCTGATTGGATTAGGAGTCTGTTAGTGGGAAATATATACATCTAGACAGCGTGGATCCCTCCAGGAGCTAGCCTTCTGTCCAGCAGCTGCCCCTGGATCCCAAGTCTCCCCAGTCGGGATCCTTCCAGTAGCTGGGCTTACACATTCAGTTCATCCAGTAGTTGGCCCTGGATCCTTGCTCTCCCCAGTTGCCTTACACACACACACATGCGCCGGTGGGTCTCTCGGTCACCTGCCAGCCCCGCAGTCCCCTGGCAGTTGGCCTGGAGCCTCTGGTCTGTCTCCTCCAGCGCTCTCGCTCAGGGACACACACATACCTGGCTCCCAAGCCATTCACCTGCTCTCCAGCTGCCTGGCTCGATAGTCACTAGCGATCACACACTGACATGCATGCTCTGACGTGTCCAGTTGCTGGTGACCCAGACACGTGGGTCCCTGTGCCCCATGGTCCCCCTTCCAGCTGCTGGTGCTTAGACCCTGCTCGTTCCAGTTGCCGGCACCACAGACACGCGGGCTCCTACAGGACGCATGGGTTTGGAGCCTCTCTCACTGACTCATCGTGATGGCTGTCACCCCCGGACCATGGGGGTGATCACTTTGCTGCGACAGCCCTGGGAGGAGCCAGATCAGGGGCTTGTTTCCCTCCCTATGCTCCTTGAGTTTGTGGAAATGAGCTTCCTATCGCAGAACTTAACACTGCCCAGTGCTGTTACTGCGGGGATGCCTTTATTCCAACCTAAAAGTGCCTTTTTGTGAGCTGGCTAATCCACTTTATAAGTGGATGGAAGAAAAAAACCACCCTAGTGCAGAATGTCTGCCCTGAGAATTAGGGTGGACAGTCTGTTTGGGGCTCTTTCACCAGACTGACGAATCTGTAGGTTTTTACAGCCACACGTATCTGTTTCATGGGTGGGTAAACTGAAAGCTCAAGGTAGAATAATCGATCTGTCAGGGGTCGTGCTGTTGGGTCTGTGTAGCACCGAAAATAGCATCTTCTGCCTCGCGGTGTGTTACTTTCTCTGCTGCACAGTCTCCTTTTCAGGACTGTGCTTGCTAAGTTGCATCAGGACGTTGATACCATTTGATTTCTGATCCTTGACCAAGCAGAGCGTGTGCCTGGTGAGCTACGTGAACAGAAGTACTGCCTAGACACAGTTCCTGCACCTCTCTCAGTATCCCAGAGGACGGCAAGAGAGGAGCTATAGTAGAGTTCCTCAGGCTACAGCCAGCCACCTATTGTGGCCTAATTTTTTTATCTGAAGCTGATTGCAGAGATTGCTCAGCTCAAACGCTGGCATGATCCATCCTTTGGGTCTCAGTTGGGCTCATTCATATGGTATATTAGCACCTTTTGGCCTCCATTTCATTGCTGCACGGCTTGACCTCAGAAAGTGGAACTTGACAGTATCTGTGAAGCGAGCGTAGTACCGGCAGCCCTGTCGTGTGGATACCGCTGGGACAGTTCACTTTCTTGTTGCACTCGGCTATAGAGGAGCTTGCAGGGTGCACTGGTTACCGGACAGGAGTGTGATAAAAGGGACAGGGCAGAGCCATGTAAGTGTCAGTAGAGCCATGGGAAAAAGTGACACCATGCCCCCACCCCCATCTTATCTCTGTTAGAGTACTCCTGTTTATTACAGCGTTTTGACACATGTGATGACATCCACTCTGCTCTCTATGTGATCCTGTCTTGCCTTGGATGCTTGCTTTCTCCAGAGGAAGAATCTCACGGGGATGCTGTCTGTTAGAGACTGACAGCTGCTCT
Source organism: Calonectris borealis (assembly GCF_964195595.1). Classification (NCBI taxonomy): domain Eukaryota; kingdom Metazoa; phylum Chordata; class Aves; order Procellariiformes; family Procellariidae; genus Calonectris; species Calonectris borealis. The sequence continues at coordinate 170,378,195 of NC_134313.1, read as the reverse complement.
GTGGAGTCTGGTGTATGCCCCTTATCTTCGTCCCTGGGAGTGAAGGACACTGTACAGATAATGTGCTGTACTCGCGTGGCAGAGTCCAAGGAATCTGGCAGAAAGAGAGCCAGGCTGCGTAAATCTGGCAGGGACCTTTGCTCTAGGCTGTCAGAGGAGCAGTGCAGTGCTGGGGTCGTGCAGGCGCTATCTGGTGTAGGCATCAGGAGAGGAGGGAGGCATTTCTTTGCTGAAGGCTCTCACCTGCCCCAAGGACTGTAATGGGTCTTGTCGTTTTTCTCAGTTACTCCTTGGCAGTGCAGCTCGTTTAACAGAAGGGAATTTTCTATGTTTTCCACGTCTCTCCTTGTCCTAAAATAGAGTTTGGCTTCAGGTGAGCATTGCGCATCCACTTTAAATCCCTCCTAATTTTGAGCAGCAATGAAATCCTCTTGCCTTGCACTGCAGGTGGGTAGAGACCCCTGTTCTCCTGGCACAATGTCACTGTTGATGGTCCTGAGATGCTGCAGGGCTGTGTGCTGAGCGCTCATCCTGTGCTTTCCATCTCTTGCCTGCTACCTTGTACCGAAGTTCACACTGAGAACCTGGTCCTGCACCCACTGAAATCTCTTTGGGTTTTGCCGTAGGGTGTGCAGTATCCAAGTGTAAGAAGATTTTAGATTTCCAGGGCTAGCAGCTTCAAATGTCTCTAATCCTAAGTGGAGTAAGTGGAGGTATTAACAGAACTCGTGTCTCTCCGTGCAGAGCCTGCCGTTTGTGGAGCCTGTGTTTGCTGAGGTCTGGGTGAAATCCAGGTGGACGTTGCTTTCCTTCTGGTTTTCTCCTTGAGAGAGGAACCTGTGTTTTCATCCCCCTGCTTCCAAAACCTCCTGTCAGATGTGGGGGAAGGGGCTAAAGAGAAAAACCTGATCAGAACCTGCTTCCTTGTGCTGCTGTCGCTGGGAGGTTTGGGGAGGGGCAGCTGACCTGGTGGGTTATCTCGTTTCATATCACACTGGTTTTTAAATAACAAGCAGCTGATTGCTTATGTTTCGAGAACAGTTTGGACAGGATGAGGAGGCTTCAAGGTTTGTTTAGAGGTTTTGGATAGCCTTTCACGCTATCTCTTTTCATTTCACTGTGCTGATAACGGCCTCCAGCCTTACGCAAGAAGCTGGGGCAGACATAGGAAGGAGGGGAACAAAAGAAATGCATCTCTACGGCCTCTCTCCTTCCCCTTAGGTGGGTGTGTTCTGGCTTGGTCTGCAGGTAGTGAGCACGCCACCACGCCAGCAGGCAGGCAGTGAATGGCAGTGGGTGTTTGCCAGCTCCCGTTCTGCAAGTGAGGGCCAGAGTCTTTAATCCGTTGTTTAGCCTAAGGTTTTTACTCCTGCTTACGTTCAGCTTTCTTGATCTGTCCGTGCTTACTAGATCCTTTTTGGGTCCTGACAGGTCCTGCCAGAAATTTGTACCTCCAAGGGAAGCAAACGCCTCTCAAAAATATTTTAATTCTATGCTGCTGTGAAGTTTTGAATGTAGTGGGGGAGAGGGGACGGCACTTAGCACTAATGGGGATTAGAGTAAGAGTGTGCATTTGTTTTGTAGGGATGATCTGGGAATTGACTGCATTTCTGCTGCTGGGCAGAATCTTTTAATCCTTATTTCTCAATGGCACCTGCTGGGGAAAGTGGAGCATTACAGCAAGTTTAGGAAAGACCAGCTATTGCAAATGTCGTTTCCCCTGTACTTGGTGTTTAGAGACCTCTGAGGGTGGTATGGGACTTTTCTTCCAGGGGCATAGGAGTGAAATTTGCCCATTAAATATACATTAGCCAAAAGTGTGATTTAAGCAGAAGTGGTTTAGGGGGGTCCTGGAGCATGGCTAGAAACGAGTACACAGATGTACAATGGAGAGTGATGATCCAGTTCTGAGGAGCCTGTGTTCCTGCAGGAATTTTAAATCGGAGCTGAGGTTTACTGGTAATGTGCAGGAAACTCACTGTTGGAGGCTGTTTGGCTTTGTGATTTGAACACATGGGCAGGAGGCCGAGAGCTCTGGCTGCAGCCCTGCCACGGTTTGTGAACTGGGAAAACATCCTCTGCCGGTTTTTCCTACAGTGCTTTGATGTTTTATGGCTAAGAAGAACAAAGAATGCGAATCAGAATAAATATGCTCTTGAGTTCTCACATGGACTTTTCTAGCACCAAACTCTCAACTATTAAAAAGTATCGATAATAGGATTTGTCAGTAAAATAGACTCAGGCTTGCACTCTGGGCAAGAGTTTGCTGGCTTTCCTTTTTTCTGAAGTTGAAATATTTACTGTTGTCTTCGAGCTGCCGCAGCTAATCATTGTGTCCTGTCTGCAGGAGTTCTGCCTCTTTGCTGTGGTCGGCCTGGTATCTGACTTCTTTCTGCAGATGTTTTTCTTCACTACCGTGCTGTCCATTGACATTCGCCGTATGGAGGTAAGGAAGGGCCAAGAACACGGGGTTTTACCTTGGGTCTTCCTTCTCTGCTATTGTGGAAGGATTAAAGGAAGCACACCCTGTGATTTTCACTCTCTAAACAGAAAAGACCAAGTTGGAAAAGTTCCGGGGCAGTACTTGCTTGGTTACACGTACGCAGGGATTGGGGACAGGACACTTGAGGGGACAGGACACCCTCAGGTGTATAAATGTGCAGATTTGGGGTAAATGGGCTGGAATGAGACACAGTCAGAAACAGATGACCGTGGCTGGACGAAGAAGAGAGTGTGTGCCGGCGAGGAGCTGGGACAGATTGACTCGAGAATGAAGGTGGGAACTCAGGCGTGGGCATGTATCAAAGACAGCTGTCTCTGCACACATTTCTCTTGAGGGACCTCATCACCACAGCTCTCACACGTTTGTTTTTCTCTTGGCAGCTCGCTGATCTCAACAAACGATTGCCAGCAGAAGCCTGCATGCCCCCAGCGAAGCCTGTCAGCCGCTCTCAGCGCTACGAACGCCAGCCAGCTATGCGTCCTGCAACCCCCCACACCATCACCCTGCAGCCATCGTCTTTCAGGAATCTGCGCCTGCCAAAGAGGCTGCGGGTGATCTACTTCTTCGCCAGGACGCGGCTGGCCCAGAGACTCATCATGGTATGCCACGTGGTGTTTGTTATCCGGTGCCCCTTCCTGCTGGACGCTAACCCAACCCACACAGGCTTCCAGGGCGGGGGGAAAGATGTCCAACATTTTCATGCATCCTTGCTACCCTTCAAGAATTATGCTGCCCTGTGGTAAATACGGTTCAAGAAATACTTCCCTGAGAACATCGCTCCGCATGCATTAGCTCCAGGGCTCTGCTGTTTGCATGATGTTTGGGTGGTAGTGGGTAATTGTCTGATACTTGCTTTGAGACAAAGGACTGTATGCATGGAGAGAGAAGGTGTTTACAGAGCAGAAATCATGTTTTGTTCCTGCAGATAATGTGGGCTAAAGACATGGAGATATTTTGCTACGTGAAGGACTACGGCTTTTCCTTTTGCAGGTGTAACTGCAGCGGTTACACCAGTTACTGCCCCTGCTTGTCTCCCCCATCTCTGTTCTGGGTGTCTATAATGGAAGCACAGGAACGTATGTGTTCCTCGGCTCTACAAACCACAGCCCAGTCTGTTACTGTCAACTAGCACCGATGGCAGTTTAAGTTAAATTAAACTTCAGCCTGTGAACCGTGGCTGCTGCAGTAGGTCTTGCAGAGTTCATGAACCAGAACCCTGAATTAAGCCTCTCCAGCCCTGTTTGAGGGTGGCAGACGCACTGGTCCCAGCCGCCAGCAAGGAGTCTCTTCCCTGCTGTGCGTTTGTGTGGGAGAAGTGGGGTTCCCGCCATCAGGCTGAGTCGGATGGCTCACAGAAAAATAGCGTTCAGTTTTTGTGCGTGCTGTGCAACCTCTCCCAATCCTCTTAGAGGAGAAGTGTCTGCCAGGAGTAAGACCGTAACTGGGTGCAGGGCATACCCTTGGTTGGGGTGTTGCTGATCAGCTCAGACAGCTGACGAGGTGTTGGGGGCGGAGTGTGAAGGCCGTGCACTAAACGAGCTTGTCTCTTTGCTCATGGTGTGTAGGCTGGGACGGTGATCTGGATTGGAATCCTGGTTTACACGGATCCTGCTGGTCTCCGCACCTACCTCACGTCACAGGTCACTGAACAAAGTCCTTTGGGTGAAGCAGGGCTGCCTCCTATGCCTGTTCCTGGAGGGGTCCTCCCTGCTGGGGACCCCAAGATTGATCTCTCAGTCTTCCCATCGGACCCTATACAGCTGTCAGAAAACCAGACGCAGCAGCGTGAGCAGAAGTCAGGGCTGGAGTCCCTGAGCAGGCTGGAGACAAACCAGCACACCTGGGCCCACGGACCAGAGGGCAAAGGGAATGGACAGACGGAGCTTGGAGCTGAAGCAGAGGTTACCTGGGGAGCAGAGGATGAGGAGATTTGGAGGAAGCTTTCCTTCAGACACTGGCCATCCCTCTTCAGCTACTACAATATCACTCTGGCCAAAAGGCAAGTGGGTTGGCATCGAGTGCCACAGGCACTTTGGATTGTGGAATTGACCCCAAGTGTTTTTCCTCTGTCCTTCGTCCTTCAGAGTTAGATAATTTCTGTTCCATGTGGCTTACTCCAAATGTGTCTTCAGGAGGAGACTATTAAACGGGCCCTCCTGTGTGGTGTGGAGGTACCAAACTCTCCAGGACTGTTTGTCTGAGAATAAGGGTTGTGTTTCTCTCTGTGCTCTTGGGTGCATTATGTGCTTGTTGTCTTCCTTTACCCTGGAGGTGACATTTAGAATTTTGTAAAACAATGTATGATCATCTGTAAGTGATGGGGATGGTACATGTGAGGAATAGAGACATCTGAGCTGAAGAAACTTCTTGGTGAGATCTTCTGGCCTGCAGTGTACAGGAAGGCGGACCAGATCATTATATCCTTACTTAAATCTGTGTGATCCATTTGATCTCGTCAGTAGTTCATTCCACTGTTGCCTCTTAACCTCTTCCACAGAGTTAAGGGTTAAGACCTGGGAAATATCTTTAGAGAAAAATATTTCGAGGGAGGTCTTTAGTTTAGAATACCTGCAACTGCTGGACTGAAAGCACATACTGAGACCTACCTTGGCTGCTAGGGAGAAGATGAGCTGGGTTACCCGTTAGGATTTTTGTGTCTTTTTGTCTTTGTTGTTCCTAAGCTATTCTCATCTTTCTGTTCCTTCAGATACATCAGCATCCTTCCAGCAATCCCTGTCACGCTGTACCTGAACCCACAAGAGGCCTTAGAAGTGCGGCATCCCCAGGAGGCTAACCGCTACCACCCCTTCTTATCCTCCAGCAGTGGGAAGCTGGATGCTGAAGCTCAGCCTGACCAAGCCTCACCCAAGCTGCAGGGGCATCAGGATGTCACTCTTTACAAGTAAAAGAGTCCTTGATACGGCCTCCTGACCATGCCTTAGCTCCCTTGGAGACAAGGGTTGCTCTTTGCCTGTTTGGCTCTTCTCCTGGAGGGAAAACAAAAAATATTTGTAAAGCTTCAGTGCAAAATCCTGTAATGCTCCTGTAATGCAGCATTAAAGTAATCTCTCCTGGCACTGTTTTTCTGAATTCCCTGGCAGGAGATGGTGTGTGCAGCCCAGGCTGTTAGCGCATGTTCATAGGATCATAGAATCATTAAGGTTGGAAAAGACCTCTAAGATCATCAAGTCCAACTGTCAACCCAACACCACCATGCCCACTACACCATGTCCCTAAGGGCCTCATCTACACGTTTTTTAAATACTTCCAGGGACGGTGACTCAGCCACTTCCCTGGGCAGCCTCATGTTGCTGTGGTGGGAGCTGCTTGTCAATATATATCGATGACTATGGATGAATGGCCTACAAACTTGATACATATGCAAGTGTTCACTGTAATCTAGTAACTTGTGCAATTAGTCATGCATTTTGAAGGTTAAGCTTAGCTGTATTTTAATTGGATGGCTTGGTGATGCTAAAACTGTTACTCCTAGCACCACACATGATGCATTATGGGGTTTATTGCTGGGTGACAGGGATAGGAGTTCGTCTTTGGGAATAAACGTCATGATTCGGTAATGCTTTATTGGGTGTTAGGTCAAACTCTCAGGCAAGCAGGGACCTTCCTTTCCTACTAAGAAGACAGGCTCCCAGCTTGCCCTCTGAACCTGCAGTTCTCCTTTGGCTGTGTTGAACACACCATATTATCCCGATCCCCATTTAGCGTTTTTCTTAAAGTCTTAGTTGCTATGTACTTTTCTTATTGAAAAGTCTGAAAATCTTGTTGAAATCGACATTTTCCCATGAAAAAAACCCTTTAATTTTCCACAAATCACTATAACTTGTTGGAAATCTTTCTCAGCTGAAAAATCTAGACCAGCAATATGTGTAATACTTTCTCAGTATTTTTCAAACTCTATCTGTGGACTAGTAATTGGATTTTTTATCTCACCTTCTTTTTCTCTTTGTGTCTGTTTGTCTCTCCCACCAGAGTGGCTGCTCTGGGTCTGGCCTCGGGCATTATCCTGGTCCTCCTGCTCTTCTGCCTGTACAGGGTGTTCTGCCCCAAGAACTACGGGCAGAACGGGCTCTCTCACAGCAGGAGGAAGAGGGGGGACCTGCCCTGTGATGATTACGGCTACTCCCCACCTGAGACTGAGATCGTCCCCTTGGTTCTCAGGGGTCACCTCATGGTAGGTCGGAAGGGTGCAGTCCTTACAAGAAAGGCATTTTACTGACTTGCGCCACACATCATCTGTTTTCTTTGTTTTATTTAAATAAACAGCCCTCACAAAGGACAGACCAGTTATGCATCCTTAGTGTAATGCAGCCGTGGAGGCTAACAGCCGGGGCAAATTTTTTTTACATATATATAAAAAATATATTTATATATTTATAAATATATTATATAATATATAATATAATATATTTATATATTATATTTATATATTATATTTATATATTATATTATATATATAATCTTCCTGGGACTCGCTCTGAGCTTCTTGCAATTGCTGTTACTACCTTCTCTGTGTAGCAACTGTTGGTTTTTATTGGCTGGGCTGGTCCAGCCTTCTTTGCTGGGGTAGCTCTAGCTTCCTGATACTTAATGCCTACATTTTATGCCTGAAAAAAATGCCATAAAAAATGGATCCTTTTTTCCCTGCTTCCCCAAAGTTAGTGCATAGGTTTGGGCTGTTAAGTGTTGTTTCCAGTGCTAAAAGCATCCATGGGTTTGCACGGAAGTGTGCTGCTGCTCAATTCACTCATTTTTCTTGAGGGGAAAGATGTTTCTTGCCATTCTGAGATGAAACAAAGCGCTCAGGCACCCAGATGGAGTTTGAAACACTGTGCCATGTCTTCCAGAGAAGCTGCACCTCTGTTCCTGATCCTACCATCTCTTTGGGCCGTACTTTGTCAGGGAAAGAGAAGACAGACAGAGTCTGTTTGATCTGCAGCAGTCTATTGCACAGCTAGGACTCTGGGCAAAGATGTACTCGTGTTCTCTGAGTATCCCTAGGTTGCTAAGCCAGCCATGTAGTTCTGACATAAAATTTATCATCTGTATAGTTCCTCAGCCACACGCAAGGTGATTGTCAGAGTCCAGAGGCCTCGGTGGTGCTACGCGCTCAGCTGTGCTTGTTCTTCCTTCCCAGGACATCGAATGTCTGGCTAGTGATGGGATGCTGCTCGTCAGCTGCTGCCTGGTGGGCCAGATCCGTGTGTGGGATGCTCAGACTGGCGATTGCCTCACCGTTATTCCCAAACCGCGGTAAGTGGTGTCCGTACCAAGTCACTCAACTGCGGGCAGGTCCCTCCCCAGTCGCTGCTCAGCAGCTGGTGCAAACCCCTCTGTAAGAAATCAGCCCTCTCCGACAGTAGAGGTGGGAGGACTGAGCTTCTGTTACTGTGTTTTAGGTTGCGAAGAGACAGCAGTGGCATCTTTGATTACCAGGAAAGCTGGGATCATAGTCCGGATGGCAAGAATGGTCTGGACGACTCTTTTGAGAACAGCCACCAGCTCAAAAGGATGCTCAGCTCTCCCCAGCCTCCGCTTTTCTGCGACCAGCCGGACCTCACGTCTCTCATTGACACAAACTTCTCTGAGCGGGTGAAGGTGGCCGAGTCGGAGACGCGGCTCCGTGCTGTGGGCAGTCGCCAGAAGGAGGCCGGGTACGACTTCAGCAGCCTGGTTGGTAAAGTGTATGAAGAGCACAGCACCTCCAACTGCATCAGCTTCGCTGGCCTCTCAGCCCCGCATGGACAGGCTGGCTTCTGCGCGGGGAGCGGCAGTCCCCGCTCCCTGGGCTGCGGGACCGAGGAGGGAGGCTGCGGCAGCCGCCGAAGGAGCCTGGGGGATGAATCTTTTACGGGATTTGACAAATCGTCACCGCTTCCTTCCTGGGGAGGAGACTTGGAGAGCTCTGTCTGGAGCCTGGACCTGCAAGGGAACCTGATTGTGGCTGGCCGGAGTAACGGGAAGCTGGAGGTGAGGAGCGAGGCTCGGTGCCAGCCCAGGCACCGGGCGAGCTGCCAGCAGCTCTTTAAGACTGAAGAAGCTGCCATGTCATTAAGTAATGTTACTGCTCAGTCATGAAATAAGGTAAAATTAATAGGAATTCTATAGGAATGATACAGGTTTTGAAGCAAATTTTATTTGGAAATTTAAATCTTCTCTAATGAGAAACTTTCATTTCAATTAGTTTAATTTTAATTTCATTTTTGGAAATTAAGTTAAAATTTTTCCTTCAAAATAAATGCAGGGGTTTTTTTTTAAACAAACACATTTTGAAATAAAATTTTTGATGATTTTTGACCTGTGCTCCATGTGGGCGGCTCTCATTCTTCCCAACAAAGACACAGGCAGGCCACTCCATTGTTTTAATTTGTCCTTTAAATATGCTTTTGAGCTCAGGTACCTCCTCCTGAGCAGCTGCCTTAAGACACTGACTGAATTTTGCTGCTGAATCTGTTTTCCAGTCCACGTCACAAAATCCAGAGCACTTCATGCTCGGAACAGGGCAGATGTGGGGCTGACTGGGAGCGAAGAGGGGTGCTGCAGAGCTGGGGACGGGGAGCAGCAGGAGCCCATGCTGCTGCAGGGTGCCTGGGTGGTGCACCGGGGCTAGCGTTCGTTGTGACCCCAGTAAGAAAGGCATGCAGATTGTGAAGTATTGATTAAAATACCATTTATTGGCAGTAGCGCTAGAAGGGAGAAGAGGATAGTGTGATCTTATGTGCCTCCCGTTGTGGGGAGCCCCATGTTGTGCAGTGTTGGACAGACCTCCAGTCTGAGCACGGCACACCGTGCAGCTCGTCTCCCTGGAGAGGTCGGCCGGCACTGTGGTCCTTAGAGCTCTTAGGGGATTTTCTTCGAAGAAAAGAATTCTATTCATCATTTCTGCTGTCAAACAAAAGGATGTTCACTGGAGAACTTGCTGCTTCACTTTAAGATAGATAGAAGGATACTGATGATTTTAATCACCGGTGCCAAGTGGGAGCTGCCTACAGGCTTCTTCATTAAGATCAGACAGCTGAGGGGGCCAGGGGATATATGCGGCACGGCACAGGTTAGCCGTTACGTGGATCACCGACTCCTCGATCTAGGACAGTCAGGGTCACTTTCTCCTTCCAGGTTTGGGATGCTATCGAGGGGACCCTCCGTAGCAGTAACGACGAAGGTCAATCTGGCATCACAGCGCTTGTCTTCCTGAACAACAGGTAATTGCGTTTGTATTCGGTGATCTCCGGCGAGGGGAGGAGAACACGTGGTGTAAATCAGGACCCCAGCCCTGTCCCTCCTGCCATGGAGGTTGAACAGCTCCAGATGACCCAGCTGGGAAGTCTCTTCCTTCCCACGCATCCACCTCTCAAGCTGGGCATGGTGGAGCGAGCTTTCCTGGGTCCAGGTCTGCTCCAGCAGCCACTTCTTCTCCATACAGATATTTAGTCTTTCTAGTAGCTGAATATCCAGAATAATTCAGGGCTGGGAGATGGGGCCTTTGGGTCACTGGTTTCTGTGTGCTGTTATTCAAGAGGCATTGCCATCTGCCAGTTTATTCTGCGGTCTGAGCTTAATATAATTTCTGAGCCCTCTTCCTTGTGATCAGGAGTGCCTCCTCACAGGGGGAGCCTGCGTGATTTGTTCTCTGCCTCGGAAGGGGTCTGGTCTCAGGGGTCTGGCCTCACCCTGTGAAAGCGGGGAAGGGCCTCTCCTCATGTGCCTGCGTTTCTCCCTCAGGATCGTCGCTGCCCGGTTGAATGGCTCTTTAGATTTCTTTTCGCTAGAGACACACACGTCCTTGAACCACCTGCAGTTCCGAGGTAAGCAAGCATCCGAGCGTGCTGTGCACCGCTCTGAGCTCTGCCGAGCCTCTTCCTCTTCCCTTGCCTTCTTGCAGCTGACTCTTCCTCACACCCACTTCATAAGCTGTCCTAATAACACTCCGCTCCAAAAACCCCTGTGTGGCAGGTGCCAAACCAGCTGCTGTGGAGAGGTGAGGAATATCTTGGGAGTTCCCTGTGCAGGGAGAGCGTCTCGAGTGCTGGTTTTCTCCAGTGCATAGGTCTGGAGGCTGGGGCATGCGTTCCAGGATCAGGTCTGCTCCGTACCTCTTTCCTCTCCCACTTCTCACTTATTTTCTCCTTCAGCAAGGTCTTTTCTCACTTGTTTGCACGTCACGTAGCCCCACACAACCACGATGTAGCCTGGGGCCTCGGCGCAACCACGACACACACAAAACTAGTCCGTGATGGTAACTGGTTTGCAGTGCAGTGGCTCCTTTGGTTCTGGAGTGGCCTGGAGGGGAGAGGTGCCCTGGCCTTACTCCAGGAGAATGGTTGCATTCCTGGGCGGATGCCCTGGGATCTGCAAGCTGTAGATCTGGAAGTGGAGCAGGCTCTGCAGGGAAGGACTGGCTGTGGAAATGACTTTTCCCCATAGAGCGCAGACAGTCTCGTGCCCAGCTGTCCGTTCTGCCTCTGACAAGGGTAACAGTGCTCTTGGACTTCAGGGATCTCAGTCTTGCAGAAGACTTACTGCGTGGGGGCCACTGAGCTGCAGAAGGGAGTTCTGCTGCTGAGAACCCTGTTGGAGACCCTCACTCCAGTTGTTCATGAGTGCTGAGCAGCTGTAGCTTCTGCTGGTGTCAGCCAGGGTGCCGAGTGTTCAGCTCTTTGGAGGACCAGGTTCAAATTCCTTGAAGTTCAGCATCCAGGCATCCCTGATGCCACACCATTTCTGGGTGATATTAGTCTTGGGGCGTAAAGCTGTGTGTCTGCTGCACTGAGGACTTACCTGCGTGTCTCCACAGGAGCCCCGAGCAGAAGCAGCATCCCCTCCTCCCCCGTGTTCAGCAGCAGCGACATCATCGTGTGTCAGCTCACCCACACCGTGTCCTGCGCCCACCAGAAGCCGATCACGGCGCTGAAGGCTGCGGCTGGACGGCTGGTGACTGGGAGCCAGGACCACACTCTGAGAGTAAGGCTTCCTCGGCTGCTGCCCTGTCACTGGTGGGGTGGGGTGGGTGCTTATCCGTCCTGTGGACGCTGTGGGACGTGAGCTTGTCTCGTACGTGGGCGGGGGGCAAAGCTGACATTTGTACATGCACAAAGGTAGGTGAGTGTTTGGGGTGGTGTGGTTGGAGTCCAATCCAGCGCATTCCTGAAGCTCCCCGTGTTATATTTGTCTGCCTGGATGTGGCCCCTCGGTGGAGTTAGAAGTTCGGAGCCCTGTGTGAGCTGTCTTCCTAAGCAGAGCATGAGGTCCTCTTGCCTGAGGGCTGGGTGACTTCATGAATAGCAGGGTCTAGGTTCTGGGGTATCTCCTGTCTTCTCCTTGTCCCTTCCAGCAGCAGCTGTCCCCTTCAGCCATGCACGTCGCTTCCCTGCCCTGTCACTGCCCGACAGGCGTTACCCTCTTCCCCTGCCCTGCAGCAGCATCCAGTGACCTCCCTGTCCTGAATCACTGACAGGCTCTGACCCTGCCATGAGACGAAGATAAAGTGAGATCAGTTGCTTATTAGCAAGAGCAATAAGTAGTATCGTTCTGCAGCACGGCTGCCCCATGGACGCTCACATCTGCCTCTTCTGCCCTGCAGGTGTTTCGGCTGGAAGACTCGTGCTGTTTGTTCACACTGCAGGGTCACTCAGGAGCAATCACAGCTGTGTACATCGATCAGGTAAGGCACAGCTGGGTCTGCACCGGGAAGAACATCCTTTAATACGGCTGCCGAGCCACTGGTTCAGCCAGAGGGACCCAGCTGGGACCCTCTTCTGGTTTGCGCACAGAGAAGTTGATGTGTGCTTCTCTGAGGACGCAGAGGGTTCGCTGGCCGCCGTATCGGTGTGCTCACCGTCTGCCTTACAAGCTGAACCATTATTTTCCCATCCAGCTAACCACGACTCAGCAATCCCTCTCCCTGGAGGTGGTTTGTCTCCCTGCCCTGTTTGGAGCAGGAAAGCCCCATTCCCACTGTATCCGTGCTGCCGGGCCAGCCGTTCCGAACACAGCTCTGAAGCCAGGGAGCCTCTGAAGGCAGAGCTGGGAGCACAGGTCTGAAACTGGCCCAGGAAATGTTCCCTGCCCTCCTGGGGACCGGCTGTCTCCCGAGCGAGGCAGCGTAGGCTTAGCCGAGCTGATGCACAGCCTGCGCTGCCAGGGCTGGAGAGGTGAGCAAGGCTAACGACAGGGCCTAGCAGAGCGTGCCCTGCTCTGCAGTGAGCCCCCAGGGAGGCTTTGCTTACCAGCTTCCTTGGAAAGAAGACACAGCCACAGCTGTGTGCTTTACAGCTCTGTTTAAATGAATTTAGGTTTCTCTGCACCTGGGAGTCCTGGTGGGCTTGGGGTTTTACCTCCAGCCTGCTCGTACACATGTACAAAGGCAGGGAAGACACCGAGCCAGCAGTTCAGCTTTCCATCCCACATTCCTGTGACCTCCTACAGCCTGGGAGCGTGCCCGGAGCACTGGAAGTGCTTGTATACGGAATTGGCCGGTGTGTTCAGCGGCTTCCCGTGTCCGTGGCACTGCGAAGCCCTGGGGTGTGATGGAAAGGGCGCTGTCCGCCGTCTGCTGAGGTTCCCAACCTGTGTCCTTGCAGACGATGGTGCTAGCGAGCGGAGGCCAGGACGGTGCCATCTGCCTTTGGGATGTACTGACGGGGAGCAAGGTCAGCCACATGTACGCCCACAGAGGGGACGTCACGTCCCTCACCTGCACAACGTCCTGCGTCATCAGCAGCGGCTTGGATGACGTGATCAGCATCTGGGACCGCAGCTCGGGGATCAAGCTCTATTCTATCCAGCAGGTTGGTAGCTGGGGTGCAGCCAGAAAAAGCTTAAGGGTGCTTCTGCGCTTTTCTGGACCCCAAAAACCCCGCAGACCAGCTCTGCTGGGCTTGTGGTGTGAAGGGATCTCTTATTTAAACTCCACACGCTTTGGAAAAACTTGTAAATACAATCTGCAAGAGCTCAGCCGTTGCTTGGCCAGACCGCACTGTCCCGGCTGCGAGGCTCTCTGGCCCCATTCCAGCACGCGCGGGGCCGGGCTGGCAGAGGCGCTGCGGCTAAACGGCCTCTTCCCAGCCATGGCAAGGGCTGGCCGCAGAAGCGGCGTGGGCAGGCTGCTGCCCTCCCTCGCGGAGGAGTTCCTGCCAGGACGCCTGCTGTGGGCTCGGCTCTCTGACGTGCTCTCGTTCCACGCAGGAGATGGGCTGCGGCGCCAGCCTGGGCGTGATCTCCGACAACCTGCTGGTGACAGGAGGCCAGGGCTGCGTCTCCTTCTGGGACATCGGCTACGGCGACCTGCTCCAGACCGTCTACCTGGGGAAGAGCAACGAGTCGCAGCCCGCGCGGCAGATTCTCGTGCTGGAGAACGCCGCCATCGTCTGCAACTTTGGGAGCGAGCTCAGCCTGGTCTACGTGCCCTCAGTGCTGGAGAAATTGGACTGAGGAGGAAGGGCAGGCGCTGGAGCCTGGGTGGAGCGAGGCAGGTGGGACGGGGCACCCGGGCCCCTTCCGTAGCTGAGGGCAGCGTGGGCAGATGAGGGGTGGGCTCTGGGCGAGGGGACGGGGACACCAGCTCCATGGCTCTGTCCGTGCCTCTGTCGCCTTCCCTCGTAAACTGGACTCCTGTCACCCGACGGTCTGCAGGGCCCGAGCCCTCCTCTTCTCCCCATTTCCTGCATCTTCCGCACCGTCGCTGGGGCTCCCCAAAGGCGCGGGTGGTCCCGGGGCTGCGCGGGCTGGTGCAGAGGGACACGTGGGGGCTGCAGGGACGGAGCGCCCGAGGCGCTGAGCTCCGCTCCGGCACCCTGCTCAGGACCGGACAGGAGATGGGGACAGCGTGCGGTGGTGGGGGCTCCCCAGAGCCGACCTGCTGCCTGGGGAGACCGAACGACAGCAGCGGGTGCTGGTGCGCGGTGCGGAGCTGGGGGAGCGTTGGTGCCTGTTGCCTGGCGGGAGCTGAGCTGAGCTGGGCCCAGCCCTGTCTCAGCAGGTTCCAGCTTGTTCGCAGCCCTCCAGACAGCGGGGCCGTGGCAGGCAGCGCTGCCCAGCCCGCTCCCAGCCTGCCTTTGCTGGCAGCAGGGCCGGGGGCCGCCAGCCTGCCCGCAGGAGAGCCTGCAGCGGCCGTCCCAGCCCAACGCCCGCTCCCGGGGCACACAGAACAGCCCGGCCTGGCCCGGGAGCGGCTGCGAGCCTGAGCCCCAGGCCAGAGAGGAGTGGCCAGGCGCTGCCAGCCCTCGGCAAGCCCCTGGCACCCAGCGCGGCTGTCACCGGCGGGGCTGACCCCGCCTGGGCACTTGGCTTGGCCTCCACGTGCCTTAGAGCGCAGGCAGGGCCCAACGCGCCCAGCTCTGGCCCTGCTCCTTGCGGGCTCTGTGCTGCAGCAATCCCTGCCCTATTTATTTATATGCTGTATATATTTATTTATTATGGCAGGAGAGCACAGGAGCAGCAGCCTGGCAGCGCCCAGTTGGCGCCCGCCCTTGCTCCACCAAGCCGCCGTGGCAGAGCCGCCTCGGAGCTCGGCCCTGCTGCCGCACAGTCCTGGCACAGGACCCACTCGCGCGCGCAGCCGCCCTTCCCGGCTTCCTCCTTCGCCCAGTTTGCAGCAATAGCACCTTCCTCCTCCTCCTCCTCTTCCTGCAGAGGAGGCTTTTCTCAGGTTGGGAGCGGGCAGGCAGCCCTTGCCCCCATCCTCCCTGCAGGAACTGGGGAGAAACCCCCTCGGGGCAGGGGGAGACGGCCCAGCTGATGCTGAGGGGAGCCGGGAGGGCTCAGGGCCGCAGCGGGGGAGCAGTGGGACCAAAGCGCCCTGCCGTGGGCTGGCAGCACTCCCCAGGCACGGGGCTTCTCCCCCAGGAACTCCTCCATCGCGGGCCGGGGCCAGGGGGCTCGGCTCCCCTCCCCAGTTGCACTGCAGGCCCCGTGCCAGCCCCAGGCAGCGAGGGGCAGGGGCCGAGCAGCTGCCCTGCGCCCTGGCAGGGGGGCACGAGCCAGGGCCGAACCCTTCCTCTAACGCTCTCTTCCCTCAAGTAAATGCCGATGACGTCTGTTAATTGAATCCTGGTGATTGTAGAGGCAGCGCCGCGCCCACCCCGGGACAGGGGGAGCCGAAGGCCTGGGCGCTCCCCGGGGGGGGCCGCCCCAGCCTCTGCCCGACACTGGGCTCCCCCTCTGCATGGCGCCGCGGGTGGCCTTAGCCCAGCTGTACGCTTTGTACTGTACAGGGGACGCTTTTTGTACCAGATCGTGTTTTATAAGGTGTGCGAGGACACCGCCATTAAACGGAACTAACCTGAGAACGGCTGCGCCGCCAAACCCCTCCTGCACCCACTGCCCACCCTTGCAGCCCCCCAGGGCGATGCCCAAGGGCAGCACCAGGGCGCAGCACAGCTGCAGATCAAACTCTCTTTATTTTAGTAGCAAAGAGCTGAAAAAGTCAGTTCTAACTGGAGTCAAATAGTGTGGGCGACCACCAATGTTACACCTGTACAAAGCAGAGGGACTGGGGGGGCATAGGGGAAGGCAGACCCCCCCCAACGCCCCCCAGCCCTCGGGGTACCCCAGCCACAGCACCTGGGGTGCTCCCGTCCCAAACTAGGTCCCAGCACGAGGGCTGGGGGACAGGCACCAGGGGAGGGCAGCACCTGCGGGCAGGGGAGCAGGCAGGGGCCCAGGGCTGTAGTGCTGGGTCTGCGGGGAGGGGGGGACCCCGCCACCCCCCTCACGTCTTGTTGAGCGTCCAGAGGGGGTCGAGCATGCTGAGGGGGTCGTCGCTGGGCCGGGGCCCCCGCAGGCCCTCACCCGTCTGCGCCTGCAGGAAGTTCTGCTTGTTCATCCGCTGCTTCCCCTTGAGGGAGGCGTCCAGGGTGAAGGCCTCGGGCGTGAGGGAGGCCAGCAGCTCCAGCGAGGAGGAGGAGGGGGCAGCGGGGGGGGCCGCCGGCTCCCCCCCAGGGGCCTCGGGGCTCTCCACCACCACGTGGTTGCTGCTCTCGGTGTCACGGGGTGGCTCAGGGACAGGTGGCCCTGGTGGGGGTGGCTCAGGGACGGGGGCACCAACACCATCCAGCACGCCGTCGGGCAGCACGGGCAGCACCTCCGTGTCCACAGCATCGGGCGGGGGGGCAGGGTCTGGCGCCCAGCTCCCCCCCAGCTCCCCGCTGGCCCCCGCCGGCTTGATGCTCAGTTTGGCAATGGTGGCCTGGATGGAGCTGATGGGCATGTCCCCCCCCAGGACCAGGTCCTGGGGGTCCTGGTGGAAGTAGAGCTGTGGGAGAGAGGCCCCGTGAGTCCTGGGGGTGGCGTAGCCCCCCAGCACCCCTCTACCCTGCACTCACCTTGGGGGAGGCACTGTTGGTGGCCTTGGGGACAGCGGGGGCACCCACGCCATGGCGGTGCAGCACCTGCTCGGCGTGCAGCAGGACGGCCTCGTAGCAGAACTTGAGGTGGAGCTGCAGGAGAGGAGGAGGAAGAGGGCAGGGTGAAACCCCCCCCAGGCAGCAGCCCCCCACCCCACACACCCCGGGGGGGGGCAGCGACCCCCTCCCCACTACCTTCTCCTGGAGCATGTGCTTGCGCTGCTGCCGCATCCGCTTGACCAGCTGGGCCAAGTCGGGGATGCCGTTGCCCGCCTCCACCTCCTGCATGGCTGCATAGAGCAGGCAGAAGGCCCCGGTGCGGCCCACCCCGGAGCTGCGGAGAGACCCCCCCCAGCTGTGAGAGGCCCGAGGGGGGGCACCCCCCACCCCCGGCCCCGTGGGAGCCCCCCCCAGCCCTGCTCACCTGCAGTGCACGACGACGGGGGTGTGGAGCGGGCGCTGGTGCAGGTAGTGGCCGTGCACCTCCTGGATGAAGCGGAGGAGGCTCCCCTTGCTGTCGGGCAGGCCCCTGGGCAGTGGGGGGGAGACACGCTCATTGGGGTGGGTGTCCCGCTCTCAACCCCCCCAGGAGGGGTCAGCGCTGCCCCCAACACCCACACCTGCGGTCCCCCATAGAGAAGGAGCAGTTCTGGGGTCCCATGGGGCTCCTCCCCACCCTCCCCAGCTGCAGCAGGACCCCCCCACCACCCCCCCATGCCGCCCCACGCCATACAGCTCCGGCCAGGAGGTGAACTGGAGGTGGATGACGGTGCGCTTGAGGCTCTGGTCGCGGTACTGCAGCGTGATCATCCTCTCCACGTGGGTGGGGGCGACCTTCAGGCTGGTGAGGATGAGGGTGATGGGTCCCTGCACCACAGGCTGGCCCCGCTCCGGGGGGAAGTACCGCAGCACCTTCTGCTGCGGGGAGGGAATGGGGCGCGCCGTCAGGAGCGGGTGCGGGCAGGGGGGGAGCTGCCCGCTGCTCCCCTAGCAGCCCCCTAACACCCCGCCCAGGGCGACCGCCTCCCCGTGGGGCTGCCGTGGGACCTCGGGTCCCTGTTGGGGCCTGGAGCTGCCGCACACCGACACCAGCGCGGGAGGAGAGCGCAATGGGCGCCAGGAGGGGCGAGGGGTGCCAAAGTCCCATCCCTCGGGGCCGCAGCGAGCCCTGCCCCAGCCAGCTCCACGAGCCGCGCGCCCAGGGACAGGCCCTACCTTGTCCAGCTCCTGCTCCGACACCAGCATGACGACAACGGAGACCTTCTGCTCGTAGATCATCAGCCAGAAGTCGGCGGCGGTGCCCAGCAGCGGGGCCTGGGTGGCGATGATGGTGGGGCAGTAAGGCGAGAGGTCCTCCACCCTGCTGGCGTTGATGTAGTCGTCTTTGCCCGAGCAGAGGACGACGCGGTTCTTGTCGTAGGGCATGATGTCCTGGTGCCGGTTCTTCATGGAGTAGCAGCGGGCGATGGCGATGGAGAGCTGCCGGGCGTCCCGCTCCTGGGCGTCCTGCAGCTCCTTCCAGACAGCGTCCAGCTCGGCGATGCCGCCGGGCCCCGGGCGCTCCAGCCGCTCCACCAGCCCGCGGAAGCGGTCGAGCTCCGCCAGCAGCCGCAGGACTCGCTCCGGCTTCTCGTAGGGATCGTTCTCGATCAGCTGCACCGCCTTGGGCTTCTGCCCTTCCTTGGCGTCCGCCTTGGTGGGCTGCAGCAGGGGCTGCCCGACGGCCGCCTTGGAGCCGCCGTGCTGGCTCTCGGGGCTGGAGGACAGGAGGTCGTCGGTGGAGGAGCTCTGCCGCTGGAAGGGGACCTCGCCGGGGCCCTGGGGGAGCGGGGCCGCGCCTGGCGTCAGCGAGGGCGGGGGTCTCTGCGGCAGGCTGCCGGAGCCAGGCACCAGCGCCGGGGGCTGCATGGGCAGGGCCGGCTGCGGGGAGGGGGCCGGGGAGGGGACGAGGGGGCCCGGGACCACCACCGTGCCCTGCAGCTGGCCCAGGCCGGGGCTGGGAGAGGGGGTGACGTGGTGGGGACCAGCCTGGCTGGCGGGGGCGGGCGGAGGGGGGCCCAGGGCCATGGTGCCAGGGGGCATCTGGCTGCTGGGGGGTGCTGGGCTGGGGCAGAAGGGCAGAGCAGGGGAGCTGGCGGGCACCGGCTGCAGCCCCCCCAGCGCAGCGTGCAGGGGCTGCGTGGGGGGGCCGCTGGGGAAGGGCAGGGCCCCCGTGTGGGGGGCGAGCCCCTGCGGGGGCAGCTTGTCCTGCCCCGGGAGCTGGTAGAGCTGCGGTGGCAGGGGGGGCTGGCCGGGGGCTGGCGGAGGCAGCGGCCCCCCGGGGCCAGCGAAGGGCTGCTGGGCAAACTGGGCCTGAGGGGGCAGCGGGGGCCGGGGGGGAGGCTGGAAGGGCAGCGGGACCTGGGCTCTCCCCGGGGGCAGGAAGGGGGCCGGGGGGAACTGCTGGGGGCCCTGGGCATGGGCGGGCAGCTCCATGCTGGGCTGGAGCTGCGCTGCAGGGGCGAAGGTGTGCGGGTGCTGCCCGGGAGGGAACGGGTGCTGGGCAGCCGGCTGCCCGAAGGGCTGCAGCCCCCCCTGGGCGTAGGGGAAGGGGGCAGGGGCCCCCCCTGGGCGCTGCGGGGCCAGGAAGGGGCCTGGGGGCATGGCTGGCCCCTGGCCCGGGAGCCGCGGGGGAGCGGCACAGCTGGAGATGGGGGCCTGGACACTATCCACCGTGGTGGTGGCCGGCCGGGTGCCTGGGGGCAGCTCAGGGCCACCTGCTGGTGGCTGAGCACCCATGGGTGCTGGCCCCAGGGCGGGGGGTCTGAGGGGGCCGGGTGCAGGCACCCCAGGCTGGCCCAGGCCATAGGAGGCAGCGGGAGCGGGAGCAGAGCCGGGCAGGGGGCCGTGCTGCGGGGACGAGCGCGGGGGAAGCACGTGGGGCCCCACGTAGCCGGGCTGCACCGGGGCCGTGCCGGGCTGCACCGGGCCTCGCATCAGCGGGAAGAGCTGGGGGGCTGCAGCCGGGGCCGAGCTGGGGGGGGGCCCGGCCCCCTGCGGGGCAGAGGGCTGCAGGAGCTGCACCGGAGCCCCCCCGCCAGGGGGAAAGGGGCCCGGCGCCGAGGTGGGTGCCGCCGGCAGACGGTAGTGCCCGGGGAGGGCAGGGGGGGCCGGGAAGCGGGCAGGGGCGAAGGGCTGCAGCGGGGCGCTGGCCAGCCTGGCCGCGGGCAGGAAGGGCTCGGGGGGCCGCAGCCCGGTGGCCAGGGCCGGGTTGAGGGCAAGGGCGGCCAGCGTGGGGGGCGGCAGGCGGGCCAGGTGCCCGGCCAGCACGTCGGGCGGCAGGCTGCGCAGCTCCTCCGGCAGCTCCGACAGCACCAGGGAGCCCAGCGGCGGCAGGTCGCCGGCGTCCAGGCCCCCGGCTTCCAGCTCTGGCGGCTTCTTCTGCAGGGCGGGTTTGGGGGCCGTGGGCCGAGGGGGCGGCTGCTTCTTCATCTCCCTGCCGGGAGGCAGCGGGGGGTCAGCACGGGGCTGCTGGCCCCGAGCAAGCCCAGGTGGGTGCTGCCCACCCCCCCATTCGGGCACAGGGAGCCACCCCACTGAAGACAAACCCTCGAGCTGCAGCCCAGATCACCCAGCAGCACCCAAAGGTGCTTCCCACCTCCCGGAGGGTGTCACACCGTGCTGCAAGCAGGGGCTCGGCCCCCAACCCCGACTTTACGCCCCCTCCAGCCCACGCGTGCGTCTCCACGGCACCACCTACTTCTCCAAGATCTGCTGCCTGTTGGCCTCGGCGGCTTGGCAGGCAGCCCGGGCCTTCTCCAGCAGTTTGGCGGCTTTCCCCTCCAGGTCGGTGTAGAAGTCCTTCCCCTCCTGCGATTTCTTCATCAGGTCCTCATAGGCTTCGTAGGAGGCCACCAAGGTCTGAACGGTGGTGTTCCACCTGGGGAGATGGGGCAGAGGGGCTGAGCGGGGACGTAACATCAAGACAAAGCTGGGCGTCCCTGCTCCTGGGGAACCCACCGGCACCCACCTGGGACGGACACTGGGTGCAGGACAAACAGCCACCAGTGGCCTCCCAGCAGTGGGGCATGACAAGGGACAGTCTAGAGAAGCCGGCAGTGACCCCACACCTCTCCCTTGGGTGGGAGAGGGCTGTTCCCATGCACCCAGACCCCACCGGGGAACACTCTTCCCCCACGCCCTGACCCCGGCCAGCCCCGCACACCACTCACTTGTGCTCCACCTCGGCCAGGGCCTTGCGCACAGCCGCGTATTTGACGTTGGCATCTGTCAGGGCCTTCAGGACGTTCTCCTGGGCAGCCAGGTTCTGCTCCAGGTAGACCTTGATCTGGTCGTACTTCTTCAGCTGCTCCTCAAAGAGTTTCTGCCGAGAGAGGGGAGGATCTGAGGGGCGGCAGGCGGCTGGGGAGGCTCAGGGGTAGGTTAGGACGGAGCAGAGCTCTCGCTGCAGCCCTATCCGGGATGTGACGCACGAAGGGGCTTCCCCAAAAACGGCGGCTGGCACTCACCTTCATCTCGGAGCGGTCGGTGGTGACCAGTGAGGTGGTGATATCGTCCTTCTGGATCATCTCACGCAGCTGCTGCTCCAGGGACGTCCGCTGGTCCCTCATCTCCTGCACCTTGCCCAGGATTCGCTTCAGGTTCTGCAGCACCTGCTTGTCGTCTGGGGGACAGGGAGGGCTGAGCGGCCGTGCCGGACCCCACCGAGCCCCAGCGCAGCCTCCGCGGCCCGAGCCCACCCACAGAACGTGCTGCAGCCGAGGGGAGGGAACCGCGGGGGTTAGGAGCCAGCCTGCGGCTCGTCCTGGCACACCCGGCAGCAAAACCAGGCATTTGCCGGGGCAGTAACTGGGTCTCTACCCCCTCTGTCCCCACATGAGGATCCCATTTTGCGTGGTTTTCTGGGGGATGAGCCCCCACCCCGGCTCGCAACGGCCCACGCAGCCGGCCGATGCCAACGCAGCGCAAGCCCAGGCGCAGGGTGACGCGAGGGGAGCCCCGGAGAGGCAGGAGGGGAAGCAGATCTGCCTTCCCCCCGGCCCGGGGTGCGGTTGGGAGGCCAAGCCCCCCCGGGGTGCAGCACCGCTCACCTTCCGTCAAGGTGGGCGAGGGCAGCGCGGCCCGGACCTGCTCCAGCGGCCCGCTGAGCAGGCGGAGGTTGCCGATGTGCAGGTTCATGGCCTTGTGGAGCTCGGTGTTGGTGAAGCTGGCCTTCTCGTGCACCTCCATGTACTTGGAGCACTCCTTGCTGACCTCGGCCAGCCCTGGGGACGGCGGCGGAGGGGACCCCTGGGGCGGTGGGACCTTCCCAAGCAGCTCCTGCAGCTTCCGCTCTTGAGCCTCGTCCTCCTCGAGGAGGTCTCGGATCTCCTTCAGGGAAGCTTCCACGTCGGTGAAGACCCCAGAGAGCACTGGAGGGGAGAGACATGGAGGCTGGCAAAGGGCTGAACCACCACCTGCTACGAGCTTCTCCTGGCCCCTCCCTGCTCCAAGCCTGAAGCCAGGCATCGACACAGCAGCCTGAAGAATAAATCTGGCTGTGGGCGACCGGGGAAGGCAAGGACATCGCAGCCCAGACGCCCGGGTGCTGGGCTCAGGGCCTGCCTGCGCTGGGGAGGTGCCCGCAATGGGCTCTGGATGGCACCGACCCCCTTGGCTGCAGCCCACGGGCAGGGCAGGGGGGCTGCAGCCACCAGCCGGGTGAGGGCTGGCCTGGCCGGCGAGGAAGCAGCATCCCCCACGACCAACCAATGGGAAAAATGCTTTGGGGTTAAGGAATTTATATCGGAAAAGAATTAAGTGATGGGAGTGGCCGTTCCCAACGCCAAGCCCCAGCCAGGAAGCAGCGTGCCTGTCCCCAGAGCCAGCCCAGACCTCCCCGGTCTCCCCCAGTACGTCCCCGTGTCCTTACCCTGCATGGACTGGACGAGGTTCTTGACGGTGTCGGGGCGCACGCTGAGCGCGGCGCATTTCTCCATCAGGATGGGGGGGATGTGGCTGTACATGTCCAGGTTGTCCACGGTCTCGGGGTCCAGCTGCATGGAGTCCATGAACTGGCTACAGGCGAGAGAACAAGCCCCTGAGCGGCGGCAGAGCCTCCCCAGCGAGGGGGAAGGGCTCCCCACCTCCCTGCAGCTCCCCCCCATCCCAAACCGCGGCCAGCATCGCCCCCGATGGCCTGAGCAAAGCTGCAGGGTGAATTTGGGGACGGGTCACCAGGACTGGAAGCCGCTGGGGACGGGGTCTGCCCCAGAGCTGGGCAAACTGGGACTTCACCGTGCTCGGCATGAGGATGACAGAGATCGGGGATGTCCGCGTTCCCGTCGGCACCGGGGTGGGAAACCCAGTGAGGGGATAACGGGGACACCCCTGTGCCGCAGGGAGCCCCAGCCGCCGCCTGGGTCTCCAGCGGGGAGGAACTGGCCAGGGCCCCGTTCAGGTGCGGCTCACACGTACTCCAGCACTTCGTTCTTGGCTTCGATCTTTGCCATCACGTCTCTCAGCAGTTTGGCCTTCTCCTCGCTACGACAGAGGAGGAAAAAAACCCTGTAGTGCTGTAGGGAAACCTGCACCGTAAATCACAAGTGCGCTAAGACCTGCAGGAATCGGCCGCAGCCTCGTCCGTCCCCGGCCCTGCCGCCCGCGGCCCTTTGGGGCAGCACGGCCAGCTCCAGCTGCCAGGAGAGACAACGGACAGGAGCCAGACACGAGGATAACTCGGGGACGTTTGGGGAGGGTGGTGGCTCCCCAAGGAAACCACCGCGGCTGGTTTGGTCCCCCCCAGCTCCCTTCAGCCTGCAGAGAGGCTGAGCCGGGGCACGGGCTCCTTGTTGAGCTCGGTGCCAAAGACAGAATCACAGAATCATTAAGGTTGGAAAAGACCTCTAAGATCATCGAGTCCAACCGTCAACCCAACACCCCCATGCCCGCTACACCATGTCCCTAAGGGCCTCATCTACACGTCTTTTAAATACCTCCAGGGACGGTGACTCCACCACTGCCCTGGGCAGCCTGTTCCAACCCTTTGGGTGAAGAAATTGTTCCTAATGTCCAATCTAAACCTCCCCTGGCGCAACTTGAGGCAGTTTCCTCTGCGCC
Source organism: Calonectris borealis (assembly GCF_964195595.1). Lineage (NCBI taxonomy): Eukaryota > Metazoa > Chordata > Aves > Procellariiformes > Procellariidae > Calonectris > Calonectris borealis. Next base: position 170,354,234 of record NC_134313.1, on the reverse strand, counting down.
CCCAGCTCCGTAACCGCTGCGGCAGGCAGCCGGCTGTCCTGCTCCGGCCAGAGCCGTGCCCGCCCGCGCCGCAGCCCGGGACACACCTGTACAGGGAAGAGGCCTCGTGGGCAGCCATGGGCACCAGCTTGGCAAATATATCGGGGCCGGTGACAGCTGGATCCGTGGGGTTGACGGGGAGGGCTTTCACCAACGGGGCACCTGGGGGTTCAAGACACAACACATGCCTGAAACCTCCACGGGGAACCGATTATTCCCAAGATGGGTTGTTCCCACTCAACACCTTCATTCCTGGCAATTCCCGGGAGAGCAGGGCATCACGGCATGAAGCCCCACTGGCCCCAAGGGCCCCCCAGATCCACCGTGCGTGTCCCTCTCCCATCAGGAGCTGGTAGGAGAGGGCACTGCCCACCCTCACCTTTCACAGACTGCAGGGTGTCCAGCGCAGGCACAGCTTCGTGGTAGATGAAGTCATTGTCCTTTTTGGCCGAATTGTACCTAGGAACAAGAAGCGATGCCGCGTTGGTGAGGAGCAGACAGCTCCCGGCGCCCTGAGCTCGCTTCCCAGTGGGGTCAGGCCCTGGGTCTCTTGGCCTTGCTCCAAGGAGAGCAAAGAGCAACTTCCACGCCAGCCGCAGGTCCCGAGAGCCTCAGGCAGCACGGGGTGCTTGGCTTCGCATGTCGGGGGACACCGGGGACACTCCCGGGGCTGCTCCGGCCACCAGGCATTTCTGACCCACAGAGAAGCAGGACGGTCACGTCCAGGGTGCCCCGTGCACAGACTTACTTGCCACCGATCACATCCATGGTGAATCTCAGGGCTTCCTGGACGGTTTCTGGCTGGCCCTGCAGAAACGAGAGCGAGTTAGCGCAGGCAGGGAACGGGTATCACCGTCCCAGCAGCCGATCACAGCCCTACGTGCCGCGGCCACAGCCCGAGCATGCCCGGGAGCCAGCACCAGCCTCGCCAGCCATCTCTCCTTGTGCCCCAGAAAGGAACGGAGACGCCTGCAGGCAGCCCCAAATCCTCTGTGTCCCAGTTTCACAGGCAGACCCTGCCACGGGGCTGTCCTCAGTCTCCCGAGCACGGACAGCAGGGGCTCCGTGGGGAGCCCACCAACGCGGCAGGGCTGCGTGATGCAGACCCAGGGCCCTTCTGGAGCTGCCCACAGGTTCCTGAATGATTAAAACCAAACCAATCCCCCCCTAAAGCCCTGGTAGACCAAGTGGCCAGGAGATACCAGAGCCTTGGCCTTGGCTGGATGTCCCAGAGGGAAGCAAAGTGATGCTTTGGGAAGCCAGCACAGGTTTGCCAACCTACTGAAAGGCAAGGAAAGCTTTTAAACCGACACCAGTTCTCATCTTCTCAGTCTGGGATCCCGCTGGACTGAGCCACTGCTCAGCACAGCAACTTTAAAAGAAAAAACCAAACAATTACTGCTACCAGACGGAGCAGGAACGCACCTTTGCCAGCTTGATAGCTTCGTTGAGTTTATCCAGAGCGCTCTGGAAGTAGATGACCTGCAGAAAGACCAGGAATTAGGGGTACCAGGG